>NW_006913278.1:0-535756 GCF_000281105.1 Coniosporium apollinis CBS 100218
GAGTTCCCTTTTTTACTTAGCTTTTACCCCCCTATAAAAATAGGTTATATATCCATGTTTTGAAAAGTTAAGCGGATAATAATTATTTTTATTAAAAGCTTACCCCTTAAACTAGCTCTATTATATATTCCCTCTATTCTACTAGTTAAATTAGACTTAAAGCTACTTTTAAATTTTTTTTTAGTAATAACTAAGTAAGCTTAGCGCTAAGATTTATTCTAAGTGCTTAGAGTATTTTAGTATACTTTAAGCCGCTCGTAAGTAGCTTATAAGTAAGTAGAGTTACTTAAAGACTCTAAGCACTCTAAGCGGCTCTAAGTACTAAAAATTTTTTCCTAACAATACTAAGGTAGTGCTAAGCTAAGAGCTTTAGAAATTCAATTCTAATACTTTTTCTTAAGTCTAAAGATCTTGTGCTTACTATTTTAAAATAGAAATTTTCAATTAGTTAACTAATTTCTTATTATAATTTCCTATATATTGTAACTCTACTATTTTTAATAATTTAGTAAGAGTGATTTTGTTACTAGTAGTATTTAACTAGCTCTATCTAGTCGCAAAATCTATAGAATTTTAGCTTAGGTAAGCTCTTAGTAAATTCATATAAAATTTAATTAGCTTCTTCTAGAAAAAGAGCCTATAGCTTACCTCTCTCAATTACTTCTTTAATAAAGTAATAATGTATATTAATACACCGAATATATAAGTAATTAGCTAGGGTTTAATAACTATTATAGCTCTAATATTATTATAATGTAACACCGAGGCGCTTTGCTAATTAATACTAAGATACTCTAAAAGAGCTCTTAACTATTACCTCTTCTTAGCTGTATAGGCTAAGGCTATTTCCTTAACCTTATAGCTAGATAGTACTATAATAGCGTGTTTTTTCGAGTTCTAGCTAGTTAAACTATAAGTAGTAATTAAGATATAGCTGTTTTTATTATTTTCCTATTAGAATTAGTGAAACTAGTTAAAGCTAGTTTTATATATAATTGAAACTAGTTTTATATGTAGTTCAAACTACAGTGAATTTTCTTATTATATAATAGCAATTTTTCGTCGAATTTACTAAGTTTCTTATTATATAATAAGGAGTTAGAATCATCGTTTATCGTTATTTTAGATGCCTTAGGCAGCTAACTTAGTATCTTAATATACTTAGATAAGTATTTTAGCACTAGACTTTTGGACTTCTTAAGGTACCTTAAGACTTATTTTATAGCTAAAAAAATATTCTAGTCTAGAGTTACTTGCGTATTATAGTAAATTACTAATCTAGAACGCTAAATTAGGCCTAGCCTCTTAGGTAAGATAGAAAAGACTTCTAATCTATACTTAGTAATCATGTATTAATACTAAGTCTTATTAGTATTAATCTTTAACTAGCCTCTTATTTAGCTCTATTAGTGTAGTAACTAGATTAAGATCTTAATAACTGAAAGATCGAGTATTATATCTATAAATGCCTTTGAAGAGAAGTATATAACCCGCTTAGCCCTTGAGTGTATTATCTCGATACTAAGATAGCAATAGTATAGCTCTCTATTATTTATCTTAAAACAAGTACTTATCTACGTTTTAATTATATTAATTTAATTCTTTTAAGTCTAAAAAGAAGTAGATCGTCCACGTAGGCGGCTATTATAATAGTTATTTCCGTGTGAATAAAAACACTATTATCTGTCTCTAGCTATTTAGAACTAATCTTACTTAGATAGACTTCTAGGATTCTGCTCTATACACATGTAGTTTATTTTAGGCTTTATAAGGCACTATTTAGCTTATACATGTGATTTGGTTTTTTGGAATCCTTAAATCTAGTTAGTTCTTCCATATAGATTGTTTTGGATAATTAATTAGAGTAAAGAAGTTAATATAATTAATTCTATTAATTTGAGTAAAGCCTTCTACTATCCATTAGGCTTAGTATTTTAAAACTTTTCCCTTAGAATCTTGTTTTAAAGTATATACTTAGCTTTCTCGTAAGATATATCCTATTCTAGAGGGGTCTACTAGTGTTTAGGTATTTATTTCTAGCAAGAAATTAACCTTACTAAGTCTAGCTTACTTCTATTAGTTTTTAAAATAGGATTTAAAAGCCTAGTTATAAGACTTAGATCTATTGCTATTAGTAATAGCCTGAAAAACTCGCTATCTTAAATTAGCTAAACTAGCTAATTTATTATCTAAGTTAGAATCGTCTCTAGTATATTCTTAGGATCTTACTCTAAATAGGCTTGGACTTAGTTTAATTTAGCTAGACTAATACCTTTTAGAAATATTATAAATAGGTGATTGGTTTTTTTGAACCAATTCGCTATTTTAAACTAAATTGCTATTTTAATCCAGATCTTTATTTAGATTAGAGTCGAATGTAATAGTGTTATTAACCAAATTACTCTATAAGCTATTATATAATCCTACTAATAAATTAATAGAGTAATCGATCTAGTTAGAGTTAGGCTACCGATTTTTCGGAATAAGTGGATAAGTAATTATCTTCTTTCAAGTTTCTATAATAATAGCTATTATAGTTTTTAAAGTAGAAATTTTCGCCTAAATCGTTCGTATTAGCTGAATTCTCTATCTTACTTCTAAATAGTATGTTATACTTATGAAAAGTAACTATATTTCTAGTTCTTATATAATCTCTAGCTAAATGATATAGCTAGTAGATACTATTACTTTAGTAGCTAATAAGAATATATTTTAACACTCTTAGATCGGGCTTTTTAGCTCCTTACTTAGCTATATTAGTATAAGCTATATACTCTAGTGTTTTGGAATAACTAATTCTAGGTAGATTATAACAAAATATCTTATAAGGAGCTTTCTTTTCTAGTACTAATCTACTTAGGCTTAGATTTTGCAGATAATTAATTATAGTAATTAATTCTATCTAAAATAGTTCCAAGTAATCTTACCTAGCTAGAATAACTCTTAGCTACCTAGCTAGTATTTATTCTTCTTATTCTACTTACTTATTCAGAGTAGTATAAATAGTATAATTGCTTTCAGTTTGATATTTCTTACTTAAAGTAATTTTTAGAACTCTTTTCTAGAAAAGTCCCTGCTATTATCACTACTAAATACCCTAGTTAGGCTAGCGGGGTATTTAGCTTTAGCTTTATTAAGATAAGTTACTAGTAATTTACCGCTTAGCTTTTTCGCTTTATAGTATATAATTTACCGAGTTTAGTAAGTTTATTAACTATAGATAAGGCGTATTAGGCTCTCTCTAAAGATAATAGTATAACTAGCCTAGTTAAATTAGCGTATATCCTATTAAATACTTAATTAGCTAGTAAGCCGCTAATCTAATAGATTTTTTACGTGTATTAACTAATTATATAGTTTTCGCAGAACTCTATTTTCAAGCTAAGCTCTTTTAGAGTATCTTATACCTACTTACAAAGTAGCTTAGCGAACTTAGTATTCAAATAGCTAGGTCTATAGTACTAGAGATAAAGGTTCTTTTCACTATTATATAATAGTGAATTAGTCGGTTTTACGATTTCACTATAAAATAATAGTGATTTTGACGCTTTCTTTACTTAGCACTAGCTGTTAAGCTAATAGTAACTTAAGCTTTCAGCTATCTTAGTAATTAATTGTCTTTACTTTTAGATGTAAGTAAATTAAGGGCTGAAAATAATTCTATAATCTCTTCCTATAAGCTAATAGATTATTATTAATAAATTACTAGCTATTCTAGAAACGTATAGTGTATTATATAATACTAGTTTTAGTATAGTAATTATGCTTTCACCCCTAATTAGTTTAGTATTACTATTAGCTATAGCAATCAATTCTTTATCACTATTTAGAGAATTAGTGAATTTAGCTTAATTATTAAAGATCTAATTAGTAGCTCTAGAATTAAGAGTCTAGCGCGTATCTTAGAAAGCTAACTTAGCGGAGATTAGTATACTAATAGCTAGAAGCGCTCTCGTTGTATTAGTATAATATCTTAATCAGCGAATATTTAGACGTAAATATAGAAATTGTTTCTAGTATTTATCTAACAAGTGGTATCTACTATAGTGATTACATATATACTTAGTATTAAACCCGGTATCTCTATTTATTTTCCCCGCCTAATTGGCTTAATTTTCAAGCTTTTAGAGTATTTTTCCTATATTTAGTACTTCCGCGTCTAATAGCCTTATCTATTGACCAACTAATCACTGAATCTATATCTTTATTATTAACTTCTATTAATTATACTTATTTTCTAGATTGGAATTTACTCTGAATTTGCTAACTTAGCTACTAGTAATATACATTCCGATTAGATTCTATATTACTAAGTATAATCAATAAGATTTGCTAATTATAATACTAAGCGTACTTTTCAACGCTATATTAAATTTAGATATTCTTAGATAGTGCTAAACAAGGTTGATTTTAACTTATATAATTATCTTAATAGGCTAGATGCTACTAAAAAACCGTTCTTTCTATAAAAAGATTGTAGTCTACTCTAGATTTAGTTAGTAGTAGTAAGATTCTATATATACTCTAACGGTTCATTCTCGTAGCTTAGTAAGAGCGAGATATATATCTTTTTCTCGTTTTAAGTATTTTTAGGAGTACTATCTTCCGTTTTAGTCTAGTACTACTAACTAAGTTCTAAATCCCTTAGTAGATTAAGATAATTCTAGTTTTAGTTAACTAGACTTAGTAATTATCTATTCCTTTAAGTTCAGAGTAGTTCTAAAGGCTTTAAACTGAAGTAAAATCGGTTAATATTATTATTACTATAAGGTAAAGATAGTATTAAAACTAGTTTTAATTAGGAAACCAAGCTAATTTAACGGGAACACTAGTTTACTATTATATATAATAGTAGAATTAGTGAATTGGATAAGATTTACTATTACATAATAGTAATTTAACTCGTTTTACTCCTAAGAAAGTAGTAAAATAGTAGTAAATTTTATATTTCTTATAAGTGTAAGACACAAAGAGAGCCTCAGACTTTGCTCATGCTTTCCGCCGGCGATGCGCCGGCTAAGCGGGAGTATATAGTAGACGCTCCTACACAATAGAAGCTCGGTAGAATTCAGTCTCCCATCAAACCAACTATATTAGTCTATCCACGCGTGCCTTGTTGTTACATTGCTGCATCAACCCTGAGGATCCATATCCGCTAATAATAAGAAATAAGTAAAAGTTAAGTATTTTACTAGAAGAAAATATATAAAAGCGAGTCTTATTTAATAATACTAGTCTTCTAGCTCTTACTAAGCCTATTTATTTTCTAAGTCCGGTAAGATGTTCTAGTAAAATATTAGTATAAGGTAGATAAGATCTTATCACAATTTAGAAAGACTTAATACTAGAACTTAATTTATTAAAGTAATATATAAGATATAATATAATGTTGGAAGGTATAGAAAGGAAAATAGAAAGAAAACTCTATAAGTAGATTATTTAACTAAGTTATATAACCCTAGAATAACTAAAAATCTAAATATTAAGAAATACTAAGTCTAAATTATAATAATAGCTTCCCTCTAAGGGCTAAGTTTCTATAAGGTATCTAAGTTAGGGTTATATTTTTACTTTATATTAGAATTCTCTATAGACTCTATAGGTAATATAGAATAGCTATAGATCTTAAGCTCTAACTAGTAGGTATAGCCTAGCTTATAAGAGTAGCGTGTAAAGGAATAATCGACTTTTATAAAAGTAGTTAATATATAGTATAGAGAGTTCTAGAAGTCTTTATCTAAGCTAATCTAGTCTATAAGTACCTTAAAGCGCCTATAGTAGTTCTATAAGTTAAGAATCTAGTTTACACCCTATATATTCTTTATAGAGGTACCTAAATAGAAAAAGAAAGATAGTAGAGCTTATTCTAGTAGGAAGTTATTAGTAGAGGGCTAGATTAATAAGGCATAAAATACTAGATAGTAGTACTAGAATTAGGGAATTTCTAAGTAATGGCTATATATACTAACGACTTTAGTAATATAAAAGGGGCTATAGTACTTATTTAAAAGCTTTTAGAGTAAGTAACTAGACTATAGATTACGTACATCTAGATACACTCTATTACTAACTTAGTACTTTAGTATAAGAACCTACTAGCTGTTAGTAGTATTCTTATATATAGCTTATACTAGGCGTATCTATTTCTTTAACTTCTAAGTAATAATAGTTATTTTATTATAGAATTAAGCTACTTCTTCTTAGTTTAGCTTAGTAGGTAGATCTATCTTAGGAACGTAAGATTCTAATTCTAGAAAAGAGTATTAACTATAATTAGTGAGAAATAGAGACACTTGAGTAGTTTCTAATAAATAATTATTATATATAAACTCTATATAGGGTAGCTAATCCACCTAATTATCCTATAGAAATACTATATATACTTATAGGTACTATTCTAGAATTATATTAGTATTCTCTATTTAGCTATTAGTCTTAGAGTAGTCGGCTATAGAGAGATTATACTAAATACTTAGCTAGAAGTATAGTTTCTTTTAGAACTAGCTATATTATAACCCGGCTAGGAGAGAGCCTTAGTATAGTGTTAAGCTATACTACGCCTAGCTTATTACTAAGCTAGATATTATAACCCCGCTATCTTAGTATTCTTCCTATATTTATAGATGCCTACTATCTAATAGATAGTAGGTTTTAGTCTTTATATATACTACTAGATACTATTTCTTAACTACTATAGAATATATCTTACTACTAGTAATTACCTAGCTTAATACTATCAAGCCGCTAGCTACTAACGTGGATATATTAATCTACTAGCCTATAGATCTCGATAAGGAAACTTAGATTACTAATAATTCTAAAACCTACTATTCTCTTAGGGTATCCACCTAAGTGCCTAGTATAGTAATTACTACCTACTCTTAGTTAAAAGCTAGTCGAGATAATACCTTATTTATAGATATATAAGCTAAAGCGTCTAGCTAATATAAAGCTAGCGAAACTCTAGCGCTAACTTAGTAGCTATAGTTACTAGATATTAAGAACCTAATAGTTCTAGAGATGCCTCTACTTAATTCTATAAGATTTAGTATAGAGGCGCTAGAGGAGAGATATTGCAAGCTATAGTATCTTTAATAATTAAATTAGAACGAGTAGAAATTTAAAAAGCTAAAAAAAGAAATTAAGGCTTTTTACTAGTAATAAGTAGGCTAACTACTATTAGCATTAATATCTACCCTAAGCCTAGTTGCTTTAAGTCTACCTACGCCTAATAGATCTAATTCTACCCCTTTATTCTTAATACTTAAACGGAATATACTTCTAAGATACTATCTTAATTCTATTAATATACTTAATAAAAGCTATATTAAGCCTCGCAAGCTAAAACTATACTAAAATAAAATAATTAAGGAATATAAGCATTAGGTTAAATATATAAAGGTAATATTTAAACTTAACTCTAGGTTATATATAATAGATAGCTAGAAGGTGCGCTACGCTTAGGAATACCTTAAGGTAAAAGCCCTTAAAGTATAGATACATAAAGCTACTCCTACTATATATAAGATATATACCTAAAAGTAGTTTATTATCTTCTTACTTAACCTTATTAAGGACCTAATAAGTTATAAGCTTACTATTATAATAGTAATAGAAGATACGCGATAAATAGCTAATTAGTTAGTTATAGCCTTTAATATATATCTCTAAATACTTAAAAACTAAATAGAAAAGTAGACTTCTTACTAGTAATATAATATATTATTAATAAAGCTATACTCTAAGCTTTATACTACTATTACTAATTACTAAGAGATTCTAGCTATAAGGAAGGACCTATTAGAGCTAGTAGTATAACTAGAGAATAACTAAAAGAGGATAAGAGCCCTATATACTACTACTTCCTTAAAGGGGAGGTAGCCTAGTATACACTAGCTAGCTAGAACCTATAGGCCTAATAAGGACTATAAGAGGCTTAACTAGTAAGATAATAGTAATATACTATTAAAAGACTAGTAAAACGCTTTAAAGAGTAAATAACTTAAAAATAGTAAGTATCTCTTATATAAATTAAAGAACTATTATACTAAAAGTTACTCTATAAAGATAACTAGAGCTAATAAGACTTCCTTATATACTATACATGAGTTAGGTAAGAGCTTAAGAAAAGCTAAAGTATTATAAAAGACTCTATATAAGCGACGCGAAGATAAATGATAGAGAGTTCACTAAGTTATATTTTTTTCGGCTAGACCTAATTTAATAGGCACTAGGTAAATACCTAGGTGCTTATTAACCCTAGTACTAATACTAGTATAGTATCTTAGTAGCTTATATTAGAGAATAGTTTTAAAAAAATTAATAGCAACCTACTAACCTCTTTATAGGTAAATAATATAGAGCTATACTATTATAGTGCCTACTTAGTGCCTTAGTAGCTAATAGACTACTAGGGCTAGGTAAGGGGAGAATAGTATATAATATATACTATTAATCTCTCTAGACCCCTAATTCTCTTAGGTAAACTAAGTCTTAAGAAAGTAGACTTTACTATTTTAATAAAAAGTAGAAGCTAGCGCTTCTATAATAGTATAATACTAACTCTAGAGCTAGTACCCCTAGAATACTAATACCTCTATAATAGGAATATAATAGTATATCTAGAGGTAATTAGATCTAAGAAAACCTAGCGTTTTAAGCTTTTATTAAAGGCTTATAAGATCGTGGACGCCTAGTAATTTATAAAGAATATATAAGTAGAGCTATAAGTCTTTACTATTCTTTATAATAGACTAAAGAAGTAGAATACTACTCTATATATTATTAAGGCGCTACTAAGTTACTAAAAAAGTAAAGGGTTAGAGCTAGACCTCTAGCTTCTACTATTCTTACTACTTTTAAGGGAGCTTAAAGATTACGCGGATGTATTTAAGCCTATAAATAAATAGAGACTCCCTATTAAGGGTGTAGAGTATCCTATTAATATAGGTAAGAAAGCTTTTTTTTATAGTCCTTTATATAATCTCTCTATATAAGAATTATAAAAGCTAAGGCGCTGTCTAGATAATACCTTAGTAAAGGGCTAGATTAAATATTTAGTTAGTCTAGTAGATAAACTAGTTCTCTTTATTTCTAGAAAGAACGGAAGCTTTTAACTATATATTAATTATTGTAACTTAAATAAAATTATAATAAAGAACTATTACTCTTTACCTCTTATTACTAAAACTCTAGACTAGTTAAGTGGTTTAATAGGTATTTAGTAAGCTTAACCTTTAAGATACTTATTATTATATTAGTATTAAGAAGGATAATAAGTAGAAGACTATATTTTGCACGCGCTATAGCTATTTTAAGTATATAGTTATACTCTTTAGACTTACTAATACTTAAGTAACCTTTTAGGTATATATTAACTAGGCTTTAGTAGACCTAGTAGATATAACCTATATAGTATATCTAGATAATATTCTTATATACTCTAATAATAGGAAGAGTTATATATACTATATACACACTATATTAGAATAGCTTAGGTAATACTAGCTATATACTAAAAGAAGTAAATATAAATTCTTTATCTTATAGGTAGAGTTTCTTAGGTTTATTATTTCTAATTCTAGTATTATAATAGACTCTTATAGGGTAGCCACCTTGTAAAAATAGCTAGAGCCTATAAGCTTTTAAGATATTTAAGTCTTTTTTAGCTTTACTAATTTCTACTATAGATTCATTTATTAATACTCTAAGATTACTAGCCCTTTAACCTTAATATTAAAGGGGAGTAAGAATAGAAAGAAGATTAGACTATTCTTTTTCTCTAAAGCTATAAAGACGGCATTTTGCTAGCTTATTAATACTTTTACTACTATACTAATTCTTATCTACTTTAACCCTAAGTTATCTATTTATATTAAAACAGATACTTCTATCTTTATAGTAGCTAGTATTCTTTTATAACTATAGGATAGCTAGTGGTATTCTATAGCCTTTTAGTTAAAAAAGATAATTAATATAGAGTAGAACTATAAAATATATAACTAGAAGCTTCTAGCTATTATTATAACTTTTAGGTAGTAGAGACACTACTATAAGGGTAGTATCTACCTAATTAAGGTCTTAACCAACTATAATAACCTAAAGGGGTTTATAAATATTAAGGCTTTAAATAGCTAATAAGCCTACTAGGCTATAATACTTATAGCGTATAACTTTATTATTAAGTACTAACTAAATAAGACTAACTCTACTAATACGCTATTTAGAAGACTAGACTACAAGAATACTAGTAATATAGTTAGCTAGTTACTACCTATATTATAATAGAAGTTAGTAATAGGTAAGGGCACTACTATAGTAGTAGCGTTAAGGCGGTAAAAAGCTAGTAACTTAGTTACGCCTTAAAGAACTAGATACTTCCCACTTAGAATTAAACTTCTAGCGAGTCTACATCTTAATTAGGTAGCTTAAGAAGTAAATAATAGAGTGTAGGACACGCTTAAGCCTATTACTAGAACTACTAGTTATAAATAGTTTATTCTATACTAAGATACTAAAGAGCTAGCTAATAGTAAAATAGTATTAACTCCTATAAGTTAACCCTTATTTAAGCTAATTAGAGCCCTATAGTAGAGGAACGCCTTTACTTATAAGATCTAAGAAGATATAATTAAGAAGAGGAGATATAAAGAAATAGCTAGAGTCTTAATAGGTTAAATAAAATACTTAACTAGACTACTTTAGTATAATAATAGGTTATATATACTAAAAGAAGAGTCTATTTAAAAGGAACTACTATAGAGGTATTATAATAATTCTTTAATAGGCTATCTTAGCGAATAAAGAATGCTTAAGCTTTTTACTAGAAAATATTACTAGCTATATATATTAAAATAAGTTAAGGACTATATAGCTACCTATAATATTTACTAGAGGGTTAAGGTGCTAAGATATTTTCCCTATAGTAAGATATTAGTGCTACCTTATCTAGAGGTACTATAGAGCGAAATTATATTAGATTCTATTATAGACTTACCTACTAGTAAGCGCGGAGCTAGCTTATACGATTCTATTCTTATAGTAGTAAACTAGTTTATAAAAATAGCCCTTTATATCCCTACTATAAAGAAGATTGACGCTATATAACTAGTAGAAGTGCTTATTAAGTAGGTATCTAGTAGGTATAGGCTATCTTATAGAATTATAACTAATAGGAGAATAGTATTTATATTAGTATTTTAGTTTAAAGTCTACTACTACCTAGTAATTAAGTGTCGACTTAGTACTACTTTCTATTTATAGACTAATAGGTAGATTGAATAGTAGAACTAGACCTTGAATACTACCTCTAAGCCTATTATATAGAAGACTAGTTAAATTAGGCTAGCTTCTTGCTAATAGCTAAGTTTACTTATAATAATAGTAAGTATACTATACTAAGAGTAAGTCTATTCTACACTATATATAGTTTTCACTCTTATATTAATATTAATCTCTAGGAGGCTAGTAAAGAGAGCGATATACCTACTACTAAGAACTATATTAAGGTCTTAGACTAGGTCTAGTCTAAAATATAGAAGCGCTAGTAAACCGCTATTAAAGTGTAGGCTAAGTATTATAATTAAAACTACAAGCCTATAAGTTTTAAGATAGAAGACCTAGCTAAGCTCTCTACTAAAAACCTTAAGCTATAAGCACCTAGCTAGAAGCTTTTAGCGAAATATATAGAACTCTTTTAAATAGAGGAGCCTATTAGTAAATAGACCTATTACTTATACTTATTAAGTATTTACTAGATTCACTTAGTATTTTATATCTCTTACCTTAAAATATATTAATACTAGGGAAATAATAGTAAAGAACTATTTCTACTACCTATAGAGATTATTAATTAAGAGTCTAAATAAGAAATTAAAAAGATTTTAAATAAAAAGAAGAATTAAGGGTAATATAAGTATAAGGTGAAGTAGATAGACTAGCCTAATATATATAACTAGTAGTTAAAAGAGAAAGAACTAGATTATATAAAAAATTATAAGCTAAGTTTAACTAATAATATAAAGAAGCTAGGCCTAAGTAAAGAAAATATAGGAGGTATTTTTAAGAATTAGAATACTTTTTCTTTAGGTATTTTCTCTATAGGGGTTTTTTTAGAGGTTTTAATAAGATTCTACCAAAAAGCGTAGTATTATTATAGTTTAGAGGTTAGAAACTAACTACTAAGTATAATTTAATTCTATTTTAATAGTATAGCTAAAGAAACTAAAAGTAATAAGTAAGTAAGAAGCAAAAAAATAGTAAGTTCTCTGCTATTATCCCTTAAGCTAAAAAAGCAGAATTTTATATAGCTTTTAAACTATTAACCTTTAATAAGATAGCGCTTTATATACTCTATTTTAACATAAAGCTAAAAGAGACCTTAAACTATACTCTACTTCTTAGTGTTCTAGATGCTAAACTACTAGGCGCTATCTTTCTTATACTATTAGAAGTATAAAGAATAGATAAAGGAGCTAGTACCTATATTAGCAAATCTTTTTTTCCTTTTAGAGCCCCTCTAAGTGCTCTAAGGGCCCTCCGAGCGCTCCGAGGCTCTAAGCGACTCTTACTCCTACTAAGAAGCTTACAAGTGTATCCGAGCGCTTTAGATATCTAAATTATCTAAATTATTTAAATTGTCTAAATCGTCTAAAATGTCTAAAACGTCTAGAGATATAGGCTTAGTAGAGCTTAATATACTTAGTAGCTTAAAAAATTAAAAAAAGCTTTAAGTCTAATTCAGCTAGTGGTATATAGCGGTTATATAATAGAGCTAGTTTAGGGGGTAAACTTTTAATAAAACTAATTATTATCCGCTTACTCTTTAAATTTATAGATATTATATCCCTTTTTACTAGGGGGTAAAAGTTAAGCGAAAATAGGAACTCTAAAAAAATCTGCTTACTAAGCTGCTTACTAAGTAGTCTATTGTTTTAGACGTTTTAGATGATTTAGATGTTTTATATATTTTAGATAATTTGGACGATTTAGACGATTTAGATGATTTAGATAAGGTAGTTTGTATATAAGGGGCTTGCGAGCGCTCTAAGAGCCCTTAAAGCCCTTAGAGCGCTTAGAGAGTTTTCGATTTTCCCGAGGCATTAAAAGATTTGCTGATGTATATCTATAGAGAAACTAGTTAAGAAGCGCTATAAGATACTAGTATTATAGTAGGGCCTCTATAGCTAGCTAATAGTAAGAAGAGAGGGTTATTACTATCTAGTAAGAGGCTTTTATTTATAATCTTATTTTTAGGTATAATAAATAGATTTTCTATAGTATCGCGTTTCTTATATACTACCTTCTCTTCCTTTATAGTATATAGTATAGCTAATTGTTACGAACCGCAGCGGATAACGCGGGATGGGAATAATTAGTACTAAGTATCATATAAGGAAGTAATTACTCTAGATACTAAGGGAGTATAATTAGAGCAATTAGTGTGATTAGGAATAGATTACACTAATTAAAGGAATTATAATAGAGGTATAATTATATATAGGCAGCACCGTTCTCGTCCCTTAGAATAGTGTACTTAATTTAAATAAGAATCTAGTATTCTTTATAACTTAATCTAATCTTATTATATAATATTAATTTTTACCTTATTAACTATATCTTAGCACTATTCCCCATCTTCTTAATTAGGATCCTAACTATTATAATAACCTTTATTATCTTGTAATAGCACCTTATTACACTAATCTCTCTTTAGTAGCTTTAAGCTTAGTATTCTCTATAGCGGATTACTTAGCTAGGGACTATATATGTTTCTCTTACTAATACTTTTTATTTACTTTAGTATAATAGTAAGGAGTTAGAATCTTAATGTCTTCTTTCTTTACCTTACTAGTTAAAGGGGTTTCCTTATACTTAGCTGGCGGCTCTAAGGCGGCCTTATAGGTAGTAGACTTCTTAGCTAAAGCTATAAGTATACTAGCCCTAGAGGATTCGCCTACCTTTATAGTAAGTATAGTATCTTTTACCTTACTTATCTTTTTTAAGCTATTTCTACTTTTTAGTGCTATTTAGTATATAATTAGTAGAGGTAGTAAGCGTCTCCTTAATTATATTTAAACTAGGTATTTTCCTAGTAATCTAGCTACTTATTAGAGTAGCGCTATCCTACTTACTAGCCTATATAGCGCGACTATCTTAACTAGTAGACCCTATAGTCTTACTAGTCTTTTTAGCTATTAGTATAGTAGGCTTCTTAGTGCTAGCGGCCTATATTTATCTTAGAGTTTCTAGGCTAGCCCCCTTTTAGGGCTAAGGCTTCTTCTTTTTTAGAGTTATAGTGGAATTCCTACTTTTATTATTTATTAGCAGTACGCTATTACTACCGCTACTAGCTACCTTACTCTTAATAGTAATATTCTTATTTACTATCTAGCTAGGGTATTATAGCTCTTTAATATTAATAGGTAGGAGATTATACTACTTATATTAGTAAAATTAAAGGATGTAAGCTAGTAAAGCACTTATAATTACATATATAGTATTAAGTAGCTACTCCTATACCTAGTAAGCCTTAATACTCTTCTTAAGCTATAAGAGTAATAACTTTATAGCGCTCTTAGGCTAATAGGTTAACTCTATTTTTATATTCTTCTTAATCTTACGCTCTATATATAGCACCTATATATAAACTAGATTAGAGAAGCGCTCTACCACGTAAGTAGTAGTATTAAGCTACTTTTATATTATATTCTTAGGGGTGTAGTATAAGTCCTGAATCTTAAATAGACTATTAAGAATCTTATTATATTTTAGTAGAATCTATAAGCGTTTAGCTATTAAACTACTCTTATAGATACTATAAGTACCTACTAGAAGATAAGCCTTTTCTAAGCTATTATACTATAAATAATATATACTAGCGTTTTAGGGACTATTCTTTTTATTATATATTACCTTCTTAAGATCTTTTAAGTATTAGAGATAATATAGCTTAGTAAAAGAAATAAGTAGACTATATAAGTATAGAGTGATATTAAGTTTATAGACTTATAAGCGAAACTTATATTAGTACGCTACCTTAATAGTATAATATAGCCTACTTATCTAAAAACCTTTTAAAGACATCTTACTATGTAATATAAAGTTATATATAAGAATTTAGAATAATAAGATAATAGCATAATAATATCAATATAGAAGTTTATTAAAGAAGAGTAGAAAGAGATATAAAGGAGAAGAATTTCGTAGAATACTTTATTTATATACGTAAGAAGATAATAGTTATAAGACTATAGTAAGTATAGCGATTTATAATTCTTAGTATTATAAATAGTAATACTTCTATTATCTTTTACTATATATAGACCGCCGCCTATAAGCTATCTAGTAGTCTACGTAAAGATATATAGCTATAAGCTAATAGTATTCTACTATAGTAGATCTAGCGGACTAGCTTATAGAAGAGGAGGTAACTATTATAATCTAGCTAGAGGAGAGTCTTAGTATAGTATTAAGCTATACTACGCCTAGCTTATTACTAAGCTAGATATTATAACCCTGCCTTTTTAGCATTCTTCCTATATCTATAGATACCTACTATTTAATAGATAGTAGGTTTTAGTCTTTATATATACTACTAGATACTATTTCTTAACTACTATAGAATATATCTTACTACTAGTAATTACCTAGCTTAATACTATCAAGCCGCTAGCTACTTATATAGATGCATTAACCCACTAGCCTATAGATCTCAATAAGAGAACTCAGGTTACTAACAAGCTAATAAATTAGCTTTTCTAGTTAGAGATAATTAATCTAGAAATACTATAGTTCTTCTAGAAATACTAAAAGAAGAGCGCTATAGTAGTTAGCGCGTCTATCTTACTATAAGAAATAAAGTGCTACATCTTAGAAAGATAGTCTATAACTATAAGAATATTTTTATATAGATTCCCTTAGTAATTCTTACTCTTAGGGAGTTTAATAATAAAGTTAAGTAAAATATTAGGCTAGTGCTATTCTAGTATAGGTAGGGGCTTTAATAGGCTATAGTAGTAGTCTTAAGAGACCTTTATATAGATATAGATAGAGTAGTTATAAATAAACTAGTAGATATCTTATATTATCTCTAGCTACTAGTAGAAGTACACTAGAATATTAAAGGTTTTTACTTTTCTAGAATATCTAATAGCTGGAGGTAAATAGGCTTTATATAGAGCGCGTATTCTAATCTAGTAAGAGTCTAGTAGGAATTAGTAGTTCTAATAGATAATTTAATTATTCTCTTTATAGATTTTAAATAGCGGGAAGCTCTTTAGTAAATAAATACCTTATTATAGGTCGGTTAGAATCTTTTAAGCTTATTTATTTAATATATAGGTAGAGTTAATATTCTAATTTAATATAGTTTTAGGGGTTTTATCTAGTACTTTAATTATATTAAGCTAGATTACTAGTAGCTCTTCCTTATTCTTAGTATTAGGTAAGAGCTTAAAGAAAGTAGTAGAGACTCTAGTAGAAGCTAAATAAATCTTATTAGTAGTTAGAGGAATACGTTCTAGCTAAGAGTTAAGATTATACTACTTTAATACTATTTAAACCTAGTTTCTTTAAGAATTACTCTCTTTCTTAGTAGGGAGGTCTTTAGACTAATAAGTTAAAGTATTTACTATAATATTTAGACTCTTCTTCTAGTAGATAATCTTAATATTAAAATAGAATAGAAACTCGCTCTAGTAAACCTAGTAGTAGTTAAGAAATTTTATAGATATAAAGTATTTAAGGTTCTTATAATTTATAATAATATTAACTAGTTTTTTTATTTCTTCTAATCCTAGGCGCTACGCTTTAAAGGCTTTAATAATAGCTAGTAGTTCCTTATTATAGATCTTATAGTTATACTTAGTAATAGATATTTTAGTTAAGAAGTAAGCTATAAGCTAAAGTTAGCCTTTTAAGTCTAGCTAGTAAAGTATACTAGTTATAATATAGTCTAGAGCATCTATTTTTACTATTACTAGCTTAGTTTAGTTAAAGTACTAAAGAATTAGTATAGTAATAAAGGCGTGCTTTAATTCTTAAAAGGTAAATTCATAATCTAGAGACTATAAAAAGGCCTAGCTCTTATAAGTAAAGCTAGTAAAAGAGGCGATAATCTTAAAGAAATTATAAATAAAATAATAGTAAAAGTTCGCGAAGCTAAGAAAGCCTAAAATATTCTTTAGATTTTTTAGCTAGGCCTAGTTTTATATAGTAGAGACTTTTACTAGATCTATTTTAATACCTTCTATTAAGATCATTAACTCTAGATACTTAACTTCTTAGATATAGAATTTATATTTTTTAATATTAACTTATAGGCCTACTTTTTATAGATAGATAAGTACTTTATAAATATATTTCTAGTATTTACTTAAGGCGTGACTATAGATTAGGATATTATTAATATAAATAGTATAGAACTAGTCTAAGTATTTCTATAAGATATTATTAATATAGTACTAGAAAGATAAGAGTATATTAAATAAGCTAAAGAGTATTACTAGGTATTTATAGAAACTATAGTAGGTTTAGAATACTATAAGCTCTTTATTACTCTTTATAATATAGAGTTTATTAAAAGCTATAATAATATTAAGCTTAGTAAAGTACTTAGTTAATAAGAAGCAGGCGGGAGTCTTTTGAATAAGTAGAATAGAGTACTTATTTTTAACTATAATTATATTAAGGCCCTAGTAGTCTATATAGAAATAAAGGCCCTTTCTAGGCTTTTAAATAAAGAAAAGAAAAGAGGCTATAGAGCTACTACTAGGGCGGATAATACTCTTTATAAGATAGTCTTCTAGGTACTTTTTTAGGACGAGTAGCTTTTCTTAGATTATTCTGTATAGAGCGCTAGTAGGCGGTTCTATTCCTAGCTATAGCTAGATATAGTAGTTATAGGTATAATGTAGAGATAGTTAATCTAAGAGGTATTTTAAGAAAATATCTAGGAATTTATAGTACTTAGAAAGTAAAACAGTAGTAGAGTCTATAATTATTTTAAGAATAAGAGCCTTTTCAATATTTTTTATTATAATCATAAAGAGCTAGTAGCTAGTCTTCTTAGTATTTACTAGATAGATAAAGGGTACTATACTAATTGCGTAGATATTAAGAGTCTTTTATAGGGGTAAGTTAAGTTTAAGCGGCTTTTTAGCTCTCTTCTAAAGAATAATAACAGAGTCTAGATAGATCTAAAGGATAGTATTTCTACTAGAAAGTACTAATAGTTATTAGTTTATATTAAGTATAGCGTGGTGAGCTAATAGCTAGGAATAGCTAAAAATAATAAAGAAGTAACTAAAGTAAGTAATAAAGAGAGTAAAAGTCTATTTAAATAACTCTACTAAGAATTTAACTTAAATAAAATAGATAATATTACTAGTAGCGGTAGAGCGCCTATTAATAACTTTAAGAGTAATAAGAAAACTAAGAGAAAGAAAATAAAGGCTAAGGTTTTATATATAAGATTAGCTAATAAAAGTATTACTAGAAGCTCTAGTATTAATAAGAGTAGTATACTTATATTTATATAAACTAGTAACTAAAATATAGTTAATTATAAGGTATTTATCTTTATTAAAGTCTTATTAAGGTAACTAGAAGATTATAGAAAAGGAAATCTTAACTATTTTAAGTATAGATTTTTATAAGTAACTTCTAGTAGAGACTACTTATTTTCTAAATAAATTAAGTCTTTAGATAGAGTAGTAGGGTCTAGTATATTAGAAGTGAAACTAAAATTAATCGCGTATATAGTAGTATAAGGCTTCTTTAGGTAGTTATATACTCTATAGTTACTACTATAGTATAGGCACTTATTATTATTAAAGTACTACTACTTTATTTCTAGTATAATTAGGCCGTGTTAAATATATCTAACTATAAGGTCTATAGAGTTACTATAGCTATAGGATATAGGTATAGACTATAGTATAGTAGGTCTAAAATAAAAAGTAGGTAAGAAAGTAGTTATAGTAGTAGTTATATAGAAGGTACTAGTAGCTAGAAGTAGAGCTAAAAAGGTATATTTCTAGAAAAATAATATACTAGTTACTATATTAGTAGCAGTATATAGGCGCCTATTAATATACTAGTAGAGGTAGAAGTATTTAAGGTAGCTTATTTCCTTAGTATTCTAGCTTATAAAAGCACTTTAAATCTTATTTAATAAGCTTATAACGAGCGCGGACTTCTTTCTATTATTATTATACCTAGTATTATAAATATAGCGCTAGAAATTAGTAGTAAAGGTAATAAAGTTATAAATCTTTTAATAGATCTTAATAATTTTAGCTTAGATAGTTATTTTAGAGCTTAGGTTACTAAAGAATAGTTTAAGATACTTAATTATTTCCTTAACTAATCTAAATTTAAGTGTACTATCTATATAAATATATAGAAAAAAGAGCACTTAAGTAGTACCCTTAAGATAACTACATAAATAAGAGGTTTGGGCGGCTTTAGTAGGGTATTACTTAGTATTAATATAGAGCTTTATATAAATATTTATAATAAAGAAATAGAGGGTAGTATAGTTAGAACTAGAGAATAGTTCTAGATTAGAAAGCTTCTTTAACTTCTTAGTTAAATTAGTACTTAGTTAGGCGGCTTAGCCTATAAGTTAAGTAATATATTTAGTCGCTTTAGTATATATAATCACTATAGTATCGCGCTATTACATAAGGAAGGTCCTTAAGTTATTCCTTAAATATACTACTATAGATGCGTATCTTATCAAACTAATTTAAGAGGTTAGTAAAGAACTAGTACTAGGTATTAGAGTCTTTTAGAACTTCTATAGTAAGTACTATAGGTAAGTTAATAGGTACGGGAGCTGATAGAGTATTAGAGGTATTACCTATAGATATAGGCACTTTAGCGGAAGTAGAAGAATATATAGTAGACTATAGCTAGACTATAAAGAGAGATAATTAGTAGATATAATATAATATTATAATATAGAAAGGCTTAATACTAGAACTTAATTTATTAAAGTAATATATAGAATATTATTATATAAGGTTAGAAAGTATAGTAAGGAAAATAGAAAGATAATTCTATAAGTAGAGTATGTAACTTAGTTATATAATTCTAGAATAACTAAAGATTTAAATACTAAGGAACACTAAGTCCAAACTATAATAATTAGTAGTTAGTAGTATTTTTATAAATTACTTACATTAGGTATATCTATTTCTTTAGCTTCTAAGTAATAATAGTTGTTTTATTATAAAACTAAGTTACTTTTTTATAGTCTAGCTTAGTAGGTAGATCTATTTTAAAAATATATAGTTCTAAGCTAAAATAAGAGCATTAGCTATAGTTAGTAAGAAATAGAGAGAGCTAGATAGATTCTAATGTATAATAAATATATATAAGCTCTATATATAATAGCTAATCCATCTAGTTATCTTATAAAAATACTATATATACTTAGAGATACTATTTAAGAACTATATTAGTATTTTTAGTTTAGCTATTAGCCTTAGAATAGTAAGCTATAAAGAGATTATAGTAAATATCTAGCTAAATGAAGAGTTTCTTTTAAAACTAGCTAACAAACTAGCTTTTTTTATTCAAAATAATTAATTTAGAAACACTATAGTACTTCTAGATATATTGAAAGAAGAGTACTTTAGTAGTTAGTATATCTATTTCACTAAAAGAGATAAAGTACTATATCTTAAATGAATAGTCTATAACTATAAGTTTATTCTTATATAAGTTTTCTTAGTAGTTCTTACTCTTAAGTAGCTTAATAATAGAGTTAAAAGAAATATTAGACTAGCGCTATTTTAGTATAAATAAGAGTTTTAGTAGACTATAATAGTAGTTCTATAAGGCTTTTATATAAGTATAAGTAGAGTATTTATAAATAAACTAGTAGATATCTTATATTATTTCTAGTTACTAGTAGATATATACTAGAATATCAAAGGTATTTACTCTTCTAGAGTATATAATAGTAGGGAGTATATAAGTTTTATATAGAGTATATATTTATAGCTAGTAGAAGTCTAGTAGAAACTAGTAGTTTTAGTAGATAATCTAGTTATTTTTTTTATAGACTTTAGATAGTAGAAAGCTTTTTAGAATATAGAAATCTTACTATAAGTAGATAAGAATCTCTTAGGCTTATATATCTATTATAAAGGTAGTATTAGTGTTTTTATCTAATGTAATTTTAGAAGTTTTATCTAGTACTTTAATTATATTAGGCTAGATTACTAGTAGTTCTTCTTTATTTTTAGGGTCTTATATAGGTTTAGGGAGGATAGTAGATATTCTAGTAGAGGCTATATAAATTCTTACTAGTAGGTAGAGGTATCTATTTAAGCTAAAGATTAAGATTATACTACTTTAGTACTATTTAAGACTAGCTTTTTAAAGAGTTACTTTCCTTTTTAATAGAGAAATCTCTAGACTAATAAGTTAGAGTATTTATAATTATACTTAGACTACCCTTCTAGTGCATAATCTTATAGTTAAATTAAGAGAGAAATTCGCTCTAGTAGACCTAATAATAGTTAAGAGAACTTATAAATACAAAATACTTAAGGTTTTTGTAGTTTAAACCAATATTAACTAGTCTCTTAATTTTTTAATTTAAAGTACTAGGCTTTAAAGACCTTAGTAATAGCTAGAAGCTTCTTATTATTAATCTTATAATTATACTTAGTAATAATATTTTAGTAGAGTAATAGACTATTAGCTAAAGCTAATACTTTATATCTATTTAATATAGTATACTAGCTATCCTATAGTCTAAGATATTAACTTCTATAGTTACTAGCTTATTCTAGCTAAAGTATTATAGAACTAATACTATAGTTTAGAGCCTATAGAAAAAGCTAGTTTCTATATATAGAACCTATAAAAATAGTAATAATCTTAAAGAAATTACAGATAAAATAGTAATAAAAGTTTAAGGAGCTAAGAAAGTCTTAAGTCTTCTCTAAATTCTATAGTTAAGGCTAATTTTATATAATAAAGACCTTAGTCTAGTCTATTTTAATACTCTCTATTAAAATAATTAGGTCTAGATACTTAACTTTCTAAATATAGGATTTATATTTCTTAGTATTAACTTATAGGCCTATTTCTTATAGGTAAAGAAAAATCTTATAGATATATCTCTAGTATTTAGTTAAGATTTTACTATAAGTTGAAATATTATTAATATAGTTAGCATAGAACTAGTTTAAGTATTTTTTTAGAATATTATTAATATAGTATTAGAAAAACAAGAGTGTATTAGATAAACTAAAGAGCATTACTAGACAATTATAGAGACTATAGTAGATATAGAATACTATTAGCTACTTATTCCTCTTAGTAGAATAAAGCTTATTAAATACTATAATAATATTAAGCTTAGTAAAGTACTTTACTAATAATAGTTAATTAAGGGTTTTCTAGATAAGAGAGATTAGATACTTATTCTTAACTATAACTATACTAAGATCCTAATAGTCTATATAGAAGTAGAGGCGTTCTCTAGATTTTTAAATAGAATAATAAAAAAACTATAGAGCTACTAATAAAATAGATAAAGCTCTTTATAAAATAATTCTCTAGATACTTTTTTAAAATAAGTAGCTTATTTTAAAATATTCTATAAAAGAGGCTAGTATGTAGCTTAGTTTCTAGTTATAGTTAAAAATATAGTAGTTATAAATTTAATATAGAAGTAGCTAGTCTAAGAGATACTTTAAGAAAATATTTAGAAATTTATAGTATTTAAAAAATAAGATAGTAGTAGAGTCTAGAGCTTTCTTAAGTGTAAAAGCCTTTTTTATATTTTTTATTATATTAGTAAAGAGTTAGTAGTTAGTCTTCTTAGTATTCATTAGATAGTTAAGGAGTACTATACTAATTATATAGATATCTAGAGTCTTTTATAGAGGTATATTAAGATCAAGTAGCTTTTTAGCTCTCTTTTAAAGAGGAATAATAGAGTTTAAATAAATATAGAGAATAGTCTTTTTACTAAGAAGTACTAATAACTATTAGTCAGTATTAAGTATAGTATAGTAAGCTAGTAGCTAAGATCTAAAATGAACTAAAAAAACAACTAAGATAAATAATAAAAAGAGTAAGAATTTATTTAATTAAGTCTACTAAAAGCTTAATTTAGATAAAATAGATAATATTACTAGTAGTAGCTAGACGCCTATTAATAACATTAAGAATAATAGAGAAATCAAACGAAAAAAAAATAAAGGCTATATTAGAAAAAAAATTTAGCCGCTTGGAGCCGCTTAGAGCGCTTAGAGCCTTTAAGCAACTCTACCCGCTTGCAAGTTACTCGCGAGCGGCCTAAGCGCTTAGAGCGAGTCTTAGCGCCAAGCCTACTTAGTTATTACTAAAAATAATAATTGGAAAAAGCTCTAAGTCTAATTTAACTAGTAGGATGGGGGGGGGTATATAATAGAGCTAGCTTAGGGTGTAAACTTTTTAAAAAAAAAAATTATTATCCACTTAACTTTTAAAAACGTGGATATATTACCTATTTTTATAGGGGAGTAAAACTTAAGCAAGAAAGAGAACTTAAAGGTTTTTTACGTAATTTATGTTTTTTATGCTTACTAAGTAATTTACACCCGCCCCAATCGCTTAGAGCGCTTAGAGTACTCCAAGTATCTCTATAAGCTCTCTAAGCGCTCGGAGCGCGCTCTAAGCGCCTTAGATATCTTAGACTAATACTAATTTCACAAGCGCCCAAATTTTTCCTAATATTAGGTTTTATATATAAGCTTAGCTCATAAAAGTAGTACTAGAGACTCTAGTATTAACATAAGGAATAGACTTTTATTTATATAAACTAGTAAATAAAGTATAGATAATTATAAGATATTTATTTTTAATAATATCTTACTAAAGTAGATAGATAACTATAAAAAAAAACTCTTAATTTTCTTAAATATAGGTCTCTATAAGTAACTTTAAGTAAAAATTCCTTATTTGTTTTTTAAATAAGTTAAGTTACTAAATAGAGTTATAGGATCTAGAGTATTAAAAGTAAATTTAAAGTTAATAGTATATATAGTAGTATAATTTTAGGAAAAATTTAGGCGCTTGTAAGATTAATATTAATTTAAGATATTTAAGGTGCTTAGAGCGTATTTAGAGTACTTATAATCGCTTATAAGCACTCTAGATATTTTAGATATTTAAAATATCTAAAATATCTAAAATAATAGAAATATATAGAGTATTAAAAATAGTTAGTGCCGCTTAGTAAGTAAGAAATCTTAGAGTTTCTAATCCTACTTAACTTTTACTCTCTAGTAAAAATAGCTAAAATATTAATGAATTTAAAAAGTAAGAAGATAATAATTGTTTTTTTTAAAATTTACCCTCTAAACTAGCTCTATTATATACTCCCTCTATTCTACTTATTAAATTAGACTTAGAGCTTTATTTAATTTTTTTGGGTAATAACTAAGTAGAACTTAGTGTACTAAGACCTACTATAAGTACTTAAAGTGCTTATATATACTCACAAGCCGCTTATAAGTAGGTAGAGTTACTTAAAGACTTCAAGTACTTAAAGTAGGCTCTAAGCACTCTAAGTAGCTCTAAGTAGCTAAATTTTTTTCCTAATAATACTATTAGATAGTATTTTTAAGCTACTTTTTAAAGATATTACTAGAGTTATATATTTTATTAAACTAGTTTAAGAGATTAGTAAGAAACTTGAATTACTAAAGATTAGAATTTTTTAGAACTTTTATAGTAAGTACTATAAGTATATTAATATTTATAAAAGTTTATAGAGTATTAGAAGCACTATTTATAAATATAAATATATTAAAAAAAGTGAAGAATTATATAGTAAACTATAGTAAAACTATAATAAAAAATAATAAATAAATATAATATAATACTATAATATAAAAAGGCTTAATACTAAAGCCTAACTTATTAAAGTAATATATAGGATATTATATAAAGTTAGAAGATATAGTAAAAATAATAAAAAGAAAACTCTTTAAGTAAAATATATAACTTAGTTATATAACTCTAGAATAACTAAAGATCTAAATACTAAGAATTAGTAAATCTAAATTATTATAGTTAGCTATATAATTTACTATTAAGATACTTTTAGTAATAGTAAATTAGTTATTAAATTGCTTATTACTACTAGGACTAAACTAAGTAAGTTTATATTTTGTATAATAGTAATATTAAGCGCTATCTATACTCTTTCTATTATAAAGTATACTATAATAGGCTTTCTCTAGATAGTAGATTCTATAAAGCTAGAACTTATTATTACTATTAGTAATAAGCTTAGTACTATAGTTCTAGATTGCAGAGTAGTCTACTTTAGAGTTAAGTGTGCGCTTGTAAACTAGCTAATAGTAAAAATTAGTAATTCTCTTTCTCTTTTGATAGATTTAGTTCTATTTAATATCGAAAATGCATCATAATATTGTTAGCGGCTTCCGAGCTTCACTAAGGCTCTTAGGTGCGCGCAGATACTGAAGTTGGTGTTTCGACTAGATCGATAGAGGCTTACAAATCAGCCAGAGTCGAAGGAGTAGGAGAGAGAGTAGCTGGAGAAGGTGAGCCAGCAGGCCTGCAAGCCGCCTGAGCTCTAAGAAAGAGATGCTGAGGCATAGTGTAGGTGTTAGATAGTACGCGACGCGACAGCTACACTATGTTGCTACGCCTTGTTTACGGCAAATACCGGCCGGAATTGACCACTAGATAAGCTTTGATAAACGGATGAATGATTTCTCTGGTGCCGGAGGACAGCTACTGTAACGAACGTCACAAACATCGGTTATTTCCTGGCTGGAGCCAACCAAGGTCTTGATAAGAGCACGGGGAGACTAGCGCCAAGATACTACACTTCAATGGATCTGCGCTTCTGCACCTCGACAGGGACCTGCCTGCGCTGTACCTTAACCTCCTGCCAGGAACGGCGGCAGATCTCCATTGACATGCTGCTGGACCCGCTGAAGATGGGAGCGTGGCTGATTGATCGCAGTTCGCCGGTGGCGTCGCGGGTTTGGCGTGCCTCCGACGCATCAGGTGGGTATATATCCAATGGCCTCGGTGCCCGTAGCATATTTCCATCGTGCTTCACTCGGCAGAGTAGAGTTCTCTGAGCCTTATTCCTTCGCCGCTTCACCATGAGGTTGAGTCTTGCTGCCGTTTACGCTGGTGCGCTCTCGTTGCCTGCAGCATTTGCTGTCTCCATCTCCGAGATCAATGGCAACAAGTTCCTCTCGCCATATATCGGCCAAGCGGTAACTCAAGTCACCGGTCTCATCACCGCCAAAGGACCCGATGGTCTCTGGCTTCGGTCTACGACACCGGACAACGATAAGACCACCTCCGATTCAATCTATGTCTTCGGCAGGACCATTCTTGCAAACCGCACAGTAGGAGACATCATCACACTGGATGGCAGAGTCACAGAATTCCGGTCCTCATCCGGGTTCCTCTACTTAACTCAGATAAGCAGTTCTTCGAATGTCGTAACCGTATCAACCGGCAATGAAGTCACGCCTTTGGTACTCGGGAAGGGCAAGCTAAATCCCCCCACCGGGCAGTATACCTCCCTGGATACCGGCAACATCTTCGGAGTACCGAACAATGTCAGCTTGGTCTCCAGAGTAAACCCAATCTTAGAGCCCGAAAAGTACGGCCTGGACTTCTGGGAGAGCCTTATAGGAGAGCTGGTGACCATCGAGAAACCGAGGGCTGTTGCCAAGCCCAACAACTTCCGTGATACGTGGGTCGTAGGAAAGTGGAAGACCAGCGGAGATAATAAGAGGGGCGGCCTGACAATGACTGACAGAGGTATAGGCTGTCTTCCTCCTGCAGCAGTGTAGACTGCACACTAACCTCAATGTCCAGATGCCAACCCAGAAGCCATTCTCATCGGAACACCCTTGGACGGCACTAGGAACCCCACTAACACGAAGCTGGGTGATGGTCTGGCGGACATCACTGGCATCGTCTACCAGGCATTTGGATTTTACCGCATCTTGCCCCTCACAGCCCTACAAATTACCGATTCAGCCAGGCCGGAGCTACCACCTGCCACTGAACTCAGGTACAAGGGTGATTGCAAGAGCGTTACGTTCGGGGTATACAACGTTGAAAATCTGGAACCAAACTCGGTTCATCTGCCTGCGATTGCTGCCCATATTACCAACTATCTTGGCAGCCCCTCCGTTATCTTCTTGCAGGAGATTCAAGACAACAACGGCGCAACGAACGATGCTAGTAAGCCTTTACTCGTTGTGATCGACGTGCCAGCTCCCACATACTGATATTGCACAGTCGTCGACGCAAATCTGACGCTCTCAACCCTCGTCACGGAGATATCCAAGCTCTCCTCAGTCCCATACTCATTCGTAGACATCGACCCAGTAGACGACCGTGACGGCGGCCAGCCAGGCGGCAACATCCGCGTCGCCTACCTCTACGACACCTCAGTTGTGCGTCTGCACAACCCGAACCCAGGCTTCAGCACCGATGCCAATGAAGTCCTTCTCGGCCCCAAGTTGAAGTACAATCCAGGAAGAATTGACCCGCAGAACACTGCCGCATGGACCGCGAGCCGCAAACCGCTAGCTGCGGCGTTCGAGACTCTGGATGGCAAGAACCTCTTCTTTACCGTAAATGTTCACTTCGGCAGCAAAGGCGGGAGCTCCTCGCTGCATGGCGACGCGCGGCCGCCCGTTAATGGTGGGGTGAACGATAGGCAGCGACAGGCTGAAGTCACTGCAGTAAGTACCCCTTCGTCTTCCCGCTCCATCCTACCCCTCAACCCGCACAGGCGATGCTAACGACACTCAGTCCTTTATCGCATCTATTCTCGAACAGGACGCCAACGCCAAAGTAATTGCCGCAGGCGACTTCAACGAGTTCGCCTTCGTCGCCCCGCTCGAGACCTTCGTCGCCAAGTCCGGTCTGCGCGATCTTGACGAGGTGGCCGGCATCAAGGAGACGGAACGCTACACGTATCTCTTCGACATGAACAGCCAGCAGCTCGATCACATGTATATCAGCCCCGCGCTGACCAAGGGTGCGGAGTTCGAGCACGTCCATGTGAATACATGGGCTACGACGGATGCCCCGAGTGATCACGATCCGAGTGTTGCGAGGTTGAATGTTTGTGGGAAATAGATCGCATGTAGATGCTAGGGTAGATCGGCATTCTGTAAAATATTGACTATAGAGCTGTGATGAAAGCGTAGTTGCATACAAATGGCGGCGAGCATAAAGTTTTGATCTTATATGGTAAAAAGTACTGAGACGCGCGGTAGTCAAAGATTTCATGCATTAGTGAGCGAAGGCATCGTGGCCGTGGATTCAGAAGCTAGATGCTCCGTATTGACTGAGCTATAAGCCCCGAGCTTACAGCTCCAGCTCCATTGCTGTTTCATGTCGAACACATTGAATTACTTACCACTAAGCATCTCTGCGTTCTCTCGGTTGATGGCTGAGTCAACGTCTCTCAAGTTATCCTCCATACCCCGCATACCTCTTCGAAAACCTCCTTGCAGGAGTGCTTTCGGTCACGTTGCCCACCACAGTCCCATTCTCATTCTCATACTGCTGCCACGCGCTCTCAATCGCATACACCGCAACACTAACCCCCGTATCCGGCGGCAGGTCCACGGTGCTCAACGCCATGACCGTGAGCGGCTGCGTGGGGAAGAACGTGATAGTCGCGGAATGCTCGCCGCCATTGATGAAGACCTCGAGGATAGAGCGATCGATGACACCAGAGAGCGACCAGGTGCCATTGGGGATGCTGACGGTGCTGAACTTGTCCGTATAGAAGACGTTGTCGAACCCGCGCGTGTTCCCGCGGTCGAGGAAGAACGGGTTGTCGCCTCCGAAGTAGAAGCCGCCTAGCACAGACTCTCCGGTGTCGAGCGATAGAAATGTGAAATTGAGGGTGGCGGACCCGGAGACGTTGGCCCGGGGGATATCGGTCACGTTTACCTCGAAATAGACCGCGTTGCTGTAAACCGAGGAGTAGTCCACTAGAACAGTACCATTGCCGAGGGAGTCGTTGGCGGCTAGCTCACGGCCCAGAACGGGGGTGAGGTCGTACGGCTCCGAGACTAGCACCCAGCCAATGCGGGTGGCGTTCGCGAGGTAGTTACGCCGGGGAAGGGACATGCTGCTCCTCCAACCTTCAGAGGAGCCAGAGGGCGTGAGTCCGGTGTATTGCCAGTTGCTCGCCCACGCGATGCTGACCGCTTCGTTCGCGGGCGTGCCGTAAAAGAATTGGCCGGCGTAGTTGTCTTTGCCGAAGTCGGCAATGCGGGCCACGGGGTCGACGGCCTCAAAGTGCGTGCCGTTGAAATAGCCTGGGAAGTACTGGGAGATGGAGCCGCCGAGAGGTGCCCCAGGATTGATAGAAAGGAACATGAGCCACATGACCTCGTCTGTGCCCTCCATGGGCACCGTCTGTAGACTGGGGCATTCGTATTGGTAGCCTAGCAGGCCGTGGTATGAAAAATTGGATGCGAATGTCCAGTTTATCAGATTAGGCGAGGTGTAGATCCCGATGGAGAATTCCGTGGCGAACGCAACCACCTGTCCCACAGTTCAGCGTTGGGCGGAGGGGTAGCAGTATATAGAAAGGAGTTCGCGCTCACCATCACCCAGTGATCCTCATACCAAATTACTTTTGGATCACGAAAATGAGGAAGATTGCTTGGGATGACCGGGTTTCCTTCGTATGGAGTGAACGTGTATCCGCCGTCTCGGCTATATGCAATGTTCTGCGTCTGTATGGCCCCTGTATACGGGTAGGACGCAAGGGTGTAGATAGCGACTACGCCGTTGTCTTGATCAGGGAAGAAGCCGGACGTGTTGTTGAGGTCTATAACGGCGGAGCCACTGTAGACGTATTCAGCGTCGTTGGGTCGGTAAATAGCAATCGGCTGGTTGACCCAATGATACAGGTCCTCGCTCGTTGCATGGCCCCAGTGTTGATCACCCGGGACCGGCGAACTAGGGTTATCTGCCATGAAATGTCAGTTCCGAGCGGTCGACAGTGGAGACTGGGAGGCCAAAAAAAGAGCAGGCGAATGAGCGTACACTGGTAATATAGGTGCCATGTTCCATTGGCATCCACGAACAAGCCATTGGGATCGTTCATGAAGTTCTGCGGAGGGGAGAAGTGAATCTGTGGCCGTAAGGGGCCCGTGTAATTTCCGGGAATGGGAGTGCCCGTTGGCACATCAGGTCGGGCATAAACTGAGGTGCTGCTCTGCGGGGAGACAGAGCTGGTACCTTGAGCAGACACGGAGCAGAGAAGCACCGACGCCGCTGCTGTTATGAGTGAAAAGAACATCATGCTGGAAACGATACCAAAGTTGATGCTAGATATCCAAGAAGCAGGAGCTGTAGGGAAGAGCTCTGTCGAGCGAGCGGAGGTGCGGCCATGCCTGCTTTATGTTCCTGCAGAAGGGCCTTGGTCTGCTGGCATCAGAGCTCACGCAGTGCTGAGTACCTAGGCTTAGGGTTGCCATGCAGTCAGGGAGCCGGCGTTGGGACGGCATGGTGGAGCAGCATGGTGCTGTCAAGGTCGGCGGTGCTCTGGGGAAAAGGTGCTCGGGATCGAGCATGCAGAGTAGCGTCCAAGTCTCTCGTGCGGGGCTCGGTTTCCCCACCATGATGCGTGCCGCCCCGGTTCGCCTGCCCTGCATGCACCTCTGCTGACCGATCTGAAAGGGAGATCGAGTCCCTTCTCTTGCACCAAGATTCACCAAGGCATGCCCTGCCCTGGCGCTGGGCGTGATCATTGTAAGAGGCCACTCTAACGTCTGAAGGGGCTGTATTCTGGTGCAATGTGGAAGTTGTAGCCAGCGTTGATAGAGGACCAACTCTTGGATGACCTCTCGTCGGTTTGTGTGGAACCGTTGAAGATGCTGACAGGAACAGAAAACAACTGCCGGCAAGGCTGGAGCCGCGCACGTCATGGCGCGCAATGACTCGCTTGGCTCATCCTTGCCCTATCTTAGTGTACGGTCCGCCCGCAGAAAGAGCTGCGCTGGGGGTGATCAATAACACTGGTTTCACCCCGCTTGTCCTGTTTGACCCTGTCGAATTCGAGTCCTCCCGAGCTTCGTCCCGCCAAAAGATCTCAGGCATCTTGTCTCCTGCAGGGGATCCCGGCAATGATTCGAGCCGCAGGCATGACAAAATCTATAAGGACCCGAGAGCGAGTATCAAGACAGAACGACTCTTCTCGCCTCGGCGGGCGTACCGCATTAGAAGCTCGTCCGAGGTTCGTCGATAGCTTAATGCGGACCAATTCTCGGAAGGTTAATATCGGTAGGCGCATCGTCCGATGCGGAGTGCCAAAGCCACCAAGGCCGAGGATTTGGCCGGTGGATTAGTTGAGCGTAAGATACGTCTGACTTTAGCTTCACAATGGGGGGAGTATTCGAGTACTGCCTCACAATCTTCCCGCTGCTTGCCAGTCCGAGGAATCGTAAGGGCACTAGAGAGTAACATGTGAAAGAGTCACAGAGTCTGGCGTCTGTAAAAGTCTTTCTCCCCCAGACCGCCCCCATTAGTTCGCCTGCAGAAGTTCCAACAGACTACCCTCCTAAGACAGGCTGAACCGTCGAGGATACAATACTGGCTTGGGAGGATTCTCGACTCTGTCTTTGCAAGAGCAAGTGCGTCTGAGAAGTAACCCCCTTTGTGGGGAATATGTTCATGCTTATACAACTGACTTGATGAGTTCCGGAAGCCCTCTTATGGTCCATGGAAGGCTATTTCTCATGTCTTGTAATCGATTGTTGTATAACAGGCTGCATTGTAGATGATTTAGACGCCTTGCTACCGAAAACAAATCTCATCCAGAACCTGTATCACGATCAAGAATCAATGGTTGATTAGCTACTAGCATGGGACAATAGCCGTATGATCATTAGCTGCTGTGATAAATCCATGCACTTGACACTTTCTGGTGTTGGTGCTAGACGAGTGTCGCCACCGTAGACGAGAAAGGTCCGTTGTTATGTGCTTTTCAATGAAACGCGACAAGTATTGGGGCTGACTTTGGTAGGTCTTTGACATCTTTGGGCTTGTACTGCGCCCTAAGCTTCATGACCACAGAATCCCTCAATGACTTCATGGCAGCGATGTCTCTGTAAGGAACGGCTGTATGCCAATCTGTGGTATGTAGCTGGCAGGTTAAAGATCTATACAAAGCATCCACCGGTTGAACAACAAGTATGCAGTCGGACCGGGATTTGGCGACTCGACCGAGGACCATGCTAGTCGAATAGCAGTTCATAAGGTAGCTCTCTTCATGCTATATAGCGTTCCGCCTTCCCTATCTCCAACGGCTACACAGCTTCGGAAGCCCCCGGCGAGATTGCATGCGGCGCAGCTTGTCTTGCAGGTATTCCCGGCGGCGATGTCATTGAGGGTGTATCGCTGGAGGGCAGCACCCCATACACTCCAGCATGACTTGCCGCCGTCGGCGAGTACTCATGTGTTCTTTGCGTTTCTGTAGTCCGCACTGTCGCCGGTGGGACTTCCCGGAATACAGGCCCATCCATCGGCGTCCGCACCCGCGGTTGTCTCTCCACACCTTGGTCGTAAGCCTCACTGTGATGCAGTCCCAAGTGGTCAAGACCAAGAGACTGCAAGACACGAGCTGTCGAATGGCGCTGCTTCTCCCGGACCTCATGGTTTGGGTTCTTGGTCGGGTCGTTTAGATCGTCGCCGTCCTGTCCGGGATTTGCCATCTCGTATTCGAGGACTTTGATGAATCTATAAAAGGCTACGGCAATGAGAACGCCGATAAATGGACCGACCCCTGTGCAGAGACCGTCTGTTAGTGGTCGCATCTCAAGAGAGGAGAGGTGAGCGTATCTTACAGTAGATCCAGAGCTCCTTGTCATACGTATTGGTGACGATGCACGGTCCAAGGCTCCGCGCTGGATTCGCGGATCCTCCGGTGTAGAATACTCCAACAAGGTGAACAATGAACAACGCCAAACCGATGCCCACAGGAGCGATGAAGTTGGCTTTGTGTTTCTCCTTGGCGAGCATGAGGACACTATTGCGACGTCAGCAATTACTCTCACAACCGTGTCTTGGTTTCGACTTACGTGAAAACAAGCTCAGCCGTCAGCAGAGCCTCGATAGAGACACCGCGGACAAGAGATACACCGTCACTTAGGGTGGTGTTGACACTAAGACGAGCAGGGAAGATGGCCATCACTAAGGCTGATGCAGCTATAGCGCCAGCAATCTGGGCTAGAAAGAGGCAGAGAGCTCGCACTAGACCGATGGCGCCAACAAGGAGCATAGCCAAGGTGACCTGCGGATGTGCGTTAGTAACAATCGGACCTTGAAGGTATAGCCACGGTCGGTATATGCTTACCGCTGGATTGAACAGACCGCCGGATATCCGAAAGAAGACCCAGACGTTCACCATAAGACTGAATCCAAAGGACAAAGAGACATAGAGAATTATGATAGGCCTGATAGCCATCAACTGGTTCGTCATGGCAGTGTTCGGTTCCTTGGCTATAGCCACTTGCGTGCCAGCAAATGCGAAGAATAGAAATAGAATCGTGCCAATAAATTCTCCAAGGGCGGCCACAAAGTGGTTTTTGGCTGTGCTATTCATCCAGAGCGTCCATGGGAGTCGAAGCGGAACGGTCTCCTTCTCGCTTGCCAGGCGCGCCCGCCGTAGCTGCTGCGCTATGCTTGGTGGACTGTGTTGGTACTGATCCACCCCGGACATACCCGCATAGGTGTGCGGATAATCGTTGTTGCTGGCGCATGACTGTCGCTGGGAGCTCTTGCCATTCGGACCACGCTGTTCTCTCGCTTCTCGAATATCATAAAATGATATCGGTCGACCTCTGTTACAGAGATACTGTTCCGGTGGCGGTTGCAGCCCCCCCTGAGAACCTGGCTCGGAGGACATTGGACTCTGGCCGGGGCGCCACTGCTCGCTGGCCGCTTCTGGATAGTAGGGGCCCTCGTGCTTCTTTTCACCACCACCAGAGAATGTCATAGAGTTAAGCAAACCGGATGTACCCAAGATGCGCCTCGCATGGGAACCGTCGGAAGGCGGCCTGTTAGCAGGCTTGCCAGAAATCGAGATATGCTCGCCGCCCTCATCTTGAGGCCCCAGGTCTTCGATAAACTGCGACACACGCCGGCTCGTTGGAGGCCTCAATGAGGATTGTTTGACGCCCGGAGTAAGCTGGTTTTTTGACTCAAAAGACTCCGCGGGATGACTTCCAGCAGAATCTTGCTCCGGCAATGATGGTGATCCGTTTGATGTGTTATCAATCGGAAGTTGGCTGCCGATTGACGGACGTTCCACTATCTCGCCTGTCGACGTTTTCTCCCCGTAGTGTAAGGGCAGTTCAGGGACAGTAGCGGAAGCCATACCAGTGGAGTCTCTCAAACTCTATTACGGATTTCCCTATGATCCTAGTTGATGGCTTCCCTCCCAATATCCGTCAAGGAATAGCTCTTTCAGAGTACGATCCGTCCAGTCCGGCTCGATTGTCCGGATTTGAGCAGTCAAGGTGGACGCAGAAAGAAAGTTGTGATCGGTTGCGCTCTTGCGGTGGTCAGCTGGGGTCTTGTGTGGCCTGTACGAGATACCCAAGCGGTTGAGGGACTTTTTGACGACGTCAGTTACTAACGTGAGTCTTCTTCACAGTATTCGACACTGTTTTAGTCGATCCAAAGATGTGGAATCTAAAGTTTACAAGGAAGATACCAGAAGGTTTGCCCGGTAGCTAGAAACCAAAGACGACCAGGGTAACTTAAACGATCAGACGTAGGTCCGGTAAAACCTGCACACCAAGAAGACTCCAAAGACAAGATGCTCGAGGCACTCAATGGCCTTACACAATTCGCTTACATTGAGGATGGTTCCACAAAGCGTGTCACACCATGAAGTCGAAGAAATTCCTTCAGTTATTACCTAAGAACGGGCTGAAAGCGTCAAGGCCATGCGGCCAGAACCTACTATGTCATTACCTACTGCAGAGTAGAGTTCCACGGAAGGAAGACGCGCGGTGAGAGGTTCATGCGATGACCATGGCGACCGGGTCTTTGTTCATCGCGACGGTTGCAGCCCTCAAAGGCTTCGGCCAGAATCCGACAATACGGGCTGCCGAAATACTGTTTCCGGCCCGAAAATGACCTACCGTGTTCCTACCGTATTCCTGCCGTGAACTAATAGGAAGGCAAAGAAGGTAGAAGTTGAGGCCGAGGTTCATTCGATACCACCATCTCGTGGTTGCTCGTATCTCCGCTGGTGTATGTTGTAGCGTAGCTGGCAAGGTCGTACCCAGGATGGAGCCAGGCCATCAATGGCATAGCTGTGAGTCGTCGTCTACTAATCATCAGGATACTGTAAGGTAGATGGAGTTTTTGTCATTCTCGTCCTCCGCTTCGTTGTTTGAGGTCGAGCGCGCATACGAAAAACAAACCACGTGCACGTCACGTGCCGGCATCATCATCCTTCATGATTTTGTAACGAAATCTATCTGATACTTTGGCCGCGTGTAAGTTAATGATGATACTGTAGTGCTTGTTGGCCAACACTGGACTACAAACACACATCCAAAAGTGCCTCAAGGTTGCCGTAGACATCAAGTGGCCAACTAGAAAGCCTGTTGCCGCATCAATAGCTACTCGCAACTCTGAAAATAGATAGCGTCCGCAGATCAAAGACACCCTAAGCGATCGATGCATCAAAGAGCTACTCATGCCGCCGGAAAGTTTAATCGGTTGTCAAGCGGTAGCGGAACGCTTCAAGTCCGCTTCGAAGCTGTCGCAACCACGCAGGTTGAGAAGTTCAATTCTCCAAACCCCCTGAACAACCAAAGATTGAGCGACCAGATAAAGCTTTATACCAAAGCGCAATCTATTACGAGTTCTTCTGATATCTAACAGTAATTATTTATAATATGGTTGATGAGTGCAGCTGGTTGAACGACCTCACCACCAAAAAGCTGGTGTTTTGACCCCTAGCGATTAAACTTTCCGGCCGCATGAGTAAATTGATGAACATCTTTTACTATCTATCGCAAGCAACTGGTCCAGTTGCTCTACGAATGACAAGATCATGAGTCCAGTTCGATCGTGAGTCTGGTATTGAATAAGCTGGAGCATAGATGCCGCAACGCGCTTTTCAAATGACCCTTCCATCTTGCCAAGTCGGCCCTGGAACGCACGTCACGAGTATACCGACAATCGAGCAGCTGCAATAGTTTCTCACTACATGGCGCGCTTCAAGGTGCTGAGCCGCAGACAACGACCTCAGCACTAAGCCTGCAAGCCTACAAGAAACCAATGGTCCGAACTTCAATCAGCACTGTCATCCGGTACCGCTCGGTGCAACCTCCGTTCCATTTACCCTTGCGGGGTATATCCAGGGATATGGGGTGCCCCTCCTCCATCGACGAAGCTATCATAAAGCTTCTCTACCTCACTTGACACTGGTCTGGAGACATCATTGAAATATATTCAGCAGTAACCTCTTCTAAACCACCTGCCGGAGTCCCACCCCTCATTAAACGCACCTAACCGTCTACCCAAACATCTCCCGCGCCGCAATCACCACAATGGCCGACGCCCTCCGCGCAAAGCAAAGGCCCCTAAAAGACAACTACCGCGTCGATCCCTCCAGCGCACTCGTAACCCTCCGCTCAAGCGGAACCCTCGACGCCAGCTCCATAACTTGTAAACTCTCCACCGGCGCTGCCATCCGCGACGCAAAAGCCAAGCTCTCCTCGGACGCTCACTCCCACTCCTGTTCCCGCGATCACGACCACGATCATAACCACGACCATTCGCATTCCCATGACAACGGCAACGACGGTCCCCAAAAAGTCGCCGGCCTCCACCAAATGGCTGGGGGCGACGATCCCACGCTGTCGGGGGAGCTTTGCAGCGGCGACATGCTCCTCGAAGCGCTCGTGGCCTGCGCAGGGGTAACCCTCAAAGCCGTCGCGACCGCTTTAGGTATCCCCATAAAATCCGGCGTCGTGCGCGCGGAGGGGGATCTCGATTTCCGGGGCACGATGGGTGTGGACAAGGAGGCGCCGGTCGGGTTCACGGATATCCGGCTCGGATTTGAGCTAAAGACTGCGGAAGAGGTGGATGACGATAAGATTGAGAGGCTGGGGAAGCTCACGGAGAGGTATTGTGTGGTGCTGCAGACGCTGGTGCATAAGCCGAAGTTGACGGTTAGGTTGGCGGGCGGGGCGGAGACTGAAGATGGGGTTGATAGGGGGTTTGTTTGGGGGCAGAAGTTGTGAGGTTGGATGACTATGGATGCTGGGCATAGAAAGGAGCATAAGCACAGGCGTTGCGTAGTAGCGTTCACACTGAATAGCTATGGTGACATAGGTACAGCAAGACATCTCTATTATGTACCGCACCTGTACTGCTCTATCTGCTCTGCTAAACGCATTGTTGACCAAGCTACGGCTGGCCACAAACGATGAACAAGAATGCACCCCAGACTCGCTTTCAGACCAGCATGCTAGAAAGCCCCCTACGGTACTTAAAGCATTAGGAGTGCAGGCAGAACTCCACCCAAGATCCCAAAGCCACCAAAGCCAACTCTGCCAGCAGCACCGGTGAACTGCGCCGGGAAAGAAGACGTAGGCGAAGCAACAATGCGGGTAGTCGTGCCAACAACGGGTGTCACAGCAGGCACGGAGGGCTTTCCGGTAGCCGTGAGAATACCAGTTGCGGTAGGGCCGACGTCTACAGCAACGGAGCTGGCTGCGGTGGGGAGGGTGTAGAATCCACTGGCAGACTTAGACGTGCTGGTCGCCGGGACGTTCTCGATCGGCACGGGATTGGCCACTGAGGAATTTCCGCCATAGCGAGCGGGAGTCGAGAAGGCAAGGGGAGTGGAATTGCCCGAAACAACAGTAGTACGAACGTTGCCAGTTGTCGAGGCGTCGGTGGAGCAAACGGTGGTGCTGCCAGGAACAACAACGGTGACTGTGCCGTCTGCGCCGCCAATCGTCGTGATCGGGGTTGGGGCAGATTCGTCGTCGCTCTCAGAGTCGCCAGAGTCAATCGGCTGGGTGGCGTTTCCTGGAGCAGGGGAGTTGCTAGAACCGCCCGGCGCCGTTGTGTTTCCAGGAGCAGTGGAGCTTCCAGGAGCGACGGGCGTAGTGGTATCCGGAGTGGTTGAGTTTCCAGCAGCGCTGTCGCCACCATTGACAGGTCCGCCTGATGGAGCAGACAAGATCTGGATGCTCTTCCAATCTCCGCTCATGTCTCCGTATTTGTACTCTGCAGCCGGGTTGTAGTTCGTAATCTTGATAGACTCAACGTATTGGGTGAACGGGCCCTTGGTGTAGTCAGTCTTGCCACCAGCCCACCCGATGACTCCTGGGTGGTTGTCTTCATCACCGGCGGGCCAGATGCCGAGGCGGATGTCACATGGCGATTGAGGGTAGTTCTTTCCGCGAAGCGCATTGGCATCTCCGTAGTTCACTGTGCGGACAAGAGTGTCGTCGATGAAGAACTTGATGGTTTCCGGCGTCCAGTCAACAGTATAGGTATGGAAGACCGTCATGGGTGAAGCAACCGCATGGTAACCGCCGCGGTCATAGGTGGTAGTGTTGCCTTTGCCGAAAAAGTTGGTCTGGACCTTGGTGTTGTCGCCGCCAATAAATTCCTGGGACGGAGTTAGCGGATGTTTTCATAAGATTTTAGGCAGGGCATTACCCAATCGATCTCGTCAAGGTCATCCGACTGTAATACTATACTGCTGATGATACCTTGCCCGGGTGCCGCTTTCATCTTCACTTCGACTCTGCCGAAGAAGATGTAAAAGTTGGATCGGATCGTTGGCGACTGCCTCTTCGTCACAACAGAGAACTCCGCACCGCTTGGTCCATAGTTGATCGGGCCGGCGGTAGTCCTCCATCCAGCACTTGCGGAAGCTCCCTTGGTGAAATCGGAGAAGAAGGTTGCCGTCTCAAGAGCCTTGTCATTAGGGCAAGTCTTCTGAAGAGGGTTGCAGTCTGTCCACGTCTGGGCGGAAGCGAAAGGAAGGGCTGCGGCCGCCAGGGCTACGGCCGTGCCAAGAACAGAGCGCATGATGATGGTCTTGATATCGGGACTGAGATCTGAGTTGGATATGGTGCAGACGCGGTAGATTGCAGATAACGAACGTGAGTATACGCGAAAAGTGATGAAAAGGAATGTGCACACAGCTTCCAGGCCGTGAAAAGCAGACTGTCAAAGGTAAAGAAAGTGCCAAAGCGTAGCAATGCGACGGAGAACAAAGAAACGCGGCGGGAGAGCCCACTTAACAAAAGCCATCCGGTGTCGTTATGAAAGGACGGCCGTGAGCGACTGCTCCTGTTTCATGAGACGGCCGGCGGGCCGCTCGAAGGCTGTCGTCGTCATTCGCAAACAATGAAGGCGCTCGTCGTTGAAACACGATGCATCCTTTGGACGTCTCCCATCACCAATGGCAAGTGGCAGATATGGCGCATGCACTGGGTGCAGAGCCTCAGAGTGATCTTGCTGGATTTCTCTGAAACGACGTCCCTCGGTCCATCTCTGCCAACCAAGGGGGCCCTGCAAGTGGCCGCGGGCTAAGTCCGATTGAGGATGGCCAGCCGCCCGACGACCTGCCAGTTCCTCGAGCAGCGCGTCGCACCACCGCCCAGGGCCTTTGTTCGACACCGGACGTCCAGTGGCTGCCCTCGCTCACTTGAAACAGAGCCCAGCTCGGCCCTCGTGGGCTTAGAGAGTAGGTGTGCAAGTCTGTTTGCATAAATATATATATGACGTGCACAGAGGAAAGTAGAAGAGCGGTTAAGCATCCGATTAAATCTCTAACTGATACCCAACCGCTGCAATGCATGCTACCGCCAAGATCCTGTGAGCATTCTATGCAATGAAAACATCTCGCCCGTTGTCTCCCAAACATGTGTCCACCTGCGACCGACCCAGCCAGCACCGTGCACAAACACAGGAACCCATACAGCGATGAACAACTGCGCCATCCCGTCACCGACCAGATACTAAATAGCATTGCATCTACGCCGAAGCCTTGTGAGCCTTGAGGCCCCTCTCGAACTCCTCAATCAGCTCCTCCATCTCCTCAGTAACGAAGTCCTCAATCTTCTCGCTGAGCTTCTCGACCTGGGATGCGAGGTGCTTGGAGCCAGAGGCAACCTCGTGACCGACGCTTGTAAGCGACTCCTCAACGGACTCAACAGAGGGGATTGTGATGGTGACGGTATTGTCGGACGACTCTCTCTTGATAGAGTAGCTGCCCTTGTGCACGATGTCGGTGTAATTAGAGGACCCGCCGCCGTTCCAAGCGAGGATCTGCGACTGTGTTAGCACTGCTCATGTTTGTTAAGGACGTTGGAGAGGTTAGCTCACGTTCTTGGTGTTGCTGGGCACGTTGTCAAGCACGCCCTCGGTGGCGATGGAGATGAGGTTCTCCTTCAGCTTCTTGGGCGTGATGTCCGCAACGGCGAAGGCAGAATCCTTGGCAGGCTGGAGGGAGAGCAGGTAGGCCAGGAGACCAGCAATGTGCGGCGAGGCCATGGAGGTACCAGAGATGGTGTTGATGGCGTGATCGCTGCCAATCCAAGTGGACTGGATGTTCAAGCCAGGAGCAAAGATGTCGTTGCACTTGCCGAAGTTGGAGAAGTAGGCGCGCTCGTCAGCGAGGGTGGAAGCGCCGACAGTAACGGCCTTGGCAGCGGCAGCGGGAGAGTAGTTGCAGGAGTCGGCGTTGTCGTTGCCAGCAGCGACGGCGAAGTGAATGCCGACGTCAACGGCGGCGTTGACGGCCTGGTCGAGAGTGGGAGACTTACCGCCGCCCAAGCTCATGTTGGCGGCGCTGCCCTTGAAGCCCTTCTTCTTGCCCTTCTTAGCGTCATCGACGGCCTTGATGTGTGCCTCCGCTGCCCATTCGACACCCTTGACGACGTCCGACATGGTGCCGGAGCCGTTCGAGCGGAGGACCTTGACGGCGTAGACGTTGGCCTTCTTGGCGACACCGTACTTCTTGCCAGCAACAGTACCGGAGCAGTGGGTGCCGTGGCCGTTGCCATCCTCATCGGCGTCGCCTGATGGGATGGTCTTGCCCCAGTGGGCACGGCCGCCAAAGTCGACGTGCTTGACGTTGGTGCCGGTATCGATGACATAGACATCAACGCCCTCACCGCCGTCGGCAGAGTATAAGTATTTGTTGAAGGTGCCGAAGCTCAGGCTGTTGCGGTGGGAGATACGGGCAAGGCCCCAGGGAGCGTTCTTCTCCAGCTCGGCCTCCTTGTCGCCTTCGAGGGTGTGTACTTCGGAGTCTTTCTCGATGTACTCGACCTGTGTAGGCAAAGGATGGTCAGCAGTCTGTTTGGACAAAGATACCACGTCTTCGGCATGGAGCACGTGCTCCGCAGTATACAGGGTGTGTACCACATGACCCGAATCTGGAACAAGGCTCGTGGGCAGAACAGGCCATCACGCCGTCCTCCGAGGACACCGCGACATGCTCGCGTGGTCTCTCGTGGTCCCCCTGAGAGATGGAAAGCTGGGCGCTTAATGAAAGTGACTCACATCTGGGTGTCTCCGGACCTGCTCGATGGTCTCGTCGTCAAAGTGACCCGAGTAGCCCAACAGCGCGCCGGCGATGTTGTAGGTGTGCTTCAAGCCCTCGAACTCATCTGCCGCCATGGGGAGCTGAGACCGCTTGCGGAGCTCAGTCCTGGCATCTTGGCTAGACAGGTGTAGCGTCTGCACCCAATCATGGTGCTTGGCGGCGTCGGTGTGCTTTACGTGCTTCTTGAACACGACGATATACGAGTTCGGCACCTCCTTGGAGTTCACCGACGACAGGATGGGCGCTGCGTCCTTGTGGATGGTCCCAACGGAGACGGGCGACGCTGACGCAAGCAGCGGCAGCAGCGATAAGCACCAGGCAGCTTTCATGATTGCGGGCTGTCCAAGGGGAGCTCAGTGATGGAAGATGAAGTGTCAAAGCAAGTTTGCGAGAGGGTGAAATAGTGGCAGAAGTGTTGGGGAGGGAAGAGGAAGATGGATGGGAGGTTGGTGACAGCTGCGCGTGGAGGTGGCCGTGGAGCTATCGGGGGTTCCGTGGCCCTTATCTGGGGGGGGCGCATGACCGCCGAGGCTGGGGCTGGGGAAGCGGCACGTGACGTGGCGTGCGTATGACCGTTCTAATCGCTACCTAGGTAACGTTAGTTAGTTAGGCAGCAGCTGGACACTGGACACTGGATACTGGACCTGGACACCTGGACACCTGGACAGACAAGGGAAAGACGGGCGCGGCTCTCCAACTACCACGTGACTACCTGCCTAGATGCCTAGGTACGAGTAGAGTCCGCTGTGTGTATCACGTCAACCGTGGCTGCATTCTCAAGATGCGGATAAACTACCTGCGCTACGGGTCGTCTGATGCGCGATGGGTCACGAGTTTCCAGGCTGACTCCACCGCTGTCTGGCGTCAACCGGCTGAGAGGAGAGCCCTCAATCGGATCACCATATCACACCCTCGTTACACCGTACACGTCGGATGGACATGGTCCTTATCCGGAGCGTGCAACAGTGAGGCTCGTCGTCTGCGTGTAAGTTGTTGGCTGTACTGCTGAAGAAAGTACCTTCCACAATGCCGTCGTCGTGGTGCCTTCCCCCCAAGGTTAATACGAAGCCCGCCTTGCTGATAAGCTGTGACTTCCACCGTGCTTGTCGCCACGGCCTCTGCTGTAACTCTCCGTCTGTGTCTTCCTGCGTCAGTATCCCAGCGCAACTTCTTGCAATGTCAAGAACAACGCAATGGGGAATGGTACTTCCTTCTCCACGTGCTCTGCCCTATGCATGAACGGCTCATTCGTTTCCTTCCTCTCTGTTCTCTTTCGTCCGTTCATCTCTTTTGCTGTCAAGGTCTGGTTAGCCAGCAGCTACACTCTTTTGGACGTTGCTTCATTCACTCCTTTCTCTCGCAAGAATACGTGCACCTTTATCATCCACAGGAGACCGCCCTGAGCAATGCTGTCCAAAGCCTCAAGCGATGCTGGTACACGACTTCGACGGGCCAAGTCAACATCCTCTGCTCGTAGTCGTGCCAACTCAGTGGTGCCCGAGTTCGCAGATCCACAGTTAACCCGCCAGCATGCCTTAGCAGCCGCCACCGCAGCCTTCGATCGAGCTCAGCTGGGTGCGTCCAGTACCAGGCATGTCGACGGAGGATCAGGTCTCCCAAGACACAAGAGCAATTCAGCCGCAAAGTCCGAGGGAAGCCATCTCCGACGAAGCCGCTCAAACACTCGCTTTTCAGACCAGGAAGGGCTCCCCAGAGCTCGATCACACCGGCACAGTATGCCTAGCAACCATGATCGGTTCCAGAGATCGACATTACAGGACACACCTGAATACGAAGCGACGCGGCTTCCTCTGGCGCACCTCGGAAGCCACCAGCGAGACCCCTCTGACGCCGCAACTCCACCATTCCCCATCCCTCCCAAGCGCTTGTCCAAGGCTCGCTCCCTCCAGATCATGAACAGTTCTCCAGGAGCGTCTCCAGTAGAGAGACGAGCCGGTCCACATTACGCCACGCCACATTCGGCAAACGTAGCCCTTGAGGATACCACACTAGACCTACATACCGAGCCCGCTGGTCCTACTCGCATCTTATTCGATACAGAGGCCTCTATCCCGGTGCCACCACAACCAGACCCGATCTTGCTTGCAGCAGCTCGCGACAAACACTTACAGAATGTGAACCAACAAAGACTACGCTCCAAACCCTCATTCATCATGGCCCCTTTCAAGAAGCGCCAGGACAAAGCTGTCCGTAGATCTGCAGAGACCGCACCAAGCAAGGTGACATACGAAAGCATCGAAGACTGGGTTGAGCAGGGTATCAATGCTGGCATGAGCGAGCCGCACCCAGAGGTAAAAGCTCGCTCGTCGTCCAACTCGCTCAAGAACAAGATCAAGCGGGTTTTCCGGAAATCATCGAATTCTATACCAGCACTTCCTGTCCAGCACCTTGATGCTACACGAGATCATTTTGGGGACGATTTCATCCGTGAACCTACGGTAGCCTCCACGATAGATGGTGCACCATCGCAGGCGCCAGCTGAAGATGTCGCTTACCCAGCCGAGCCTCCCGATTGCACTTCACAGCCTCAGCTTTCTGAGACTCGCCAAAGGTCATACTCGGCTGGCTCTGCTGCAAGTGAAGGCCGCGCAAGCGATGGCAAGTCCCGAGTCACCAGCTGGTCCAACTCATCTGCCGCCGGCACCGTTATCACGCGAGAGCCTGCCAAGCGGCTTACGGCCATCCCTGAAAACGCTGCACCGTCTCCAACAAGATTTCTAGGAGGACTGCCGGAGACCAAGCATTGCGACGTTTTCAAAAAGCCAATGCGTAGACGACGAGGATCAAGCGAGGAAGAGCGCGTGTCTGTGGATAGTCAGCGAGTCTATTCTGCTTTGATGAAGAGGATCGACGAAGCAGGCCTCAACACAGCAAACAACCTGCCTGTACCAGAGGCTGCGGCATCTCAGAAAGCCCCTGCGGCCTATGATATCCTTCCTTCTCAGAGTCGAAAAAGCTCTATATCCTCCGGGATTAGTCGCTTGACAAGAGCCACCGTCCGGACTGTCACCCAGGACCGTCGGCCTTCGAAGAAAGCGGAGACAGCTGATGTAACGGCGGACTCGATCGGCTACCCGTCCGCGGGTCAAGACCATGATGGGCCGCCTGCAGTTCATAGTGAGGATACCGGCAGTAGCAGGAGTCGAGCAGGCGCGAAGGGAGGACGAAATAAATCTCTTGGTAGAGCAGCGAAAACAATGCCTCCAAGCTCGCGGCAGCCGACCAATCGCTTCGATAAAGCTGAAAACATATGGAAAGACCCACTCGTGGAAGGCGATTCTCCTATCTTTCAGCCACGCATAGCGACGCATACAATGCCTAGCGAAGACACTTTCGCACATATCCGGCGTAGATCGCCAGCTAGTGAAGAGGCACTACTGTCGACGCCAAATGCCCACGAACTAGCTGGACCGGCCAGAGAATGCGCTGGTCCCAAGCAGCAGATTGAGTCCAATGTTTACAACGTTGTCTCACCCAGTGTCTACTCTCGAAATACTGACGGCCAATCGCCCTGCAGTAACGACAGCGCGATTTCCCTAGTCTGCGGCGAGAATGACGGTACAGGGACAGCAGTTATCATTACCAGTCACCCAGTCAAGAGCTACGCTTTGGGTTCTAGTCGAGCACCCACGAGAGTACATTCAGGAAAGTCGAGCAAAGAGTGGAAGGCATGGCTCTCCAAAGAGATCTCTGAGCTTGAAATCGAGAACCAGGAAGACGTTACCATCAACAATTTCACGGACATGCGCGGTCGAGCGGAGTTCCCACAAGACACTGCAGCGAAGGGAATCAACTATACACCTTCTTTGTTCAAGGGTGCCCAGCGGCCGACCTTGGAAGAACGGCCATCGAGTGTGATGAATGACCGTTTCCCGATGCTACCAATCAAGCCAAAAGCAAAGCGTGAATCCACGCCTCCGAAAGATGTCGATGTGGCATCCGTCGCCACTGTTGAACCATCAAAGGCTTGTCTGCCAGCCAGTTTTCTCCGTCCGAAACTGGAAGAGCGGTCGTCCAGTCGTATGAATGACCGGTTTCCGATGATTTCTACCGTCCGGAAAGGTAGCAAGGAAAACATCAAAGTTGACACGAAGGCTCAGCGCCAGAGAACCCCCGAGGCTGAAGCACAGCCATCTAAGCCTACCGCCAAAGAGAACGTCTCCAATATGCTCCAAGTGCCACCCCGCCGCGATCTCCTCAAAGCCCGCTCGATGCAAGCGATGGATCGGTCTCCCTCCCCCCGCAGCCAGACTAGTCTTTCCCACTACACCACTACAGGTGAAGCAAACAGGATAGAAGCAGTCCGATCACCGACGCCGAACCTCCTCCGCAAAAGGCAAGACCGCACCGTCCTCCGCGCGAAGTCCGCTCTCGACATGCGCGGCTACACGCCCATGCACCTGACGCCGCCCCAGTCGAAGCGCAAGCCGATTGCGGGACCAGTGATGGAAGGCGACACGCTGAAGATGGTTTTGAAGGGGCCATACTCGCCGAAGTTGCCAACACCGGGGGTCAACAACGAAAACAGTCCGGGAACTTCAAGCTTTGCTCATACTGACTCTGGTGCGGAGTGCCAACGCCCGGGCAGTCGGTTGAGTGAGGTCGCGCCTAGTGGTGGGCATAGAATGGCTGATGTCTTCCTCAGCTATCGGCGGAATGGTGTGGCGATGAAGGAAGCAAGTGAATCGCCGGCTTTCTTGTGAGCAAGTAGCTTCCGTGGCTTGGTCGTGCGTTACTCCGTCTTAGAGGGAACATTGACACGGGGTAGTGCTATGGAAGGAGTGTTTCGGTGATTCACTTGGATCATCTGCGCTTAGTTTCTATGCCGACTCGAGATAGTAGTTTCACTGTTCGTGTATGCTGTTGTTTCGTCTTTGAGTGAGGGCCTCTTCTTGGAGCCTGGAAGCGGGCAAGCCTGTATGTGTCTGGGGCATGTCTTCGTAGCATTACCAAAGAATACAATAGACAACTAATTTCGCATCACGGTCCCGACCATTCCTGCTCGTGTATTGAGACCACATCAGTGACACGATCCCTTGATCGCCTGCCATTAGAACGTATGTAACTCTACCCTTTGCCTACCTCAGCGATGCAATACCGGACAGATTTTGTGCCATGAAGCGGAGGCTCTGCTCCCGTTGTGATTAATAAAGATCAGATTCGCAATCAACCAACCGGATGACAGGACTCCCCGCTTCCGTGATGGCGGGAACCCAGACACCAGAAAGCTTCGCAAAACCCCAACCTTTTGCAGCCACTGGATTCTCGTAAGCATGAAGCCAATACAATGAGCAACGGAGCCGAGACAGCAGCGAAGTACAACAGAACCCACTGTCGTACGCCTGTGCTTACGGCGTCTGGCAGCATGCTTCCTAATATTCCAACCCGCTGCGGAAGTCTTCCGTTACCTTATCAATTACACCCGGATGACGCCTGACATCCGAGCCGCATTTTTCTGTGCCTTAGTAGCAACTGCCGTAGCACTAGTCTTACTAGTCCACACGCAATACCAGATCTTGCCTATCATGCCTGGCTCCCTTCTTAGAAATACATTACTAACCCTCGAGCGGGCCCCACTGAAGGTGCGGTCTCATATATCACACCAGGCGCTCTTTCCTGAAGCCATACCTTCGATCCACTCTACCCACCAGCAGATCCTCTCCATAACTCACAGACGAAGCTTCACTTCCTCAGCAACAATGGCATCCACCAAACCATTCATGGAGGCGGTCAAGGAGCGCCGCACCTACTACCAGATCAACAACAAAGCCACCGTCTCCGATGATCGCATCGAAGAGCTCGTCAAGGAGGCCGTTCTCCACGTTCCCAGTTCCTTCAACTCGCAGTCCGCGCGCCTAGTCGTGCTCCTGAAGAAAGAGCATGAGACATTCTGGGAGATGGTTAAGGAAGTCCTGAAGCCGCAGGTGCCAGAAGAGCAGTTCCCCAAGACCGAGCAGAAGCTCGACGGTTTTAAAGCCGGCTACGGAACCGTATGTCCACCCCTTCCTCTGCTCCCCACTGCCCCACCATTCAACCGGCCCAACTGAACTCCCCACTAACCCCCCACCTCCCCCAGATCCTCTTCTTCGAAGACCCCAAACCCGTCAACAACCTTCAAACCGCCTTCCCCCTCTACGCTCAGCATTTCCCGCAATGGTCCGAGCACACCTCGGCGATGCACCAGTTCACGCTGTGGACGGCGCTCGAGGCCGAGGGCATGGGCGCCAATCTGCAGCATTACAACCCGATCATTGACCAGAAGGCGCAGAACCACTGGAACGTGCCGCAGGAGTGGAGCTTGAAGGCGCAGTTGGTGTTTGGAGGCCGCGCGGGCGAGCCGGGCAAGAAGGAGTTCCAGCCCGTGGAGGAGAGGATGTTTGTTTATGGGAAGTAGAAGACGATGAGCGGAAAAGGTTGAACAGATTGGGGTTTATGAGGAGATGCCAGCAGCGTGAGCGATGACCCCTCGGACTGCACAGAATACTTCCGGACAAAACGAACATCTAGAAGATAGAGTACCTTAGATTAATGTCTTTCGCGAACCAAAAATAAAACCGTAGCGCGAGAGCTCTATTAAGCTGGACTGAGAGTGAGGAATCACAATCCCGAATGCTCTCGGACGGTTGTTCAATGGGCTGGGGAGCAAGCCTGCGCAGTTATGCCTTTGCTCAGTGGCTTGCAATCATGCTCTGTCCTCTTCTCGAGCCAGGGAATACTGTGCCACAAAACAAAGCTGTATCGAGTCTTGGAGCTGCAGTCCGCAAATAGATATAGGATACCTGCGGGTATGAACATCCAGACGCTAAGTACATGGTCGTGATATTTATCCACCCAGGTCATGCTTCGAGGTCGCTCCACCACATTTTGCATCCCAGCAACACCCTGCCTAGCCCAACCTGCCAAAAGTCAGCAGAGCATGCTGCAGTGCCTGCAACACTCCAAAACAAATGCAAAAAGTAAGTCCTAGTCCTGGAGGGGGTCTGGATGATTTGTTAGACATTGATCGATCTTGCTCCGAATTGAATCGGTGACTTACCGAACCCTCGACTTTCGCATAACCCAGAGGCCATATTGATCCCGCAAGGGGAATAATATAAGAACGACACGCTAGCCACTGCGTCACAGGACTTTACCCCGCTCTTTCTCGGCTGTACAATTCATGTACCAACACAAACGACGCCATGCCGCGGATTGGATATCGGTGTCCAGCGTGCACGTCCACATGGAGTATCTTCTCAGTCAAATACTCAGATAGTCGCTTCATCGCACTCAGCTCGGGACATGGATTCTCCGTCCGGAATCGAGGTCGTTTGAGACAGTTGGAGCCATCGCTCCATCAATGCTCAAGGGGCATCAGCTGTTTGAAGGGACGGCCAGGCCTCTTGAAGACCACGAAGCCCCTTTTCCACCTAACCGCCAAGAATGTCAATTAAACCACCGTGTTGAACAAGCTTCCTTCGCTCATGACACCCATCCGGCTATCTGGAGCATCCAGTGTTCATGATCAATGGGACACTTGGTGCAGACGGCCCAAAGGCGGCAACATCTCGCCGTGAGTGGCCATGGCCACAACCTCGACAGTCGGGTACATGAAGCGGGATACCAGTCTCATCCGCTATGAGCTTCGCAGAACGCACGACACCGCATGTCCCCACTCCTTACAATGCGTCGGTATGTGTCTCAATTCTCTTCGATGTTTACGAAAATGATCAAGTTATGGATCCCCTGGCCGGCCCCTGAACTCCGAACTGACCAGATCGCCGCCCAAACCATTCTTTCGAAGCCCCTGACTTCAAAACGCCCCCAAAATCTGTCACAGCCTGTCACAAGATTCCAGCAACCCATACATCTACGCCCTACGCCATGTTCGTGAAACCGCCAACTTCCAACACTAACGCAAATACCGTCTCCATCCGTCCCTAAACACAACCCTCTGCCCATCATCACCAAAGCCAACTCTAAACCTCTCCCACCGATTGTCCTGACCCGCTCCAATAACGATGAGCTCACTGTCGCTCCGCCACCCAATGACGCCCTTTGGCGGTCTCTGTGCATAGGAGGATGAGGAGGCCACCTGACTCAGCAGCGCAGGCTCATCCCCCATCTCAAACCTCGTTGACGCAGAGGAGTACGTATCCGAAAACACGCGCGGCATCATGGGTATATTCGCCAGCCCACCCCATCGCGGCCTTGACTCGGCGGGCTGCTCCGCGTCGACGGTCTCCCACTCGCTGGGCGAACCACCCAGGTGGCCGGGAGAGACGGTGCGGCCGCCTGCTGGTGCGGCTTCAGCGGGACGCGACGCATGCTGCAGCTCGAAGATGTGCAGGGTCGATTTGTCGGACGTGACGGCGAGCAAGCTACTCGAGGGTGAGATGGCGACGGAGAAGATAGTCGCTGGATCGATGCCGCGGCGGAACTCATGCATCTTGGCGCAGTTGGCTGTCGCGAAGACGCGGATGATGGTGCCCTTGTCGCTAGCGGTGGCGAGGAGCGTGCCGTCGGGCGAGAGGGCCAGGGCGCGCAGAGGAGAGGTGTGTGCGGGGATTATGCTGACGGCGCGGGTGGCGAGGTCGACGATCTGGACCTGGCCTGCGGTGCGGCCGGGGAAGGCGATGATGCGGTCGCCCAGCCAGCAGAGGCCGCAGGGGTTGGCGGCTGTTTCCCATTGCCCGATCTTACGTGGGGGGACGGCGAAGGTGAAGAGATGGACGCGGTTGTGGAGGATTATGGCGGTATGGGTCTTTGTTAGGCAGACTGAATGGACGTGAGACGGGTATGTGAAGAGGAAGGCGGCGGTTTGTTGCTTGTCGTCCCAGATGACGACCTTGTTCGGTGCGGCTTTCGGACGCTGGCCGCCGCCGACGAGGGCGAGATAGCGCGTCGTGTTCAACAATGCTACGCTTCCAACGCCGCCCCCTATTGACCGTTCCTTGACAGGCTTCCCATCCGCAGAATCGTAGACTGTAAGACACGGTAAGAGAATGATAACTAGGCAAGCTTGATTCACGTACTGCGGTAGCCCGACTCCAAAGCGACAGCAAAGTGGGAGGCTCCTGTATTGAATGAAGCCGACAAAGCAACGGGCCGCCGCCGCTCGTTGATAGCTTGGCGGGTATTCATAGTGGATGATAGCAATTTGAAGATTCTTAGGGTGACTGGAGTGTTTGAACGGGAGGGAAAAGGGTACTAGAGAAAATGTTTGGAGAGACTTTCGATCGCAACACAAGACCACGGTGATCCATGTGGCTTGGAGCTTCTTGGAGCGCGGCACTCAAGCTGTCACCTGCGTCTCTACCTAGACAAGATCGCGGCCTAACCAGCCGCTTTGTCTGAGCCAGATATAGTGGTAACAACAACCAAAGAAACCATAGAAGACTCGACCCGCGGGGACACAATGTCTACGGTCGGCTCGTCCATAACACGCAACAAGTATCTGCGCGCTGGCTTGCTGGATGGACGCGCACTATGTAACTGACGATGGAGGTGCGGCTGTCCCTCGGTCCAGCTGCACGCGGCCGCGGCTTATCAGTCTTATCGTAGCTAAGCCTATCTTGGGATCGAAGCACGTGGTCATCGGCTGGGAAGAATAGATCCTCCGCTCCGCCCGTCCCCCTGCTCTCATCCTTGCTCGCACCTGTCCAAGTCGAGGCTAGAGGATTTCCCCGGGCCGCTTCACAGGCTGTCAGGCCCGCAGGACCCCTTTTCAAATCCCCGATCGGCCTGGGCAGGAGCAACTCGCGCAGCCTCAACTTCTCGACCAGCACAGCAACACCGACTACACACACCTCTCTCTCCCTCCACCGACTCTGCCGCTCATTCGCCTCACTACTCCTGGAGCGCTTGCTTCGCCGACTGCACAACCTAGCCAACCTTGTACTGTGACACGTCCTCGCCCTCCATGAACGCAGTACGCCTCAACCAAGTATTTCCCCTACATTTCAGTATTTATTATACACCGAGCACGCGACACACAATTGCGCGTCGAACACGCAACCAGACGGCTTGCTGACGTGTTACTAACACAGATCAAGATTCGCCGCAAGAAGAATGTCAAGAAGGGCATTCAGTTCTGCCTGATGGTCTGTGGTGCCTCAGGGACCGGTACATACTCCCACCACTTCCAAACAGCGCGATTGCAGCAGCTCACCCGCGCTCCCATTAGGCCGGACCACTTTCGTCAACACACTCTGCGGAAAGAAGGTTCTTCACCACAAGGAGGCTGACGATCCTCACAATGCCCACATTGAGGAAGGCGTGCGGATAAAACCCATCACCGTCGGTACGCTGCGTCTACAGTATTAACAATCGGTCGTGTTGCTCGCACTGACCTTCTACGACAGAGCTGGAGCTGGACGAGGAGGGTACCCGCATCTCACTCACGATTGTCGACACACCCGGCTTCGGTGATCAGATTGATAATGAGGCTAGGTGAGGACAGGAGGACAGGAGGACCGTCGCACAACAACGGCAAGTTCTGACATGATACTGCAGCTTCTCAGAAATCGTCGGTTACCTCGAGCGACAATACGACGACATCCTCGCAGAAGAATCACGTATCAAGCGTAACCCCCGTTTCCGTGACAATCGTGTTCACGTCCTCCTTTACTTCATCACTCCCACCGGTCATGGGTTCGTCTCGCTCCGTTACACACCTGTCCTGCTTTGCACAGTAGGATACTCTCTGACATCGTTGACACAGCCTCCGCGAGCTCGATATCGAACTCATGAGACGTCTCTCCCCCCGCGTGAACGTCATCCCCGTGATTGGCAAGGCCGACTCCCTCACTCCGGCCGAGCTGGCCGAATCCAAGAAGCTCGTCATGGAAGACATTGAGCACTACCGCATCCCTGTTTACAACTTCCCCTACGATATTGAGGAGGACGACGAGGATACCGTCGAGGAGAACGCCGAGCTCCGCGGGCTAATGCCGTTCGCCATAGTGGGGAGCGAAGAGGTGGTTGAGGTGAATGGACGCAGAGTCAGGGCGAGACAGTATCCGTGGGGAGTTGTCGAAGTGGATAATCCACGGCACTCAGATTTCCTGGCCGTCAGGTCCGCGCTCCTGCATTCGCATCTGGCGGACCTGAAAGAGATCACGCACGATTTCCTGTATGAGAACTACCGGACGGAGAAGTTGAGCAAGAGTGTGGAGGGCGGTGCTGCTGCGTAAGTTTTCCAATCTTCATTCTCAACCCTCCGGCAGCGAAACTGACCACCCACACCGCTCCAGCGACTCCTCAATGCACCCCGAAGATCTGGCTTCACAATCCGTGCGTCTGAAGGAGGAGCAGCTACGCCGCGAGGAAGAGAAGTTGCGCGAGATTGAAGTCAAGGTGCAGCGCGAGATCAACGAGAAGAGGCAGGAGCTCCTAGCGCGTGAGAGCCAGCTGAAGGAGATTGAGGCTAGAATGCACCGCGAGCACAGTACCGTAGCAACGGAGAACGACTTGGACGAGCGTGATTGAGTCATCTCGAAATTGGAGAAGGGCGAAGCATAGGCGATGGGCCTATCACTGTGCGAGCGTGTATTGTTGGTCTGACAAGGTGGATCGTGTTAGACGGGACTGATTTCCGGGAAGAAAAGATCATCAGTCATGGGCTGGGTACCTAGGTATATCTGCGTTGTTATTAGGTGTCGTTTCTGGTATGGTGGGCTTGCTTTTGGAACATTCTAGCTGACATGCTGGCCGTATTCGTGTCTCATTTGTTGGCCTTCTCTTTCCGCTTCTGCCTTTCAATACTAGTACCCCTTGTTTCATAGGTAGCAACTTCGTAATCAGCTCCAGAGCTTGTGCAAGATTTCTTACAACATGCTTGACATGAACTTTGTGCTGGCACTCGTCGACGATGTTCCCATGCCCTGATGACTCCCAGCCCAAGAGCCTCATATCTAGCGGCCTGCGAGGCTGCGAGGTTGTATTTTGTCAGCTGATGGAAAGCCGCTGCAGCCGCCCGCGGCGAGGTCAACGTGAACCATCCATCCTCTTCGGACCCGCGGCCGGACCACTTTTCGCCCCTCTACGGCAGCACACTCTTTGCTGTATTAGGCAATGGTTGGCTTTGGATGTCCACCATCACAACCGTAGCTCGACCAGTCAAGGACCAATCATGACGCCAAAGCCGCTTGCAGGAGGGCGTTCACCTCGACCTCACGGCGGGTTTGCCTGCTTCCGCCCGCCACTGCAGGGCGTTTGGATCATCTGGCAGGCTCACACGGCTAACGGCTCTGCCATTTCTGCGTCAAATGCGCTTCTCAAGAATATGCAGCATTACCAGAACCACACTTGAGGGCCTCCAAGACGATGGAACTCACGCCAACTGGGTCGGTTCCATCGTTGATCATGCGCGGCATGCTTATCGTGTCCGCGCCGTCCATCTAGCGATCCACTTCATTACAGCTTGATACTCGTTTCGGAAAACTCTTACTAGGTAAGCTCGGCTTTATGTGGATACAGAACGGCCATCACCGTGGCTCGATCGTGGTCACCGTAAGTACCAGTTCGGCGGCTGAACCAGACATGAATTTTGCCTTGTCTACCGTCCCCTTCTACCTGCTCTCTACTACCGGGTTCCTCTTATAACGTGTGCTCTATTTTTCGTCTGAGTATACGTTATTGCATCTGAGAATACGTTCTACACATGGCGCCTCAGGAAGACATCCCTCTGGTCGGTGGTTCTACGCCCAGGTCACCTCCGTGTTACTGATCTTAGCATTCTCTCCCAGTCGGCAACTGTTCTGGGGGTAGGAAGTTCCCTCATCAGCTCTTAGATTGGCAGTGACTTACTGAACCGCATTCTGTGTTTTACAGCTCATCGGCACAAGTACAGCAGCCAAGATCAGCTTGTCAAAGTTCCTGTCCATGCTGACCTGGAGCAGTGTATGTCTTTATACCTGAGCCATGGCTATATGGGTAATTTACTTATACCATGACGACATCAGACTCTGGTGCATTCAGGTTGGTAGCCCCGTCTTCAGCGGTTCCAAGCCGTCTAGGGAGCTGGCTGACGTTTGCCTTCCGCAGCTCATACCTCAGTATGTTCGACGACACTGGTCTTTTCAGCCGGTTGACCAATTGCCTGCAGGATATGGCAAAACTGGCGTCGGAAGAAGACTGACGGTCTGCCGGCACTGATGCTGTTCCTCTGGGTGATGGGTGGGTGCATATTTTGCTATCTATAAAGGGCTATTGTAACTGTTTTGTTGACTCATTTAGCTGTGCCGCCCCTGGGTATATATGCAATCGTTCAAGTAAGCTCGAAAAGCGGCTTCTTAGCCACGGAGGTCTCTAATCGACAGCAGAACTTCAACATCCCGTTGCAGTTGCAGCCGCAGATATTCGGCCTCGAGGCTCTATTCTGCTGGGCTCAGACGCTCATATATGCCCAGTAGGTCTCGCTCTCCGTGCCCCTCACGCTCGTCATGCTAATAGTCAGATAGCGGTTGGAGAACATGGACTGCATCCCTGGTGGCTGTCATCACTGGCATCGCCTGCGCTGGCGTTCAGGTGTTGCTGGTCTTCACGCTTCGAGTACAACCCTTGCCCATTCTAGACCTGTAGGACACCGTTGACGCGAAGGCCCAGGGTCCATATGCAAACGGTATCTCTTGGCCCATCACGACTATTGGCATCATCGCCGCCGTCGTCCTTGCCGCTGGCTTGATACCGCCATACTTCGAGCTGTGGAAAAGGGACTTCCGAGTCATTGGAATTAGTGGGAGACGAAGCTACCCCTTGTGAAGAGAGGAAGCTAACCTGCACTGTCAGACTTTATTTTTCTGACTACGGACTGGTTCGGCGCATTCTTCTCCGCGATGGCTTTGGGTTCGTATTCATTTTACGAGATATTGATGCCGGCTCTTACTGACTCGAGAAAAGTCGCCCAACATACATTTGATGTCATTGGCGGAAGTTCTTATACTATTTGGTAAGTCTTTGTCCCCGCAGTATCACTCCGCGCAGCGTACGAAGGGATGCGGCTTGGCAGCACACCGCATGTGCTAAGGCTACCTCTCAGCATGATCCTCGAGCTTGGGATATTCCTTTCCCACATTCTTTGGCGCTTCCGCACCCGCAAAATCCACCGCGAAGCAAAGCTGGCTGATCTCAGCTACGACGACTACATTGACGAAAAGCGCGGCCTGCCGGCCGCCGATTCGAGCGCTTCATTGGAAAAACTTCCGATACCATCCAATGCAAACGGGGCGGAGACGGATTTGGAAAAAGGGCCGACACAAGTTGTGGCTGTATCAACATCGGAGCAAAAAACGACGCCGTAGATGAAAGAAGAGATCCGTAACAAGGTTGATCATGTTCGCATCCGCGAGGGTTCTACCACAAGCGAGATACTGTGGACCCAGGCAAAGTTCAGGTTCGGTTTCATTGGATAAGAGGATGCGACTCCAATGTGTCATGTCATGCTGTCGGCGTTGGTCTATTTGCATTTGGGTGGTCATCTGAAGCATTTTGTGTCGCGCTGGAAAAGCATACTAGAGTGTCTTCGATGTGGAGTCATCCATCTGAGTATTACGATGGCGGCCTGTGGCCTATACGCATAGTTTCGCGCCGTTGTGTTTTCTGTACAGTTATCTGCCAATCCACTGTGTATCTCATGTCTCTCAAATTTTGTCTTCGATCACCTGCTTTCCCACAGCGCCTCATCAAGCAAGATAGCCATATCGTCGAAACGCGGCTTTAGTACCTCAGTGAACCGGCATCGTTGCTGGGAGAAAGGGCAAGCAGGCTGAAACAGCACAGTTGAGGTCGCCCAAGCACAACTCTAGCCACCAATCCATTTTCAACCGGCTCAAGCGCAGCATGTTCGCCCCACATCTACCCGCCCGAGATACTGGGGCGGCCGGACATGGCAATGTTTTCCCGGTATGGTCAGCTGGGTATCTGGTAGTGGATTGTCTCGCAGCTGACTATCGAAAGACTGCCTAAGCCTCCGGATATCACCTTGACCTGAGGGCTTGGCATCTTACCGCCTAAGCCAGGGTCTTGAGACAACGAGCCTCGGCTGGCAGAATCATCTGTTGTCGGTCCTCAACCATTATCACATTCACTCCGTACACAAGTATCCTCGCTCTCCACACCGCAAACATGTCCTCCCTCCCAAGCCCCTTCATCCCCATCCCCAACCTGCACAACCTCCGCGACATAGGCGGCTACCCCCTCCCCACCGCCCCACCCACTACCGTCCGCAAACGCATCCTCTACCGCTCCGCCGACCGCTCCGCCTGCGCCGCTTCGCCCGAAGGTTCCCAGCAGCTCCACTCGCTCGGCATAACCACCGTCTTCGACCTGCGGAGCAAGCCAGAGCTCGACCGCGCCGGCGGGCCGAAGGAGTTTGAGGGTATACAGCGGATATGGTGCCCTGTGTTCGAGGAAGAGGATTACTCGCCCGAAAACGTCGCGCTTAGGTATCGGGAATATGCGAAACGGGGATCTGAGGTAGACACTGCTCCCCGTTACCTCTACCTGCGCTATTGCTCGCGTCCGATAGCCGTGAGGGAGGGAGAGAGGGAGAGGGGGAGGATAAGCTGACGCCCCAGCGCTAGTAGGGCTTCGTGGCCGCCTACGGCGATATCCTCTCCCACGGCGGGCCAGCCTTCACACGCATTCTGCGCCACCTCGCCGCCCTCCCCACTGACGCGCCGCCAGCCTGCCTCGTCCACTGCACGGCGGGCAAAGACCGCACAGGCGTCTTCTGCGCGCTGCTGCTCTCGCTGCTCGGCGTATCCACCGAAGATGTGGCCGAGGAGTACGCGCTCACGGACGTGGGGCTCGCGGCGCTGAAACCTGTGTTTGTGGAGCGCCTGTTGCAGAGTGAGGCGTTTAGGCAGCTGGGCGAGGAGGCGAGGGAGGGGGTTGAGAGGATGGTAACTGCGAGGAAGGAGAATATGGAGGCGACGCTGGAAATGATACGCGAGAGGTATGGGGAAGCGGAGGGGTATGTTAGGGCTGTGTGTGGGTTGAATGGGGAGGAGGTTGGGAGGTTGCGGGAGGTGATGATGGTGGGTGTTGATGGAGCCGAGGTGGAGAAGCCGGTGCTCTAGGCTTCTCAGCACAAAAGAGAGCGCCCGGTGCAGTACACTAGGGAAGCCCTACTGGAGAACTGTAAGGGTCGAACTTGTTCCTCGGTTGGCATTGACAGTAGCGAGTCGCAGTATAGAACTCTTAGATACAGTATGGAGGATCGACATGGCGCAGTTAGAGTAGACGAGAAGACCCCTTTATTCCTAGAATATACAGTAACAGATGAATCAAAGGGTATCTATGCGTAGGCAAAGACAGCAGCGTTTTTGAACTCCAAACACCCGGCAACATCCAAGCAACCTTTACCAGCTCTACCAATCAGAAAGCGACCTCGAGATCGTAATGCGTACACTGCAGCACCGCCCCCAACCAACTCGATGGCAACACAGCGCGTTTGACGTGCAAGGAGCCAGCTCAAGACGGCTTATCACATCCGATACGCCCCAACAACTCCTTCCTGTCACTGTGGCCAGTAATACTGATTCCGCTCGCTCGTCCCGAGCTTCGCCTATACAGCCTCGTCGACGGACTCATCCTCCTCGCAAAATGCAGCTCCTCCACCCCGACCTCCTCTTCGAGCGGTTGGGCGTACTTCAGCTGCACCGAGGCAGAAGTAGGATGATCGACCTCAAGCTCCTCGATCTCGTCCTCGGACGCCTCGCCCTCGTCGTCGCTCCTCGAGTCGTCGGCGCTAGATCCCTTGAGGACCTTGTACGCGACCCGGACGATCATCCCGAACCAGATAAGCGTGATGACTTGTAGCGCTAGCAGCAGTCCCAGGAACGCCCATCGGATGTTCTCGTTGAAGCAGGTTTCGCCACCGGGGTCGCGGAAGGGCTGCAGCACGTGGCGCAGAACGTCGGAGCCGCCGTCGGAGGAGAGCTTCTCGCCGGTAAGAGAGGAGTAGCAACCGGATGGCATGGTGGCCGGAACGTCGGTGTGGATGGACCAGCAGACGAGGAGGTAGAAGACGTGGCGCGCGACGAACCAGGTGATCATGAAGACGCCGAAAGCGATGTCGCAGGCGGTGGAATAGCTGAGATATTTGAGCATCTTTGCGGCCTAATATAGCATACGATATCAGCAGGCTTCCTCTCTTCAGCAGAATATGTAGGGACAGACTGACCGGTAGGATGATATCCACGACATCCATGATGCACAGTATCACATTTCCGACTTTTGTCTGGTAGAACCCGTAGCTCATAAACATGAGAGCGCTCGTAACGATATGATGCGTAAACATCTGCGCGTAGTCTTTCCGCCGCTCCTCGATGTTGACCACGACGATTTGCTGCAGCCAGAAGGCGAACTGGACAAGGTAATACCACTTGAGTAAGCCGCTCATGCCGCGCGTTGGAAAGTGGGTCCACATCTCGCGCAGATTGAACCAGTATGGAGAGTTGTACATTATGTACTGCCACCATAGTGTCAGCGAATGACTCCAACGCAGCAATTGCCGCCTTTTAAGCCTCGAGTCCGGTTGCCGGGCCGGAAAAGGATCAACATACCATGCCTAACGTCCAGAAGATGGAGTAGTATAGAAACAGCCAAGCCTGCTCGGCGAACCTGACTCTTGCCTTCGGCTTGTCGACGCCGCCCCATCTCGCATATGGCTTCAGGATGTAGTCCATAACCGCGGCGCGGAGGCCTGTAAAGATGACGATCCAGAACGACACAAGCGACAGATCGTCCCAACCTTGCGTGTATTGGCCGGTGGACGGATCGTGGTAGGATAAGGTGAAGAACTTTTGGGTACGTCGTCGCGCGCGAGGGAAGCAGAGGTGTGTTAGGGCGAGGAGTAGAACGAGGTTGATTGAGAGGCCTGGTCTCAAGGTTAGCTCGCTGCTCCTGTGGAGTTTCGCATCTCCCTATGCACCTATCTGATGTTCTACAACCCAGGCGCAGAGCGTGCCCATGAGGGTCTCGCCCTTCCCCTTCCTCTTCTTCGTGGCGCACTCATGTGCGCTACCGTTGGCAGCAAGACTTTCCTGGTATTTCAAGAAACCGTCCTGCGACTGGTAGACACAATTGGCATGTCCATTCTGTAGGTTCTCCTTGCCGTCAAATGGAGAGTCTTGCCGTGCGGCCATGGTTGGAAAGTGTTGAGTGGACAAGGAGCGAACGTCAGTACAATGTGAGCTCAAGCAGCCATTGGTGTTCCCCGTTAAGCGTCAGTAGAGGTCGAAGAGAGCGAACGGGGATCACAGCGAAAGCAACGGCCGCGGTCGTAGGCGTTGTGTGGGTCAAGTCAGGCGGTGTACTTTTGTGTTGTGGGGGAGTCCGCGGCAGAAAGATAGGCAAGAGGATGCAACTCCGGCGGGCAGAAGCGCCAGCGGCTCACCAGGAGCTTTCAATTCCCCCGTAGAACCGGATTGAGTTGCTCTGGTTAGGCAATGGCAGGTTTGAAGGCTGATTGACGGCGGGCGGAGCGCTGGCACTTCCGCTTCTCTTTGTCAACCAAAATTCTTTAAAGACCCTGACAGCTAGCAGGGCCTCTGCCGCTTGGCAGGAGTCGGAGACACTTCGCACTTTGACATCCTTGGCCGAACCGCCTTTCTGGACGGTTGCTCCGATTAAGGTTTCGGCCAGAGTCACAGCATATCATCATGAAGCAGGCTGTCCGAGTCAAGAACTGTTGGAAACCTTGCTAATTTATCTCGCGGCTACAACAATCCCAAAACGCCATTGATTAGCTTTCTGATACCTAAAGCGCCCCTTCGGTCTGAGCTGACCTTGGCGCCATCTCCTATTGCAGTGAACCAGCTTCAGCTCGATTTAGAATGCATCCTAGTTGTTGTTCTGGCTATTGAGAATCCTGAGAATAGCCAGGAACAGGTTGATAATGTCGAGGTAGAGCGAGATAGCCGCGGCGATCTCTTCCTCAACGTGATAGTGTCTCATCACCAGCTGTGTGTCGACCAAGATATATCCGCTGAAGATGAGCGCGGCAATTATGCCGTATCCGAGCTCCACCTTGCTGTTGTGCGGGAAGAACGCAGCCATGAAGCCGAAGATGATCAGGATCCACAGTGCACCGAACAGGTATGGGATCCAGTTGGTGAAGTCATACTTCGTCTGGCAGGCGAAGAGCGTAAGGGCTACGAAGATGGCGAGCGTGAAGACGAGCGCTTCAAGTACGATGCGCGATTCGTAGAAGGACGTGATGACCGAGATGGAGTAGGCTTCAAGCGCCGTGAAGCCGCTGAGGAAGAGTAGGTTCGTGGGATATGACTTGCGCTTCCAGAAGGTGAGGAGCATGAATCCGATCGCTCCGAAGAGCGACACCCACATCAACCATGCGTTTGTCTGAATCCAGTTGCGGTAGCCGTCGCTGAAGAACGAGACAGAGCTGAGGACAGCCGTGGCGAGTAACTGAACGGTCCTGGGAGTTGTTAGCTTCCGCAATGAGGTGAGTCAGTAAGAAGTTGGACATACAGGATGGCGTAGACCTTGCGGATGAACTGCATCCGAATATCGAGTGTAGCCTCAGCTACAACGCCACCAAACTTGAAGTCATCGGGAAGGTTGTCGTCTTCGCTACGCGGTGCTCCAAGCAAGCTGGCACTCGCCGCCTCCGCCTGGTAAGCTGGTGGCGCTTGACTGAAGCTGCTGTCCTCGAAGGAATCACGCTGCGGCACCGGCTGGAACTTGGTATGTGCAGCCATCGTGGAGTAGTCCTTTGGGGGCATACGAGGATGAGTCGGTCGGATGAGTCGGTCGGCTGAGTGTGTGGTAGAAAGAGGGTGTGTAGATTGCGCGGTCGTTTGAGGAGGTGGAGGATGGCAGTCGCGAGTAGTTTTTAAAGCGACGGTAGGTAAGGCGACTGTGTTAATGGTGACGATGATTTGGTGAGGACTGTGAGGCGCGGGGCGTCATGTCACATGATCACATGGAATGCTCCTGAAGACCACCAGACGTCCAAGCCACCGCCACAGCGACAGACCTTGATATCACGAGACATCGCATTCTTTGCCTGTGGCTTTGGTCAAATCCGCTGAGGACGACTCATTCGGGAATCGGATCTCGCACCAAGTTTCAAGTGTTGAGCTGTGTTGACTCGAGGACCAGCCTTTGTGCAGGTACATGGGATAAAAGCGAGGTTGTGTACTCTGAGGCATTGCCCAAGCTTTCCATGAATTCCTTAGATAGGGTATCTTAACATCCGATGAACATGACCCTGCCGGTGCATTGCGAGGGCTTCTCATCCGCTCTCCAAGTACCTCAAGGATGTGAACTACTCGGGGCTGAACCTCGACCCGTTTTACTAATAAGATTCGCGAAGAAGGACGCAAAGTACTCGTTCTCGGCTCTTGGGTCCGTCGGGGAGGTGATGGGCGCCGCTTCTCCTGCAGAGAATCGATTTGCTTCTCGGTCCTGCCGAGGGAGTTCAGTACGTGTAGAAGATTGGGGCGCCCAGTCAATCTCACCTTGAGTCTCTGCAGCATGTCATCGGCGTCCACCTGGATGCCGCCCATATTGAACTGTACAGGACCGATGTGCTCATCCATGGCTCCACTCGCGGTGTCAACGTTCGTAATGAGTGCAGCTGCACCTTTTCGTGCCTCCCGGCCGGTTTTGGATTTGATTTGTTCGTCGTCGGCGCGCAGCTTCTCCAGCACCTCCATCTGGCCAGCCAGAAACGCTTGGTTATCGGTGCACTCCACTTCTATGCCATTGCCATTTCGGGAGTACAGTCCGTCAGCTGGAACACCACCCTGCTCAGGGTCGCGCATGGTGTCTTCGTACATCGCTACGGCGCTTCCTTGTGCGCTCGCATTAGTTTGACCCGCAAGAGCAACTTCTTCGCCGCCATCCTCACCAATGCTGTCAGTCCCAGTCGTCCGTGAATCCTGTATCTGAATTGACCACGCCCTGCTGATGCCCTCTACGTCAAAGCCTTCTCTGCCGGGAAGCGCCCTGATCTTTCCCCAAGAGTCCCAGTTCGGCGGCACCAACACTCTGTCACGGTCGATGATGTTATATTGCAGCCGCTTCTTCTCAAGCGTGCCTTGAATGCCCAGCGACGAATGTATAAGTGTTTGTAGCGAACCAGGCTGCGACAGCATCGTGTATATCAATCCAGCCCCGTGCTTCAGTAAGATCGTTCGTATGTACTGCAGGACAAAGTCGAACTCGTCATCCTTCCAGTTTCGTTCTCTCTCGAGCGTCTCGATTCTGTCTGCGTTCTGACAGACAACGCAGAGAGGTATGCCGAGCGGCTCGTCCCATTCGCCTGGCCCGAGGGGGATCGGTACATTGCCGTAAGCTGTGGCTAATGCAGTGTCAACACCACGGCTGCGTCCTCGCTCCCGACAAATCGCGATATTTTCTTCGAGTGCGTCTTTGCACTTGTCGTCTAGCGAGCTCATGAGAGAGCGCAGAGCCCGTATCCAATCGCGCAGCTGACGTACCCATGCCCACGGCTGGCTCCAGTCAAGCAGTATGACGGCCAGCATGTTCGGTAAGGTGCGAGTGGTAAGCAGAGGCTTGAGGAGTGGTGTAAATGAAGGTGACGAGTCGGTGAGGAGATAGAGTGACAGGCGGGCGAGAGTATCTGTATAGCGTGTCAGAACTCTAGCTGCATGAGCGCTAAGCGATGTCCATACCTTCTTGGTCGGTGTCAAGGACGTCTTGATATGTGTAGCCTAGAGCGAATTGGTTTGCAATGGGGGGTTTCCGGCCACGATCTGGGGGCCGTCGCCGCTTCTCGGGATCTGTGCGTATGGAATCGAGAAAGTCTTTCTGTGTTTCTGGCGTCCCTCCGAGCACGAGTACGCTCTTCTCTGGTAACCTCTTGCCGCTCGAAACGCCATCAAGCATTGAAGACCATAGCTCTTTCTTCGGGGCGTCGCTGCTCTTTGGTCGATCATCGTTCCCTGTTCCTCGATGGGTATATGTGGATGCTCGGGCCATTCTTGCGGGGAATTCACCAAGGCGATTCGCGAGCGGTAAGTGGCGTCGCAACCCTTCAGTAAAGACGGATTTCCTCAGGCGCAGATATCAGCATGTAGAGAACACAGCCTCTTCACGGTGTCTTCACAGTTGACTGGAACTGCTTCGTGTGTTGATGATGGTTTTGGGGTCCGGCTGCCCCAAGCTCTTCGTCGCGTTCGCGTAGGCACGTGAGCGCTCTCTGAAGCGCGACCGGCTGCTCCAGTGCAGGCAGAGCCTCAAATTATCATCAACTGCACAGAATTCAACCATCTCGCAGACTGCACGACTGATTGGCTGACCCTGTCAATGAGAGCCTGCTGGACTGTAATGCGGGACCCATGAAGCAGTTTGAGAAGAATTCCCAACCACCAGCTTCAAATAAACCGCCGGCATGAACACCATCCGCCAAGTTCAAGCGCTGAACAAGCGCGAGCTCGAGGCCGTCGTCAGCCCAGAGGCATCCTGGCACGCCGACTACCGGGACACAGCCTACATCTACATTGGCGGCTTGCCCTTCGATCTCTCAGAAGGCGACATCATCACCATTTTTTCGCAGTTCGGCGAGCCTGTCTTTGTCAACCTGGTGCGGGACAAGGAAACAGGGAAGAGCAAGGGCTTCGCCTTCCTCAAATACGAGGACCAGAGGAGCTGCGACCTGGCCGTCGACAACTTGGGGGGTGCGACGGTGATGGGACGGATATTGAGGGTGGACCACACAAGGTACAAGAAGAAGGACGATGAGGATCTGGGCGACAACACACAAGGTGGGACTGTGAACGGGGACGAGGAAGACAGCCGGAGAAAGAGGAGATCGGACGATGTGGAGAGCGAGAGCGAAGAAGAACAGAGACCCTCGCTCAAGGAAGAGCGGGAACTAGCAGAGCTTATGCGCAACCATGATGACGACGACCCGATGAAGGCATACTTGATCGAGCAGAAGAAGGAGGAGGTGCAAGTGGCATTACAGGCCATCAAGAGGAGGGATCATAAGCGGAAGGACGACAAGCACGGGAAACACCGCCACAAGCACAAGATCAGATCAGATTCGAGAGAGCACCATCGGTGCCGGCGACGTTCGCACTCTAGCGCTGCATCGGATGACCGGAAACGCTCGAGGTCTCGCGACAGAAGGCACCGTGAGAGATCGCGATCTCGGGATAGAGACCGGCGTCACAAGCGGTCAGCGAGTCCGGCCAGGTCTCGTAGGAGATGAGATTTGAGACTCCACGACGAGTAAGCCACTCTACAACATCTCTCTACTGTGTTCACAGGCTCCAGAGAGTTGTTGAATAGAAAATCATTGGTGCAACCATCTTAGTTAGCGATCGACCCACTACCTCACACATAGCTACATGTGCTCTCGATTTAATATTACTCCGGCAGCAATTAGGACTCAGCATGGATTGTCGCACGACGGACGCTTAGCACATCGACCTAAAGAACCGAAAGGTTTGATCTTAAAGAGGCGATCTGGTTGATCTTTGTCTTGACCCGACCGAGCTCCCAGTCAGCACTTGCACATTCTCAGGGTGAAGTATCAGGCCACCCTGATTCACGTCAGCAGTAGGCACTCATGGCTACGAAGAATGTTTGCTTTAGGCAGAACTGCAGCCGTACTGGAGTGTTTCTTGTGTTTCTGGTCGGGAACAGACGCCTAGTCTTCCACTACTGGCACTCAAGGATTGCGCCTGTGACTGTCTCTTACATGCTGGCATTGTTGCCATGCGAAGACCAGACCATGTCACCATGTCGGCTCGGTAGCTTTTATTGTGTGGTACGATTTCACATACCTTCATGCTCACAACAGTAGCAAGGCAGTGGTTAGATATAAGTTAGAGTATTGATCGACATGCTTAAACGCTCCTCTAGTTCCCTCTATGCGTGATATTGCGTTCACTGAGCTCATCACTGTCTCTGTGAACACTCCCACTGGAACTAATCTCGACGTCAGCCACCATCATTCTGCAACTAAACACAAACAACTTACCACTCTTCCCTCTTCATCACCAGTATACAGGACCATCGGCAGAGGCAAGATACACGTCGCTGGCGCGGCAAAATTCTGCGCACCTTCTCTCACCGGATCAACGTGGTCAAGTCTCTTGACGAGCTCGAGCTTCCACTCGCCGAAGCTCCCGATGGTCTTGTTCCAGATCTGTGCGGTGTCAGCGTTCTGTCCTGATCCACATCCACGTGCCGCCGACGGAAAGGACTGAAGAAGAAGCGACCTACATTCACGACGCCCCTCCTATGCCCTGTAAACATCAGCTCCCGCGCCACCCACTCATTTCCCACACCCTCATAAAACGCACACGAATTCACCACATCGTCCGGCTCCTCCGTCTCACAAACCCTCTGGTCGAGCAGCAGCCGTCCATTGAGTGTATACAGCAGAACCCGCGGCCCAGCACACAACATCACATGTCCTGTAACCCCATTAATCCGCGCGCACTGCACCGCCGTGCTCCCATCCCCCCTCTCGAGCTCCCGGATATACTCCGAGCGGTTCAGGTCCCACAGGTAGACCCTCCCATCGGTCGAAGCGGAGAGGAACGTGCTGAAAGAGCGACAGGCCGCGAGCGTAGTAGCGGGGGTGCGATGCCCGAAGAGGCAGATCCGGGGCTGCAGATCGACGGCCTTGCCGGCGGCGGAAATGGTCCAGACGGAAATGACGCAGTCGGTGCCGGCTGTGATGAGAGTTTTGCTGTCGACGAAGGTGGCGCAGGAAATTTGGGATTGGTGGAGGTGCTCGAAGAGGCCAAGGAGCTGGAGTGAGTCGAGTTAGTCGGATGCTGCGGGCAGTGTTGAGATTAGGCACGGGGGGGTTAGATGAGACACACCTTTTTGGAGTCGGCGGCGTAGAACCTCACGCTGCCGTCTGCGAAGCCCCATTCCATGTACCGTTCGTAGTTGGGTGGGATATTGAGCCTGAAGGCTCCGGAGACTAACACTTTGTCATGCTTGGGAGAGTACAGCAGGGATGAGACGCGGTCCTGGCTCTCCGTGAACGATGGTAGTTGGGTCAACGACTCGGCCGCATCGTCAAGCCGTTTGGATCTGATTGGAACATCCTTGCGCTGCGGATGCGATCGTTGAAAGACCTGGTGAGGCGTCTGCCCGAAATTGTGGATGATGCCAATGGTAGCCAGCCGCTCCATCGGGTCATCGATCTGGTCAAGATCCTTAGCACCATGGTAGGAAAGATGATGGAACACGTTCGTTGCCTCGATAGCAGCCTCACCGCTCTGCTTGAACCCAAAGACGAGGTCGATCCACTGGTGCAGATTCTTGCTGACGTACGGGCTCTCGAGCGCCTCCCTGTTCTTCGCGATGAAGATCTCCGGGTCACCTTTAGCCCATGGCGGTAGCTCCACGTCGTCGACCTTACCGCCGGACTGTCTGTTGCCGAAGTTGTAGCCGTTGATGTTCTTCAGAAACTCGGGAAGGTAGAAGAACTCTGGAGTCAGCTCGCGAACGTCAGTCATGCTCTCTCGCGAAGCGAGAAGCCATGTTTTCTCGATGGAGGAGAAAAGTCTATCCGCGTGGTCAAAGTTTCCACCCTGCAGCAGCAGATACGATTGCACAAAAGGCTGAAGTCGAATGAGGTAGGACGTGACAATCATCGCCGAGGAGTAGTGCGTCCCGTAGTGGAAAGGCGGAGAATTGTGGTCGCCCATTTCCGCGAAAGACTTGTAGCGATCCCGGAAATCTGACTCTCTCGATGCAGTTTGACAGCCCATTGGCTTTGACAGATCTCGGAAGGTCCGCTCATTGCTCAGGTCCAGCTCGTCGCTGGTGTAGTCAGCGATTATCCACGGGAAGACAGGATACTGAGTCAGGTCATTGAACGTTCTTCCAGCCATCGTATTGATCAGCATGAGGTAGTGGAAGTTTGAGATCTCCCCCTTGAGCCATTTTCGTGTCGCGGGATTTGAGGACGCTGAGCTGAACACGTTGGCCCACTTGGAGCTAAGCGACTGAGGTGCCTCCTCAGGGTGCCGCAAACTCTCCAACCGCCAGGAGTCCTCCGAGTGCGAGGCAGGTGCCACGCTATTGACGTGCGGCGCTCTATTGATGAGCTTGGCGTAGAGGTCGTTGCGAGTCTGCGGATTGAGTGCCGTAAGCAGATAGCTTCGGCCGTCCGTGAAGAACACCTCGAGAGCCACATCCCGGAACAGAAAGCGGCGTTTCGATATGCTGATGACCTCTGCCCACTTCCAGTGCCTATTGCTCTGTTCATGGTCGGCGACTTGCGGCTTCTTGTTGTTCATCTCTCGACCTGAAATCATCCGGAGATATGGGTCTCGCTCTTCGTTAGGCGCTTGCCATACTCTGACAATCTCACCGTCGGATCGTTGGAAGAAACTATCGAGTAGATACAAAGAGCCCTTGCCTACTATGAGCAGACCTTCAATAGCTTCGAGGCCTACGATCCGAGACATATTACAGACGAGCTGTACTGGATCGTTCGGCTCTAAACTTCTCATGACTTTTCGGTATTTGTCTTCAAAGCCGTCATCATCTACCTGTGGGTCATCAACCATTTCGAAGTCCTCCTCTCCGGCTGACTTGGCAGACAACTGGCTGTTGGAACGCTGTCGGCCTGACTCTAGCACGGTTGCACCCTCGGCATTTTGTGTAGCGACGGGGGTTGCACTGATACCGTTGTTTGACGAAACCCTTTTGATATTGGTATCGAGCTTTGGCTGAGGCTTTGCCGGCACCTCCGAAGTCTTCCGCTTGGGCTGATAATCGGCTTCATCGTGCGAACTATCATCAGGCATTATCCGCATTCTCATCCGGTTGCGCCCTTCTGTCTCGTCTAGTTGCCACCTCGATGGTTCATCCTTGCCAAACAGACCGCAAGGGGCTTGCAGGATCTTGTCAAGCCGTTCGGACCGCGATGCAATGAAGCTCAAGTTGTCCTGCTGGTCTTGAAGCGCACGCTGATGCTTGAGGCGTTCCGAGGTGTGTATGTTCACTCGCCAATGGTTCGTTGAGATCTCGTGACGATGCCATACGTTGTCTACGTTGGCTTCGTCTGCCTGCCATTGCTTCAATCGTTCCCTTCTCCTTGCGACTCTGTCTCGTGCTGTCTCCGAGGTCTTGCGGTTCTCCTGCTCTACAAAGTCCTCCCAAGACTTCGATAGGGTGCCAAAGAAGAGAGCATCAAGATCTTCGCGATGCTCGTCTACCCATCCAAGGAATGTCTCGTTATCAAGCTCTGTCAGCTTCATGAAGCCGAGCGACAGCTTCTTATAATGGCTATTCATCGCCTGGTTGAGGATCTGTGACGTTTCTTCCGGTTTCTGGACAAGGATCATCCGCCAAAAACTGGCGGCAGCGAGTCGAATGCGCTCTTGGGGAACAACAAGCTGTGTATAAAGAAGATAACACAGCAGCCTCAGCAACGTCTCGTCGGCATTGTCCGGTGCGAGAACAATCGTCTGCCAGTAGACTAGTTTGTCCATGAAGGCAACAGTGTCTTGCTCCTGGCCCAGTTCGCCAAGTTCCGACAGGCGCAGAAGCAGGACCCGAAGAAATACAGTACGAATAGACGATATAGCCTGTGTGCAAAGACGCACACCCTTCGTTCGTGCGATATCAGGCCGTTGCAGAAAGTCTAGTAAAGTGCCAATGAAGTCGAGGAGAGGCTCCGCTCCGTCAATGAACCAGCCTTCAAAGACTGCTTCTGCCATGTGTACAGTGTACCGTGCGAGATTGAGGATGATTCTCGGCTCACAAAGCAGATTTTGGTGCAGCTGCATGTAGCTAGTCACTGCCGACATAGCGTGACGAAGGACGTACGTTTCGAAGTGGGCTTGATGTGACTGAGAGCCTGGTGGTACCTTCAAGAAAAGGCCAAATCCGGGGAAATCCTTCCTGTGAAATATCTGGTCCAGGAACACAGCGGTGATGGTTGCTAAGACAGCTTCAGACAGCGGGTCCTCGGTTTGCGAAGAGATTCTACCCGATGCATGCGTCGATATGGCATGCTTTATTCGTGCAGTTGAAGGTGCATGATTGGCTTCTTGCGACGAAATCAGGATGAAAGACGAGCCACGGAGTAGGGGCCCTGGTTTCCGGGATGCTTGGTCTGAATCGCGTTCTACTGTTCTTGTTCGTACTAAAGAGGGCCGATCATCGGCAGGTTCCGATTGTGATGGATGTTTAATGTCTTGCCCTTCGGACGAGGATACCGGACCTCTTGAGTGGAGCTCTGTTGTTGCATTGGTAGGGTCAGAAGCTACGATGACAGGAAACAGGACAAACAGAAGCTCCTGAACATAGCTAGACGAGACCGCAAAGTCGCGAAACTCTTGCGATCGCAAGTGCAGATTAGCGAACACCTCAAGGACAATGTGCAATATCCCGGCATACCCGACGATTTGCTCCTTTGGAAGCGGTTGAAATCCTGCTATATGTGAGCATGTGAAGGTTGTAGAGGCCGAGGCATGCCTACCTGGTGTTAGTCGCTCGATTTTGAGTGACACCGAGCGTAGTCTGCGATGCGTCAATGACGAGTTGTCTGGATGGGCTGGCTGGATGTTCTCTGTACTTCTAGGAACTGTAATGTTCCTCGGCTCTGCTTGATACCTTACAACGACCCTTAGCCCAGTTTCAAGCATGGCCATGAGTGTAGGAACGATCTCCGGGTTTGCCACGCTGGTTTTTCCCTCTTCAAACAACGAGGCCATCAGATTCGGCAAATCGAGATCACGCTCGATCTCGATGGTCGCAACATCAACGCCTATCATTATTGCAAAGCATATTGTCCAGATTGCGGGAATGCTCCACCATGTCTTGAGGCGTTGCTTCATGACGATGAATCCGCCGGTTTTCTCGGCAAACTTCTTAACATAGCTGCTGCCAAGGACCACAAGAAGACGAGCGAGGATCTTGGTACCCAGGACAACAACACGCGGTTCATTCTCAGCGAGCAGATATAGCAACCACTGGCCCTTGGTTAGCATCGCTATCATGAATTCATTAGACGACTCACTTTATTGGTCACTGCTTTGGCAAACTTCCTCAGGTTATTGGTGTTACTACTTTCGCAAAGAAGATCCGTATACATGCCGAGAACTTTGACGCCAAGCTCCTCTCGGGAGTCCTGGGAGATCCCATTGTTTTGATTAGGGCTTTGTGACCGTGGTGAAAGTAGTACAGGGCTGAGTTGAGGTGGTGTCGGTCTATTGCCTATACGAAGGGTGCTGCTCTTCGGGCGTACTGTCCGCCTACCGAAAGCACGACTATCATGTAGAGCGTACGTGACGAATAGCGCAAGTGAGCGGAGAATATCCCCTGAAACGTTACATTCAACAAGAACCTTAAAAGCTTCCAGGAAGTGAGGTAAGACATCCGGTGCGAACGACTCGCCCTTCAGAGCATCCAAGAATCGCTTCACAACACCTGTAGAACTTATTAGCTTTATATTGCCCGGTGAGGACGCACCGAAGGCAAGACCTACGCATCCTTGTCAGTCTTCTTGAGTTGAACAGATGGTGCTTGCTGCCCTTAGCGAAGCTGACGAATTGGCTGTAGTACAACTCCTGAGTATCGGTGGAGGTTCTCCTCCACATGTCAAAGTCAACAAGAAGAACACGGTACGCAAGCGGATTGATGATGGTGGACTCTTCCGGTCTTGCCTCGCAGTACCCGACGAAGCGTAGGATGTCTCTCAACAGCTCGTAGGCAAGTACATCGCGCTCCGCATCGTCCATCTGGGGCTGACCTGGTCTCGGAATCTGCTTGTTGCTGAACATGGACCCGAGTCCTATCTTTTCACTAAGCAGACCAGCCAGAACCGCGTAGCCAGTCTCTTTCTCCATCGCTTCACTGTTCCTCCAGCTACCCTCAACAGACTGGAAGAGCAGATTCACCGCTCGGAGGATCGCATCTTTGCCCTGAGCAACCTTGACCAGCTTCAAGCCAACAGCCGCACACCCTGCTATACGCCAAGATGCGTCATCGAGCGATTGAGGCATGGCAACAACAGGATCACCAAGAAGCAGAGCAACACCACGACTGTGTGTTAGTGCATCGTTGATTGAGGGTACAGCACCGTTGATAACTAGCGGGGAAGCTTTTGTGAGATGTTGTAGGTTCTTAGCGGCCTCTTTCGATAGCGATTTAATCAGCTGCGACTCGTCGATGTTATTACGGTCGTCGTCGTCCATGACCATGCTCGGAGATATGCTAAGAAGTATCCGGTTTTCTGGAACTATGAAGCCAGCTTTGGAATGAATAGCAGAGATAATCTCCGACTTCTCCTCCTTTCCGGGATGCAGAGATTCGTTGAGGATGTTGAGTTGAGCGGAGTCACGGTATGTCTGAAACGACCCAAGACAGTCCTGGAAGTTCCCGTAGTACCGTGGCCCCAGCTTCTGGTGGACAGCAATCACCTCATCAGACAAGGCGTCTTGGAACAAGTGAAAAGAAGCGAGCGACAGCTTCGACGAAACCACGTTGCTTCCGATCCTGGGTGCAAGATCCTGAGGCGTACCAAGAAAGGCCTGAACTGGGGGATACTTGTAGTTAGGGGAGGAGAGAGAAGCAAAACTTTCAGTGCTGCTGTTTGGAATGGGTGGACTAGCAGGATACTGGCACTTCAGCTGCTCAGTAAACTCCCCATTGACGAAGAGAGTTGCACGACTGGAGTTGGTGGCTCTCGCACGTCGATGGACTACAGCGATATGGTACCAGATGCCCGCTTGGAAGACGGTTGACTTGAAGCGGACGCTTGGCCGTTGGGCTGTTATAGACGTCTGAAGGATGAAGTGATGACTATCTTTCTCCAAATAGGCCAGCACGAAGCAGCTTTGAGTGGCATCACATGCTCCGAAGATGGTTGTGTGGCAAGTCAGATCGAACTGATCAATACGGATCCAAGCAGTCATGGTGTATCCTGTACTGGAAGAACCCGGCGGGAATGGCCGTCCAAGATCTCGAAGCTCAATGGAACTGTGCCCATGTAGCGACAGGTCGAATTGTACAAACGGTGGTTGTCGCGATGTCTCTATGTTTTTGAGTAAGAATTCGGCAGCGGCTGCCGATGTACTGGCCTTTCTGAATAATTTATAACCGTCTTCAAGGTTGTTGACTCCGTACGCAGCGAGTGTGTTCGCAACCCCATGAAGGACGGTTTTCTCACTGCTAGGCAACTCTTGATCGAAAACAACCGGTAGTATGCTACTCAGAATGCCTGTTCTGTGGATCATAACCTGATTGTAGGTCGAATGGGAGAGCACTTGCTCGATCGCAACGAGTATAGCTAGGCGCAGCCAACTCGGTGTTGCTGACACTGACTCGGAGCTTACAGCCAGCGTCTGCCAGAAGTTGAAGATCATCGGAATAGTCTCAGGATTCTGCACGACCTCAGTGCCTGAAAGGAACATTCGCAGCCGGGAACGAATCGCGGCTAGTGGATCAGCAATGGCATCATTCTTCTCTGACAAGCTGCTGTTACTCTTGGTAACCTCGTTTCTTGGAGGTACATTCTCACGTTTGCTGTCTAGATTCGAGCTCTCGACACTCTGCCGTATTCTACTGAAGCTGCGGAATATCCGTGATATAGCCTCCTCACCGAGCGCAAGAGCAAGTAGGCAGCTGAAAAACTGCTCTCGGCTGGTTTCATAGTCATCTTCTCCGGAGTGGCTGGTGCCATTGACACCGGTATTCGCCAAACTCTTTTCCAGAGCCAGCCAGCCATTGCCCTCCACTCTTCGCGCAAAGTATCTCCGATTTCCAGGTTGATTGTGCAGCGCTTCTGAAAGTACATCAAGTGTAGCCTTCAGTAGCTCGAAGAACTCTTCCTCCTCGTCCTTGGTCAGAGTCGTGGGGCTGTAGTAGCCCGAGAGGGACTTAAGTACACCTAGTAAAGCCTGGAAACCGTGGAGGCGTCGGAAGGCATTTCTGGCGTGCGAGCGGTTCTCAGAGTCGACTAGACATTGCCGTATCCCGTGAAGACTGTCACAAAGTGACCGTAGCCCATCCTTAGTCGGGCGCTTGTCGGTGGTAATGTGTATATGTGCGGATGTGAGCTTGGCTAGGCACTCGCGAAGCTCCGAATGGGCGGCTTCATCTATTGGAGAGCCGTTGGAGGCTGTGGTTGTCGACCGCTGGCGGCGAGCCTTGTTTTCCATGGCGAACAGCTATCCCAGAGGACGCTACTTGGGAGTAATGCGGACGTGAGCCGTTCATGTCTCGCGAGAGATCAGTCAGCTCAGCAAATGAGGCAGGGAGCTCCTTTACTCGACAAACTTCATGTGTACCCCGTGAGGAAGGAATACTGCGGGGAGGAACGCGGTCATGAAGCGTCGCCTACAGGCGCTAGTCTGTGAGAGAGGGCATATATTTTGGAAGAGCGTAACTAGTGAATGGAGCGCAGCTGTTGCACGTCACGCGGGACACAACAGGCAGCCTGTTCAGGGTGGCTATACAGTGAGAGAGCCCGCGGCATCTACAGACTGTGTTGATAACCTGGTCAGCAGCTCTCGTGTCTCGGTGTCTGGATCCCTGCATCTGATATTCGCTTAGCGCCTAATGACGGGCGCTCACCTCAACTCACCAGATAGAACGCCCGTACGAGTAAGTTCAGTAGGTAAAGTCAAAAGGAATTTGTTAAGCGTGTATTTGTGAAATAAGCATGAGCAAAAGAGAAAAAACATGTCGTTTTGCGCCGTCCGGGAATCTTCAGATTGTCAGCAAGTCGTTCGACTTCTGGCAAGCTCGAATTGAGAACTTACCGAACCCGGTCCTCATGCTTGCACGTTGCCTTAAAGAGACAATTTGTAGTGGAAGGCGTAAATCCTACCAATGGACCAACGGCGCCAATTGGAAAGCTTAGCCAAGTTTGGCAAATAATAACTTTGATCTTGCTTACTGGAAGTCTTTCGAATCACAACGTTGGCTTTCCATGCCTTCGTATAACCATCAGATATCTTACTACTAAGCTGCAGCAACAGGATCTTTTAGCTGAACTGGAACGTAGTATACTTCTCTTTACACTATCATGTTCTATTTCAGTCAGGGTAATCCCTTAGATCTTGAATGTAAGGTCTAGACGGCTCATTCTATCACTAAACACCTTTAAACTGTGTAGAACTTATAGCGAAGGCTAGCTTCCCAATTGGCGCCGTTGGTCCATTGGTAGGATTTACGCCTTCCACTACAAATTGTCTCTTTAAGGCAACGTGCAAGCAAATGCGAAAGCGCTTCGCGCTTTTCGGATCAATTGTCGTGGAGTGAGAGCCATCTGCATCACACCGGATCGTAAAGGGACGGAATCTCACTCTACAAATATCCTTGATACGTTACCTGCTTATAGAAACAGTATAAAATATGGCTGCCCAGTTTGTGGAAGAAAAAGCTGGGCGTACGGATTAGCAACGACCATTCCTGATGTCCATTACTCGTACCTCGAAAGCCTTGGCGAAATACAATTTGGGTCACTAAGCAACGTCTATGTACCTGGTAGGTGTAGCAACTACACAACCGCCCGGTGAGACACGAAGGTAGCTGTTGAGATAGTAGCATCTTTCTTGCTTGACAGTCAATCGCAAGTCCGCGTTTGGCTGAAGAAAATCTCACGATCATACCTACCTCAAGCATCTCCTTTCGCTTCTCAGAGCGTGTGCATAGCGGTTGCTTAGGTTTTGGCTTGATTTTTTGGCTTTACGAGTAAAAACCTTGTAAGGGTTAGTCTTTGAGCCGAACGACTCTCACGTGCGTCTCCATGGGGGTCTTTCGTGTGTGAAGAGCCATTTTGAGTGAAAAAAAATAAGCCAGAGAGTTGGCTTGAGCAAGGCAACTCTGTGGCGTCAGAAATACTAAACGGTGACAGAGCGCCCACTGTGGACCCACCAGGTATACCCACCAGGTATACCCAAACCACTGAGCAAGTTTTTCAGGCCACCCCTCAAGCCAGCGCTAAGCGTACGCCCTACGTTCTCCTAGATCCTGCAACACGCCATTCTGCATCCTCTCCGCTACAACTAGCCATAAACTCATAGCCAGCTCTCACTTCCAAATCACCATCTCATCCTCTTATTAATACCCTCCTCTCCCCAGCCAGCCTTTCTCTTCAAAAAAACCCCGGCAGCGCGATTGAGTACTGTATACACAACCAGAACAGCACCAAGTCCGCGGCATCCCCTTATCTACCCCCCTACCAGGCTGTGTAAAAAAGACCTCAACCCTCGACCTACCGTTCTACCCAACCCGACCATGGCGAACCCACCAGTCAACTACGGCGTAGTCCTCTACCCCGGCTTCCACGCCCTCGACGTCTTCGGCCCGCTCGACATCCTAAATCTGCTCGCGCTACAGCGTCCTCTGAATCTGTATCTGCTCTCGTCTTCGCTCGAGCCCGTTAGCACCAAGCCACCTGCCACGATGAAGCCGTCCAGCACCGGTCCCAATTCCGACTTCGGCGAGGCCATCGTGCCAAGCCACACCTTCTCTGCCCCGCCGCCCGAGCTGGACGTCCTGCTTGTGCCCGGCGGGCTGGGGACCAGGGATGAGGCCAACACCGCGCCGGCGATGGACTTCATCAAGGAGGTGTTTCCGAGGCTGAAGTACCTCATCACTGTGTGCACTGGGTCCGCTTTGGTAGCCAGGACGGGCCTCTTGGATGGGAAGCGCGCTACTACCAACAAACGGGCATGGGGCTGGGTATGACCTTCTTTTCTCCCCACTCACCATCTATGGCGAGACTGTAAGTTCGGGCTGAACAGCTACCAGGCAACATCGCAAGGCCCGGCGGTCAACTGGGTCCCGAAAGCGCGCTGGGTCGTTGATGGGAATGTGTGGACTAGCTCGGGCATCTCCGCTGGCATTGATGCTGCCTATGCGTTCGTTGCGGATATGTATGGCGAGGATGTTGCGAGGGGGATTGCGGACGCGAGTGAGTATACAAGATGTATGGATCCGGAGGCTGATCCGTTTGCGGAGCGGTGGGGGGTTGTGTAGGAGGGGCTTAGTGTATTGGGAAGTTGGAGTGGTGGATGGAAGGGAGATATCTCTTGTGGCCGAGAAAGTACTCCAGCCAATATCGACTTGGGTCTTGTAAGATCACGGGAGAGGTCCAAGAACAACATGTTTGGTACAGATATCGAGCCTAGCTGTAGAGATCACGCGCCCTGAATGGTGTTAGACTTAGCAAAACTACACTAGCAACGAACGCGGTGCACAAAAGCTTAGCCTCAAAGACGCTACATGAGTGTCAACGTGTTTTATGTGTGACCAAATTGACAGACCGTTGAAAGAGACCCCCACTCGGAACAATGGTTTTGACGCATACGATCACCCGGAAGCACCGAGCTACAAGTGACTGAAAGAAAACGAGAGGCCCTATCCATGCCAAAGAAGAGCCAGCCATGATCAAGACCAGAAAGCAGCCGTGAACGCTAAGATAACGGGAATACATTATCGAGGCAAAGACACACGATTAAAGAGGTACAGAACGCCGACAGAGCTCAGCCAAGCGGGACCAGACCTCAACGCCACAAACCGCGTTGCCAGCCTACTCCTACTCCTTTTCCAAACTATTCGAAGCCTTCCGCACCCGACCCCTGAATCGGTGTTCCACATCGTGCGGCTCCTTCGTCGGCAACCGCTTCGATGTATCCCACTTGACCTGCCACCCCTCCTGATTGCAATCACCAGTCAGACACGGACACTCATACCTTCTCGCCTTGTCGCTCCCCTTACACGTCCCGAAAGCCCTATCCGCAATAGAGCAGTGGATGCTCTCGTTCGTGCCGTTCTCTTTCAGGGGCTGCCTATCAACGCTGAGGACCGGCGCAGCGCGCCAAATCTTATCTGCGATCGAACTGATCCACCCCTTGGAGCCGCTGCCGGTGGCGCCATGGCATGTATCCCAGGCGGCCGCTTTCACCTTCTGCTTGTCAAGCAGGTAGTCGTCGTCGAATGCGAGCTTGTTGTCTCGCTTGCACTGCGCGATCATCCACACGAGCGGGATATCCGAGAGGGTGGGTTTAACGTGCCCACCGCCGACGTCGGTGTGGTTTCCCGAGAACCACACCTGCTCCATCTCCTTGGTCGTGGTGCCATCTTCGCGTGGTTTGGCCTCGTCCGAACCGGTCTTCGGGTAGTGCCAGAGAGTAGGGAGGAAGGCCTTGCGGCGCTCGTCGAGTGCAAGGGCGTGGTACCCATACTTGACCTTGTTGCTGAGCATCGCGTTCCTGAATTCGATCCGCTCGCTCCCCATACCCAGGAGGCGACCCAGTGGGCCCTTGCCGAACCATGATTGGTGGAAGGCGACCGTGTCCCAGACGCCCACCACTTCGACCGCATCAGCCGCTTTCCGCTGCAGCAGGCCCGCGTCGACCAGTTTCTGCACGAAGCGGGCTTCCTCTGCGTCGTTGGCATTGGTCTTGTCCTGCTTCCGGTAGTACAGGTTGTACAGCGTGGGGAAGCAGTCCATGCCCCTCTTGGTCAGCAGGCCGTGCGCGTTGACGAGGCCGGCGATGGAGCGAGCCGTGTAGGCGCCTCGACTGAAGCCGAAGAAGAAGATTTCGTCTTCGGGGTCGTAGTTGTGCGAGAGAAAAGCATAGGCCGCGCGCACGTTTGCTGATACGCCTAGCCCGACTGCACCGCCGATTAGGCCGTCGAGCGTGCCGGTGCCGACGCCCTTCTGGTAGTAGACTATCTGCTCGACCTCTTCTAGGTCGCCACTCTCGTCTTTCTTGGGCACCCAGGTTGAGGATTTGAGAGCGCGTGAGAACCGCGTGACATTGGAGGGGTAGTCGGATGCGTTGTCGGCGGTTGAATCTTGCCAGGTACCGTCGCAGAGCACTATAAGACGCTTGCGGTTCTTGGACTTTATGGACTTGATCGAAGCGGCGGAGGTAGGTGTTTCCGTCTCCGTGGCCGTGAAGGCCGGTTTTGTGGTAGACATGTTGACTTTGATCAATGTGAGGGGAGACACTCGGAGAGGACGCGTAAATGAATGTACGATTGGAGACAAAGGAAGAACGCGCATATAGAGCTTGGACTTGGTGCTAGAAGGGGATGAGACAATTGAGAAGACTGTAAAACGCGAGCCGCCCGATGGCTTCAAATACTGGGCTCCTGAACTCAGCCTCACCCCTCAGGCAGCCGCCAATGTAAGCGGCCTCTTCGCCTGGTGAATTGCCTAGCACAGTGGCCATTGCCTACTTTCAATGACTCAAGCCCGCGCATCATAGCTGATTCGCATGGCGCTCGGACAGGCATGCTGCGGATGCTGCTGATGCTGCTGATGCTGCTGCTGACGGCCAGGGCTGCACAGACTGGTTGATTTGGGAGGCGGCGCTTGCCGTAGGGGTTCTGTGGTCCCCTAGGCGGTTCGCTGCGGCTCGATGCAGCCCACCGCTCCTCAGCCCTGCTCTCAGCCCCAATGTCTCCTTGGGGGTTGACAGCCGAGCACATGCTCCTGTGGAAGCGGCGAGTCCGTTGCATGGATAACTTTATGCTTCTGCGCACTCAGGTTGTGCTTACTTCACGATTTGATCGCGTGTGTGTGTGGCATGTGATCATAGACATGCTGCAGTCTGGCTACAAACTTCAAACGCATAGCATCATTCAGGCAAGATGGAAGCTTTTATGTCTACCTGACTCTCTCTGAATGCGCCCTTAATCATAAGAACCTCATCCGTGTAACGAGTTTACTCCTACATCCGTCACGGCCCTCTCACCCGCGACAAAGCAAAATGCAACCAACCTGTCATTCATCGCTTGAAACTCTCAAAGAAACCTACAAATGAGACGCCAAACGAACGCCTGCACCAGAAAGAACCCGTTCAAACAGCCGTGGATATACCCTTACATGTGGCCGCGGGGCCGGGAATGAAGTAGAAGACAACACGAAAACGGTTGATGCTCGTATTCGCGGGCTAGTGGAATATTTCTGTTCTGGTATGCTGTTACCACAGCCCCCCGATCCGTACCTAGCCAGCGGTCGTAGGAAGGGTGAAAGTCGTGAGATGAGATAGGGCGGTGATAGAGCCAGCAAGCAGTAGAGCCTCCAATGTATCGCTTTCCAGCCATCAGGGTATCGGGGCATCAGGTGGGCTATAGCAGAATGAGGTAGTTGCTTGGAGCAATACCCGTCTCGCCCGTGCTCTTCTTGGCCTGCCACCATCGTCCACTGACATCTGACACCTCTAATATCTCGTGCTTTGTGAAGCTGATCTCGTTCTGGTCATCAGGGTTGGCTTCGTAGCTGTATATCGCTTTGGCCTTGTATGGGTATTCAGTCGGTGGGCTCATGTCCATTTCCGGCGCATTCGTAGCGTTGTGGTTGTGTGCCTCGGGGCTGCTGAGAGGTGCGCCGCCAAAGCGGGGCTGCGAACTGCGCGAATCCATACCAACAGGGCCTCCTGGATACCCTGAAACCGGCGAGGATGTCTCGAAGCCGCTCAGCTGTGCTGAAGTGTACATCTGCGGGGCTTGTGTGACAGTCGTTTCTGGGCGGGCGCCGTAGTGATTGGACACTGGTCGCGAGCTCCTCGGCGAATGTCTTCCTTTGTTGAGAGCGAACTGATCAACGAAGCGATGGGGGCTGGCGCTTGGCTGCGAGCCGAAGTAGAATATCCACACGACCTGCGAGGCGTCAGCGTGCGATCGCGCCTCTAGATTCGACACAGGCTTACCGTAACCATGGAGAGAAGAATAAAGCCAGCTGCGGCGGCTTCCTTCGCGCCGTCGCTGGAGTATACCAAGGCGTGGACGCAAGACGAATTGAAGGTCAAGCCGGCAGCGAGATACGCAGCGATCTGAAAGATCTTAGCAAGTGATTAATCTACACCCATCGTGGAATACTCACAGCTACGTGGTATGTGTGCTCCGACTCGGTAATGATCGCAATTGGTATGCCCACAACGCAGAAGAACATGTATACGATGGCCCACCAGGAAAAATTGGGGAAGTCCCCTCGGATGTCTGCGATCAGGGATGAGACGAAGGTGATTATCCATGCGAGCTGCGTTCACACCCAACATCAGTCCTCACTCAAAATCTCAGCCGCACGTTCGGACTCACCATCGCAATCGAGCATGTCGCCAGGGCGAAGGGATCCCCAACGAGGTTGCTGAAGTTGAGCCTGCGGCCGTTGCCGGTGTTGTATCTGCTGTTCTCCATTTTGCGTAGTGATGGTGAATTAATGGATCCGTAGGGTGGCATAGAGAACGTGGGTCGGGCGCGGTTGAATGAGTGGACTTCTCGTCGAGAGAGAGTATTGCGTGTTTACCAGTACAGGCCGATGTTCATCCGAGGCGCCGTGCAGAGGTAGTAGTGAGGTACTGGCGAGTGGAGGACGTGTACCAGCGCCTGGCCGGACGGGGAGCAGCAGGTCGGGTTTGAGGTGAGCAGAGGTGGTGGGAAGTCGGCCGGCAGCAGGCCTGAAACGGCAGCTTCTCGGAAGATTGCTGAAACTCGGTAGAAGCCAAAAATAATGGCAGGCGGCGCGAAGCTGGCGACCCTCCGCAGGCGCCGAGAGTCGTTTGGGAAGAGGCGGCGGCGAGGTCACGGCTGGCGGTGGAGGTTGAGGTGTAAGGTGGACTTTGGGGACGTGGAAAGGAGCGATCCCGGGGGGCGTGCAACACTGCGCGGCAAGAAAACGATGCGCCCGCCGGATGCAGGGTTCCGATTGGGGATTGCACTTCTGCGGCGAAACTGCTAACAATGTCGGGTGCTGAGACGGCCGCTACGAGTACCTAGGTATGCATGTTTCTGATTTGCAGGCCGCCGCTCGAGGGGAGGAGAGCAGTGTCTCGAGGAGTTGCGCGGCTCTCTTGTTTCTTTGTTCTCCGAGACCACGCGCGCTCTGCCTTGTTCCTGCACCGCTTGGCCTCACGGATGCATCAAAGGATCCACCCTCGCACCATGGATCGGCTCTGTGCGGGGGTGGTGGTGCCCGCCGCTTGACAGAAAGCAGGGAAATCACCGAACTTCGACCCTGCATGTCACTTGTCTTTAGTGCTCGCCATACTGACCTCACGTGACCTCGCTCTGAGACAGTCAGTTGCAATTGTGGATCATGCTTCTAAGCGACAAGGTTCTACCACTCTGCACTAGAAGACCCAAGGTGGGAGTTTTGCTCTTTTCCTATTCATATCGCACCGGCAGCTCCTCAACAGAGCACCGCCCCCTGGCGGACCCCTCGTTCGATATCTTGCGTGTCCCAAAGGCTTCTTGGTAAAATTCCCAGGCCTCACACAGCCCACTACTGGAGGTGCATCAAGCACGGGGATGCCACATGCTGGCCCATCGTCCAGGCATGCAACCCGCGAAGCACACTATATGCGATCTGGCGCAGCTCGTCGCTTTTCCCAACGGATCGCATGATGAGCGGGCTGTTGCGACTGCCTGTACGCGTCAGGAGATGTTTTTGTGAGGAAAGGCAGCAAGTCACTCACTGTAAAGGAATCAAACGAGCGATCCTCTTTGTCATTCCTCTTGCCTCCCAGGAGTGTCTTGCACATCGTTGTACCGAATCCTACATCCAGATGGCTCCCTTCGGACCGGGATGTGTCAACTGGCTTCTTCCACCCAGACTTTTCCTTGATGTATTACAGCTCCCCTTCTCCTCCCCTTCTCACTTCCACCCTCCCGACCTCCCTCGCCGCCTTCCTCAGCCTGTTGTCCCACTCAACCCAGCACCTCCCCTGCCCGATGATGAAGATCTTCTGCCACTTCAATACCAGCTGCGCGCTCTTCTTCGAAAGAAATGCAATCTGCCTCGCATGCTGGTTCTGTCTACGTGCCACGGCCGCAATGCGTGGATGTAGCGCGATGAGCGAGGCGAAGGATTCCGTTGGTGGGATTGGGATATCATTAAGAGACGTCAGCTGTGAGGCTGTTGCTGGGTATAAGGGCGCTTCCGCTAGGACCGTTGCGAGCTTGTGCGGTGCTTCGAGCCCGGGCTGAGCCTCTGGGGCCTCCAAGGGTTCCGGGGGATTCAAGAGGTCAGCATGTCGAGATTCTGTTGCTGGTCAGCTGCTGGTGTAGACCGGCTTGCGTCAAGTGATACGAACGGACAAGCACAACATCCGCGATGACACTTGATCCGGATGTCAGTTTGTGCAAGGACTCCTCGAGCTTTTGGAGGCGCTTCACAACTGGGTCCTGGGTTTGTTGTTGTTGTTCATCCTTTATATCTCCATCGAGCACGAACTCGAGGCGGCGCATGCGCTCTTCAAGGAGTCGAAGCGTCTGGAGCACGACAATATCGCATCCTTCTTCTATCTTGTCCATATCTCGTTGTGCGGCACCTGTTGCCGTCATGACGATTGTTCTGGTGGAGTGATTCGTGACGCGCTCGCTCTTCCTACGTGGCTCGCGGCGCATTCCCGCAGGTGCTTGGCAACGCCGAAACCCGCTGGCAGTGACAGGACACGAGGCACGACTTCGAATCCCCTTATCGCACCAACAAACCGCCCTGCATACGCCCCTCACCAGCCTCTCCACATTCTATCGACATTGCGACCGCTTTCGCACCGTCCTGGCGACCAGCCTACCGACCGCAACGACCTCCTCGGACCGCTCGCATGCCCAACTTCAATTCAACCACATAGTGTAGCATCAACGTACCAGTACATCTGCGTGCCATGGCGAGCTATTCCGCCATCCGCACCGATCTCGATGAGCCCGGCCAAGGCAGTCGACCAGCGAGCGCAGCATCTTCGCGAGGCCCTCGGTAGGCCGCTCAACCTCACCCACCACACACTTCGCCACAGCACATGCTGACACCGCTCTCTAGCTCACGGCGGAATAGCCGCGCAAAGAAAGATGTTGGGATTGTGGGCAACGCCAGCTGGCTCAGCAGCGTCATCAACCTGGTCAATACCAGTACGGCTCCCTCCCCAGCCGGCAGCACCATCACAAGAGCACCAACTGATCTAACATGAACACCAGTCATCGGCGCCGGCATGCTGGCCATGCCACATGCGATGCGCCAGATGGGTATCGTCCTCGGCTGCTTCATCATCGCCTGGGCAGGCGTCACGGCAGGCTTCGGCCTCTACCTCCAGGCACGTTGCGCCAAATACCTCGACCGCGGCAGCGCGTCTTTCGCAGCACTATCGCAGATAACATACCCGAACGCATCGGTCGTGTTCGACGCGGCAATCGCCTTGAAGTGCTTCGGGGTCGGCGTTAGCTATCTGATTATAATCGGAGATTTGATGCCAGGAGTAGTAAGAGGGTTCAGCAGCGGCGGAGGCGTCAGCGCTGGGTTCCTGCTAGAGAGGCAGTTTTGGATAACGGCGTTCATGTGGGTTTCCCCTATGTGCTAAGATCGGTCTTGTTATGCTTAGCATGGGGAGCATGCTTCCCATCTCCGAAAGCGAACTAACATCGGTTGGCAGGCTCATCGTCATTCCCTTGTCATTCTTGCGGCGACTGGACTCGCTCAAATACACGAGTGTTATCGCCCTGGTTTCCATCGGCTACTTGGTCATTCTCGTTCTTTATCATTTCTTCAAAGGGGACACCCTAGAGGAGCGCGGCGATGTGCGAGTGTTCAAATGGGCTGGACCTGTTGAGACTCTCGCTGCGTTTCCCGTCATTGTGTTTGCGTATACTTGCCACCAGAATGTACGTCGAGCCCTTCAATTCATTTGGGTAGTAAGTGCAGTACTTACACGGCTCAGATGTTCTCCATTCTCAACGAAATCAACAACAACTCTCACTTCCGCACCGCTTTGGTCGTCGTCTTCAGCGTTGGCATTTCTGGTCTGCTCTACATCCTTGTCGCAATAACCGGATACTTGTCTTACGGCGATAATATCGGCGGAAACATTGTGAACATGTGTACGTCACCCAGACACTTCCCCTTCTGCGTAAAGACCACTAGGCTAAGCCAATACTAGACCCACCTTCTGCAGCCGCTACCATAGGCCGCTTCGCAATCGTGATTCTAGTCATGTTCTCCTACCCCCTTCAAGTCCACCCATGCCGCGCCTCCGTCGACGCGGTCCTCAACTGGCGGCCGAGGCGCAGTTCATCACCATCAAGCACCGGCAGCTCGTCGTCATCGCGCAGCGCTCCTTTACTGGGCGCTAAGAAGCCTGGATCTGCACCTCAAGCAGTGCCGATGAGCGACATCCGCTTCGCGGTGCTCACGACCCTCATAATAATCGCCAGCTTCATCGTCGCCATGACGGTTTCGTCTTTGGAGAAGGTTCTCGCGTACGTCGGGTCGACAGGTAGCACGACTATCAGTTTCATTCTTCCCGGCTTGTTCTACTATAAGATATCCTCGCCGGACTCGCCACATCATCAGCGCCTCCTCAAAGAGGACGACGATGAGGAGTATGGTGATGACGACAACGATGACTCGACTATTACGGGCAGTCCTGGATCGAAATTCAGTTCAAGGAGTTGGCGATTGAAGCTGTTAAGAAGGTTGAGTATGGCACTCGCTGTATATGGGATAGTAGTCATGATTGTTTGTTTGGGCACGAACACGTTTTTGGTTGCGGCGCATTAGATTTGAGCGTTGAAGCGAGTTGGCGTTTGGATAGACGTTCTTTAGAAACGGGGTGGATGGAAGGTCCATGACGGCCAGGCGCTCCTGACGAGACTCTTGTATATAGACGATATGTATACAGCTGTTTGGACATGTCATAGGAAAAGACTGCAGACTCCAAAAATGCAACAGACGCAGCATTGCCCCCTTTGAACGCCTGTACAGAAACCAATGCCTGGAATTACGCTTCTGCTGCTGCAGCGGGAGTCTTGACAGCAGCGGAACCTTCTAACTTCGCCTTCTCCTCCTGTATCTGCGCGACCCGATACCGCGGTTCAAGTAGCCCTGCCTGTATGCCAAACGTCAGCAAGTCGTCCTCATCATCTTGTCTCCCACAATTTGCCTCCGAGCGCTGGCTTTCATCCCCAACCGGCCTTCATCCCTCCGCTACCCATTCGCCTCATACCCTGCGCTCCTTCCTCGTTCCTCTCTCCTCAAGGTCCCCTCTAGTCCACCATCATGTCCCTCTCACAAGCAAACCTACCATACTTAACAGCCTCCACGCAGGATCACTCGGCTGCGCCCCAACACCCAACCAATACTTCGCCCTCGACGTGTCGAGCTTGATGTCCTTCCACGGCCTGCCTCCCTCGTCGCCTGGGCGCGGCGGCTTCGGTATCGGATCGTAGGTTCCAAGGACTTCGAGGGGCTTCGAGTTGCGTGCTGTTCTGTAGAGCAGAGGGTGAACGTTAGCTTGTCAATAGACTGAGATCTCTCGGGGGAGATGGAGTGTCTTGGGGGGGATTTATGGGTGGAAAGTTGCGATTGCGAGAAGAGGGGGGAGTAGGGAGCGTACCGGGCGTGCGCGACGACGATGTTGTAGAAGGGTGCGTTGCGCTTGCCGAAGCGGGCGAGCCGGATGCGCACGACCATTGCTGGGGAGCAGCGCGTTTGAAAATGCTGGGTGGTGCTACCGTCGAAGATCCGTTTTGGCGATGGAGATGCGGCCTGGAGGTTTTTGGCCGCGGGATGCGGGTGGAGCGGAAGGGCCCCGCTGTAGGGCTGTACTCGGTAGGGCTGAGATAGTTAAGCACCTGTGGTACAATTTGACCGTCTTAACAATAGGAGTTTTTGGGTGTAGAACGATAGGCTTAGGTGTTTGTAACGAGCCAGTCAGGTACTGGTATTTAGAAAATCATTCTATCTCATCTCCGACAATTCGTACGCTTCATCAATTGCCGACGCTGTGGTTGTGATGTAATCGACCACCACCTTCCCTCATCCTCGCCCACGGTTAACAGCAGTTGACACATGTTTCGTGCAACAAGACGATTCATGATGGCTCTAAGAGTATGCCCCTTCAGTCTGTGCTACCACACCACTTAATCATGGCTGCAGACTTTAGACTCGAAAAATGCCGCTGAGCTTGATAAAGAGCTGATGAGCACGGGGGCCTTCTCCATCGATCAGTTGATGGAATTGGCGGGCCTCTCAGTATCCCAAGCCGGTACCCCTCCAACTATGTCGTCTTCATATATGACTACGATATCTCATATGTCTGCCCAGTCTTCAAAATGCAACCGCCGAGTAAAGGCAAGCGGGTCTTGATTGCGTGCGGACCCGGCAATAACGGTAACCTCAAACCAAAATCACATTCGTGGTGTCCATGCAGTGGCTCACACCACTCTAGGCGGAGACGGCCTTGTCGCGGGCCGCCATCTGTGGCACTATGGCTACGAGCCAACCGTGTACTACCCGAAGCATACGAAGAACGAGCTCTACGAAGTATAGTCGCCTACTATGAAGGCTCCGACACACCGCAGCTTACAACGACGATAGCGCCTCTCTCAACAGCTGAAAGACCTCGACATCCCCTTCACAGAAGACTTCTCCTCCGCCATTGGCCAGACCGACCTAATCGTCGACTCTATCTTCGGTACCTAACATTCCCCCTGCTCCATTGCTAACTTTCCCCCTCCTACCCCATCTTGCGCCGTCCCCCCCCCCTCCCCTTCCAGTACAACTCGCCCGCCTAACCATCCACCAGGTTTCTCCTTCTCCGGCGAAGTCCGCGAGCCCTTCCCCGCCGTCATTACAGCGCTCCGCGACACCACCAAGCCCGTCCTCGCCGTCGACGCGCCCAGCTCCTGGAACATCGAGGATGGACCCCCCGACTCCGGGCCCGGCAAGGGCTTCATGCCCGACGCGCTGATCAGCCTTACGGCGCCGAAGCCGCTGGTCAAGTGGTTCAAGGGAAGGCATTTTGTTGGAGGGCGGTAAGTTCTTGTCTTTTCTCTCTGAGTGCTAGATAGGATGGATGGGCGATGGGGTTATCAGTAAATGGAGAACTAGATGGCTGATGGTGAAAGCAGGTTTCTGAGCAAGAAGATTGCAGAGAAGTACGGGCTTGATATGCCGCCGTATGAGGGTGTTGATCAGATCGTTGAGATGCCGGTTGAGGGGCAGGGAGAGAAGCTGTGAGACTGCGATCGCAAATGACAGACGAGGTTTCCGGTTCTCGTGAATGAGGTACGTGTGGCTGGAATATTAGATGCGCCGGAAGTTGGATGCGTTCGCTTGTTCCTGGAGGTCGGCATTGCTTGCCTTGGGCACTAGTATGTTCGTACGTTGAGCAGCAGCGGATCGTGGTATTGCGTCATGGCAAAACCGTCAGCGTTGTGGCAATTCATACACCGACGTCCATATCCGCTTGTTCAGCTCTTGAAGCGAACCGCAATAATGTAGGAATGCTGAGTATTTACCAACTCACTCAGCTAGCTCGAGGTAGTATCATTGTGCGGCCATATACGGCTGGAAACCGGTAGCACACCATGAGTAGTCTCCATCTCACTCGCTTGATCCGTACAGTAGTACATCTGCGAAGACCGTTGGTTACAGTATTCCAGATACATCAGGACCAGTTTTGAGACGGCCCTAGCCTTGAAGCCGTAGAAAGCACAGATTTACCCTCTGCCCAGCATATACAGAGAGAAGGCGACGCCAACCAAGACGAGCACTAGAACCACCGGGTTGCCGCGCCGCAGCCTCAAGCCCGTGGTAGGCTGTGGCTCTAAGCCGAAGCGGATAGAGTTGGAGGGCGCAGTATACACCTCACTCATGTTCCTTGACAGAGGTGCCGGTTCAGCGGCTTCATACTTAGACGATGAACTTCTTCGGAGCACTCACAGCTTCGAGCTCTTTTCCTCTTTGTTCTTCGCCATCTTATAGAAATCCTTCGACTGGTTGCCAATAGTGCCTTCTCTCTCCGCAACAGCGACTGTAGGCAGTTGTCTGGCATCCCGGATCCTCTTGTCCGAGATGAGATAGCCGCGCGGTAAATCACCGTTCTGCACCAACTCTTCCTGCAGCGCCGAGAGGCTGGTGCCCTCTTCCTCGGCCAACATCATATCGACGACAGCTTTGCCGCAGAGTGTCCCATTCGGCATGCCATGGCCTACAACACACTTTTGTCAGCTTCACCAAGTCTGACGGCTTTATAGCGGTTCACAATGCTGCACTTGCCTGTATATCCCCCGCACAGCCAAACCCCCTTCCCGCCCGGCACCTTTCCCACCCAAGGCATATTATCCCTCGAGAAGCCCATAATCCCCGTCCACTGATAATCAGCCTTAAGCTCCCCCTCCCCACCCTCCCCACCATCCCCGCCAAGCTTCAGCATCTTTGGCAAACTCTGCCTCAAATACCTCGCCGAGTCCTCATCGATGACCGAATCATCCGACACCCCAACCCGCTCCAACGTCCCCGCTCCGCCCCCACCCCCGAACATCAGATGTCCCTTCGGGTTCGGCACTCCGCTGAAGGGCCGCTGGATGAGATAGTCATCCTGGTTCGCGCCCTGCCCCCCTGCGCCGACGAAGCCGTACGAGTCCGCGAGGCGAGCCATTCCGGGCGGCGGGAGCTGCGCGCTCATTTCGCCGCGGACAGGGACGATGAGGTCGGCGAAGGAGGGGAGGAGGTGCGACGTATAGCCGTTCGTGGCCAGGATAGTTTGCGTGGCTGCAATCTTGCCGCGAGGCGTGTGGATGAGCGTACTTTTGCCATCTGAATCCGGCGAGAGCGATGTGACGGGTGTGTTCGTGTGGAGTGCCAACCGCCCGGATTGAACCAACGTCTCGAGGATGTAGGTCACGTATTTGTAGGGCCAGAGTTGGCCGGCTCCGCGCGTGAGTGTCGCCCCGGCTGCGGAGGGCCGGACGCGGTGCTTGGCTAGCTCAGCTCTATCTGTTATAAGAGTGACGCGTTTAGCGAGCTCAGGGGCGGAATCGTGGAGGCGGGACACTTCGGCTTTGGCGGCGTCGAGCAGAGCGTCTGTCCAGAATGTCCGGCAGCCTGTCACGGTGCGCCATTCGCAAGGGACGTTGTGGGATTCGATATACGATCTGACGGCTGCGACGTTGCGGAGTTCGAAGGCCGCGACGTCGGGGCCGCGGTCGAAGAGGAGGGGTTGGCAGTGGCCGCCGTTCTGTTATGTGTACTCGTGTTGGCGACTCTGGTTACACCTCTATAATGCCCTTGACCAAGTCTGGACGACATGGTAAGAGCTTGCTGTGGCTCACCCTGCCTGTAGCTCCCCAGCATGCTTCTCGCGCCTCCAGTAGGACTATACTCTTTCCACTCGCCCTGTCGTCCTCGGCCAGGAAACGAGCAACCGACGCGCCGGTGATGCCGCTCCCTATCACCACGATATCGGCTTCACGAGGAAGGTCTGGCGTCGTTCGATGGCCGATCAGGAACTTGTTAGGTTCGCTGTGCCAGAAGGAGTGGGTGGAGTTGGGAACTGGCAAGGAGGCTGGCTTGTCGTCTTGTGCGGTCATGATGGAGGAAATGAATCGTAATCTGGTTTCGAGGTTTAACGACGCCTCATGCTACTTGGTTCAGTTCGGACCCACATCTATATACAACTCTCATCGATCGGTGTTTGCAGCTCAAACGCGTGTTGTCGGTTGCGGGGCTCAAGCTGCCCCACCACGAGCTCGGGGCTCTTGGGCCATCGGAAACATCCTCGAAAGATGTTAACAGCCTTGACTAGTCCTTTCAAAAGGGAGTAGTAGTGGAGCTGCTGAAGAGATTTGGACTTGCTAGGACAGCCAGCTGATAACAAAGACGACCCACGACAGGATTCTTGTCAGCAGCTTTGCAGTACCAGAACCTCGCAACGCCTGCCCAAGTCTCCCGGTCACAGGTATTTTCATCTTCCACTGCCGTACGATATCTAGCCAAATTGCCCAAGCATTCGACCCAAGTGTTCTCGAGATTCGGAGCCGTCTTGTACAACAGAGCGACCGTTTGGTATGCAGTATAGATAAAACATAGTAATCCATGATAGACGGGTTGTGTATGACGCATAGCGGTCGCGATTAGGAGACCCAAAATTCTAGTATAGATCGTAGCTCAGAACTATACCCTTCCCGTCGATCAGAATGAGGAAAGACCCCTCGAAAGCGGCCGAAGAGATAACGTCAGAAACGACCAATTATAACCTATAAGTTCCTTCTCTGTCTCGTTGGCAGACTACCTCATAGTGCATAGCATCTTAGACGCAGGAACCAGTCTGCATGCGTCTGGTGAGCCGCCCTTGAGATCCTCCTCTTCCTACCCATTATGTTGTTCCTAAATGAGAGCATCGCAGCCTCGAATTCCCGACAATCCAAGCAGGAAGAAGACCTCATCACCAAGACGTGTCCGGCACAATCAAACGCCAGCGCCAATCGAACTCATAACTCATTTCAACCGACTATGACCCAGGCTCCTTCTTGCTCACCAGCCCCTTAACCGTAGCCGTGACACTGATGCCCCCAAACAACCAGTCGTTGCTGTGTCTGCCGTAATAATACCTCTCGCTCTCAGTCCTGCTCCCAAAGCTCGTCTGCCTTTGGCTTAGACCCGGCTGATTGGAGCCAGACGCCTGCCTTTGCTGCTGCCGCGTCGCGGCACTCTGCTCATGCACATAACCATTCGCGACCAACGTAGACGCCGAGTCGGTGGCATCGATTTGCGTGGGAGGAAGCGGGGAGCGCGAGCGGTCGCGTCGGATCCGGCTGCGAGAGCGGCTCCGGGAGCGACCGCGGACTTTTTCTGCGATGGCGCCGAAGAAGGACTGTTCGGTCGGCGAGGAGACGCGGCGCGTGGCGAAGTAGGACGTTGGCGCTGCTGCCACATCGGGAGAGGTGGGCGCGGAGGGCGTTTCGGCTAGAGTGGAGGACTCGCTCAGGGTGCGGACGGATTGGGTGGGGCGGATGGGATTCATCTTTCGTGAAGAGGTAGGTGGTGATGCGATTGAGTTGGAAGCTGGATGTGAGGTGGTGTTGTAGTTGGCTTTGGTTAGAAGTGTGTAACGATCTTTGATGCTTGCAAAAACTTGAGATGACTGAGAGGGTGTAGCTTGGACTTGACAGGTATCGATGAATAGATAATTGGAGCAACTTTGAGAGGAATCTCAGCTGCTTAAATAAAAGTCCAGAGCGTCCGAAACCCTTGTCAATTTGGGTCAATGCCAGTTACCTTGCTGTATCGTGATCACGGTGTCCGCTTGGCGCAAAGCTCCCTTCCACGTTCCCCGCTCCACGGTGAGTTTGAGATCTATGCCTGCCAGCTAGCCAATGATAAGGCGAATTGGCAGCAGCAGCTCGCCCAGCAGGGCTGAAAGGACAGGCAAGCTCACCGCTCAAGCGTGACCGTTCGGTACGGCTCTTGGGAGGCTACTGCAGCCCCGTGCATTGCCAGCACATCGAGCCAGGACCGGGATCAGGATACTGTCCATGAATCTGTTCTGAAATCGACGCCATTGGCGAATCAATGGAGGAAATGGTCCCGGGAACATGCCATTTCGTCCATGCGGCTCCGCGTCCATCTCCTCTCCGGCTTTCCGAGGTGTTGAAAGTCAGTCCCGGTGGACGCTCTTGTCAGACGGACTGTCGTTCAGCCGCACCTTGGCGTGACACTTGGGAGGACACACAAACCGTTGCTCTCCCACTCGTGCCCAGTGGATCATCCACGAACCGTATCCTTGCATTGTTCCGTTTATGACGATCCAGTGGCAGCCACAGCGGACGAGTCTTATGTGTTCGCAGGACAGATCATGTGTTCTGTCCGAGGCACACAGGCACCCACTGGCACTCCATTAGTGGTCAGATCGTTCGCGCTAGAAGCCTTCCAGAAGCCCTACGGCAAGGATTCATGCTGTCGCGGCCGGTGAACTTCGTGTCCTGGATGATCAACGCGTTCCACATATACATATCACGCGCAAGCCGCCGTCGTTCTGTTCGATGACGGTCTACCTGCAGCAACATGAGTCCTTGGTGGTTGGTGAGACAAGTCCTGCGCTTCGTTTGGGAATCCTGATGTCCTGCGGTGGAAGGCTTCCTCAAGGAGCCCCACCTGCAGGAACTCGTCTGTGGAGCCCCATCGCGAGGCAGCAAGCCGGCTTGGCCGGTTGACTCGGTTCCTGGAGGACAAGTGGACAAGCCGTTGCCGTTCCATGCAACACGCGCAAACCGCCATCTCGCTGTTTGATGACGACGCAGGCGCGGCAATATGAGTCCTCGGCGTGTGTCCTGTTTGGCAGGACAGGTCATGTGCTATGGAAACCGACTGATGTTGCAGGGTTTGGAATCCTGCGGCGCTAGAAGGCTTCCAGAAGATCGCCTGATCGGCGTGGAGAAATGGCATGCGTTCAGCTTGGCGAAATAGTCGCCTTGTTTGCCTTGTCTACGCAGGAAACGGTCTGTACTCTCCGTGCATAGCAGCTTTGCTTGGTCATTGCAGAGAATTCTCATGTAGTACTCATGCTCGCGAAATCTCAACAAATCTGACTAGACCAAAACTCTATTGCAACCGAACATTGCCAGAGCTTCTTGCCATATGTACACATTGCGAACTAGGTTAGTAGAAAAACCCTGTTTTGAAGCGAAGAAAAGGAGAAAACCGCAAGGTAAACACTAATGCGTGGATTGAACCATTTGGGTAGAATGAGTCCCAGTCCTGACTGGAGAGCGTTCCTGATGGTTATTGCTCATGCTAGAACTACAAGCCGACACTGTGGAAATGTAGCATCCCAGGATTTTTGTGGTATGTCCGCGCACAGCTGAACGCGCCGCGCAATACCGTCTTCCCAGTCAACCACAAGCGCGTGGATGCTGTCTCCCAAAAAGCCATGACTTGTTGCAATAGCCACGAAATCGAGCTTGTCTGAACGACTGGCTCGCCAACGACCGTCCAAGAGGACGCCTGCAATGACATCTCCCACAGACTCTACGCGTACGTTGTGGAGGTGACGACAAGCTGGCTGGTTGTCCCCTGCCCCAGGCAAGAACTGCGGTCGATCCACATGGAGACTTGCGCATTCAGTCCAGAAGCCGAGGAGCTGATCAAGGGCGACGTCCTGCCGGGGCACCAGTTTTAGAGCAGGCGGATCGCTTCGCAGCAGTCGTCTCAGACTGAGAAAACGCGAGAGTTGCATTGTTGGCCCTGCATGTGACTCTGTTTCTGCCCGCTCTCGCCCGACTGTCAGGCGGGGTACGGCCTTTGGTGTCCTCTTCACAGGGCTCTGTGGGGCCTCAAACAGGACGCGGATCTTCACCGGAGTACCGTCTGGTTGGAACCTGTAGTATGTCGCAAGAGGGACTAGTGTCTGATCGGAGGCTTGGAAGACAGTAGAGTCAGACGCTGAATCGATTCTCTGGCTTAGCCACGACCAAGTCGGAAAGCTGCTTCTTGCGTGAAGAAGCGGGAACCAACTATCCAGGCTCCTAAGAGCGGTGGGAGATGATGCGGCATCAGTGCTGCCTCGAGTACCGTCGAGCCAGCGCCAGGCGATGCAAACGCCAAACTCCGCTTCAGGCATACCCCAGAAGAAGGGACCAAGATCCTCCTCGAGAGTATTCAGAATTCCCCGGAAGGCGTTGACTGCATCATCATCTCGAGAAAGGCTCCTCGTAATATAGCCACCAACAGCAGCCCTGTACTGCTTGAGACGGTCCCTGTCGCCGGGTCTCGGTTTGGTTAAATACTTGAGGTGACGATCCAAGTCCAGGTACTGGTCTTCCATTAGCTCAGCTGACACATCAAATTGGTCGTTGCGATAAGGGGGTTTCTCCGGATGAGAACAAAAATAGTCCGATTCCGTATATGCATCCTCGTAGTATGTTGCGCTGTTGCAGTGATAGAAACACTGAGTCTTGTCGAAAATGAGCAGTCTTCTTGATAGCATCTTCTCTTGGAAAGTCCATCCTCTCTTATTCCACACACATTCTTCTTGCGATGTGAGGAACCAGGGACCCGTTGTCACAAGATCAACGCCGTTGATACGAGTTGCGTGCTGGGGTACGCGGGGTGAGCTGATACCAGGTAGACCGGCGTCTGCGCTACCCCCACTGGCCGCCTAGGAGATATTTAGACCGAGGCAAACACGATATGAGAATCTGCGGTGTGGTTTCTTACAACGATAGTCAGAACGGCGGAGCTGTAGATATTGTCCATCATTTGAATCAGAGCTGCCTTATCGGTCTCGTCATCTTGCCGTATGCACAATGCATCGACCCACAAGTATGGTATTCGAAGCTCACTACAAACCACCATGGCGTCTACGATGGTTTGCGGAGTGTTTCCAACGAGTCCTCCATCGCTGAAGAGCGCGTCTGCAGTTTCCCGGCACAGCTTGAGATGCCGGCCTTGACCCCAGACGTATGATAGTGCAGCGAATTCTGGGACTGCTTGTGGCCAATCGTAGATCCATTGAGAAGGCGCTGCATCACTCTCGTGTTGTGGTCGATTGTGGATCCATTGAGAAGGCGCTATACAGCTCTCGCTCACACATCGCCTGCTCACGTCGATCAGCCTGAAGCATCTGTTTTTCACGATCCACGTGTTAAGTTCTGCTTTCACGGGCTGACATGATGAGCCGTGATTATCAGAGCATCCATACAGCCAGCCGCGAGCTCTTCCGATGTCAAATCGATCGGGCAGCTGCCGTCCTCGAAGCAAGTAAACATCTTGACGACGTGCCGGGTCGCCCTGCAGCTGGATTCCATGTCGAAGATTGGGGATAGGGGTTCCACGCATATTGTGCGGACCATCAACCCGCGGTTGGGGCTGCGGCGAACCTTCTGCGTAGCGGGTCTTAGGTGCAAGTCTGACACCGAGTCTTGAGACCGCGTTTGCGTAATTCTTGAAGCCACTACTCCACCGGAGATATCTTAGGTAACCGAACAACTGCGGCTCTGCTACCACCGTTGTGTCCGGTCCCCACGGCGGATCCGCCAGTCCAGGATCTTTTTCGAGAGCCAGGAGTATGAATCTACACATAGGGCATGAGCCATACCGCATCGTGTCGAGAAACCAGACATATCGCGTATAGGCGCGCGAGAACCTGGAGTCATGCTCTCGCCAAGCAGTCAGCTCTTTTACGAGATCTATCTGGCAGCACACAGAGCACAATCGCTCGGAGGGTTCCGTAACCGCTGGAGCTGCGGGAACTTCATCCACGCAATCATTTGCATTCCAACTGGACGGCCTTGAATCTACAATGAGACCGATGTCCTCGGCGAGAAAGTCATGGCGTCGTGATTCCATGCTTGCTCCAAGCATCAACGGCTCGGCACAAGTCACCTTGGCGATTCAGACCGCGAGGGGTCGAATCGTCTTGCGTCCGCATTGGTGTTGTGAGGACGTACACTGGCGGCCATCTACAATGCGATCTTGATGGATTCGTACATGCTTCTCTTCTTGCGCTTGGAGCGTAAGTCTGCAGCGTGTGGGAATGAATGGCTGTCTCTGTTTAGGTACAGTGAGGTGGAGTGAGACGATGGCCGGTCGGAGCAAGTTCTCCGCCGAAGCACGCGCAACCGCCCAAGGTTCCATCTCAAAGGGTGCTGGACGGAGCGGCCCGCAAGGAGGGTTCGGCCGCTTGGCCCCCAGTTTGCTGCACATCCGCAGGACTGTCATGACCGCATCTCCAACCACAAGTTCTCCTGGTGCGCGCTAGAATCACATTCCTTGTTCCCCGCCGTGGCACATTGGCTGACAAGATCGAGGCGCTTCCAAGTTCAACCTTAGAGACATGCTTATCCTTGTATGCGTGGTTGGCTGGGCTGAGAACGTGCATTCAGGACGCTTTGATTAGGGGAGCGGAAGATGCGGATGCAAGCCCTAAGGCTCCAAGAGCTGGGGACATGTCGCTAGAGGCCTCTTATCTACCGCGCTAGCGGAGTCAACATGATAAATTTCTGCAGAAGCATGTACGAAGGATTGAACAAGCATAGGCGTGGGCGGGTCCCCGCTTGCAAGTAGAGCACTTCTTCTTCTGGCCTCCAGATCAACAGTCCCTCCTCGCAGAGGTCTTACCTTCCCTCAACTCAATTCTTCTCCTTGACGGATCCATCGCCATGTCTAAGTCTCCGTTATTCGAAGGCAAGAGCCTTCAGTCGGACGATGCGCCTGTGACCTATGTCAGAGACCTGGGGAATGAGTTTGCAATGGATTCGATGGGCAGGAGAGCGGTGGCCGAGCAGTACCAAGGCACAGAGGAAGATCAATACACCATGAAGGTCCTGGGCAGAACGCAGGAATTACGCGTAAGAGAATCTTCGTCTCGGTTTTGGATGTATGGTCGAACCATACTGATGCCGCTTCGCAGCGCAACTTCGGTTTCTTGCCTACCCTCGGCTTCGCTTCCACGCTGATTGCTACTTGGGAGTTCATCCTCGCGTATGTTCCGCTTCCCTGGAAAGACACATACTGTTACTCATGTACATGAACAGAACGCTTCTAAGTGGCCTTACCAATGGAGGCACTGCCGGTCTGTTCTGGGGCTACTTAGTGGTCGCGACAGGGTTCTTTCTCGTTTACTTAAGCGTGGCCGAATTGGCGTCTATGTAGGCATCTGTCTCTTCCTATTCCTTCAGGACCGGACAGCAGCTCACACATGATCCCAAGGGCTCCGACGTCCGGCGGCCAATACCACTGGGTATCTGAGTTTGCGCCACGGAGCTGTCAGAAGTACCTGAGCTATCTTACCGGTATCTCGAACTTTCAAATAGCAGTGACTGCTTATACTGACTCTCACAGGCTGGCTTACCTTTATTGGTTGGCAATCGGGCGTCGCCGGGACCTCGTTCATGGTTGGAACAATTATCCAAGGCTTAATAGTCTTAAACTACGAGTCTTACGCATACCGAAGCTGGCATGGAACATTACTTGTCATCGGGGTTACCTCGTTCGGTATCGCCTTCAACACGATCTTTGCCCGGAGGCTACCACTTGTCGAAAACATCCTAATGGTCCTTCACGTCCTGGGATTCTTTGTCGTGGGTTTCGTGCTGTGGATCTTGGGCCCGCGTGCCAATGCAAAGGCTGTCTTCACCGAGTTCAGGAACAACGGCGGCTGGTCTACCGATGGAACATCCTTTCTGGTAGGACTGAACCCGCTAGTAGTCTCGTTGTTAGGTTTCGACTGTGTTGCCCACATGTGTAGGTTGAAGATATCTTTTTACCTCTCAGTGTCAGCCTTTGGAAATCTTTCACTTACGAGACCGACACTATAGCCGAAGAAGTTAACGACGCCTCACGGACCGTACCGCTGGCGATAATCTGGGGGAAGCTAGTGAACGCAGTGTTTGGGTTTGGAATGATCATTACCGTCATTTTTATTTGGGGCGACATGGATGAAATCGCACTGTCGCCAACCGGGTACCCGTTCATCCAGATTTTCTACAACATCACGCACAGCTACGCTGGCACGAACATCATGACAGCAATCATCGTTGTAACTTTGACCGCCTGTGTTATTGCAACCGTGGCCACCGCTTCCCGCCAGATTTGGTCTTTCGCGAGAGACAATGGACCGCCCTTCTCCGCGACACTATCACGCGTAAGTCTGCGACCGTACGTCTAGGCACCGTAGAACTGACATGGTCAGGTCAAACCTGGCTGGGATATTCCGCTGAACGCGGTGCTCATCTCGCTCGCTGTGACTATCTTACTCTCCCTCATCAATCTTGGCTCGAGCGTTGCCCTTACCGCGATGTTCTCTCTAAGCTTAGCTAGTGGCATGACCTCGTACACCTTGTGTATCGGCTGTGTGCTACTCAAACGCTTCCGTGGCGAAAAACTTCCGGAACGGCGGTGGACGCTGGGCCGCGTCGGTGGGCCTGTGAACGTCGCATCGCTTGTCTTTCTCTTTGTGATGTACATCTTCAGCTTTTTCCCTACCGTTACGCCTGTCAAACCGAGTACTATGAACTGGGCGGTCGTCATGTATGGATCCGTGGTTTTGTTTGCCACAGGGTACTACTTTGTGATTGGAAAGAAGGTGTACATATCGCCCGCCGAAAGGGTAAGGAGAGACGCTAGTTTTTGACTTCCAGGCGTAGATATTTCTCTTAAGTGTATACAGCCGCTCTCTTCCTGCTAAGATACTGGCCCGCGTTGATTTGCATCCCATAGCCAGGGAATTCAGTAACACAAACGCATACCAAACTCGTTGGGGTTGCAGTTCTGCGCCTGAGTACTATACTCGCCGAGCAATTCGTATCCCTGGGCTGAGATGATCCACGTCCAGCCCGGATGTTCCGATGCAGGCTTCAGATCCACCTCTTGTTTTCGTCTCCTAGCCGCGCCATGTCCTCCTCAGTAAGCTCATCCTCTTCTTCTGTCTCAGCTTTTCGGTCAAAAGTTGGACGAGGAAGCGTGAGATACTCTAGAGCCGGATCAGGACCGGGTGGTACCATTGCAGTGCTTTCTATGGTGGATGCGCTGGACTTTGGGCTTCTCTCTTTGATGGTGGCTCAGTGTTTACAGATGAGCTCGGCTTATCAGAACTCGGACGTTTCTGTGCTACGGATTGTGGCTCCCAGCGCGCGTCTTCTTCTCTCGCTGTCGGCCTTCCCCCTACTGGTCCGCCAGTTTGAGCATCCTCTACCTCTTCTTGGTTCACAGATACCACCCGTGATCTCAAGTTCCTCGTTGCTGCCGGCATAGGTAGGTTCGGCAGTTCCGGGCTTTATCCGCGGTTACTAGATTCTGTCTTCGCCGAGGCATTACCTAAAACCAATCCGCCGCACACCTTGTTTAGAAGCTTTCAAGATGATGCAAAGAGACTTCCCTTCAAGTGAATGTCAATGGAAATGCAGAGGTGCGAGGAAATCCAGCGGAGACACGATGACGTTACATAACAAGGGTAGCTGAGGTACGTTACCCGCTTCTAGCGTGGCACGATTCGAACACCAACACACGTGCGATTAGCTGCATATCACACCACCCTGTTGGCCAACGGGAGCTCGACCTCACTGCATCTTATAAGGCAGATAACTTCTCCACGTTTGTTCGTTGAACTAGAGTCTTCGTGTCTTTTGCTAGCTACTAAGAGCCTGCTACCTCTCAGCCTGTCATCTGTTCCCACGTCTCGCCCGTTGGAGTTCTACGCATATCATGCGTCTATCCGTGAACCTGCGCCTCTAGACGTCTATCCCTTCCACAGTAACGCCCTTATTCCAGTTGTACTGCGAACGCCGTGCGACCTCAATCGCAGATTCATGAGACACCAGCGCCGCAACGAGATACAAGGCCGCATCCATACCCGCCGTGACTCCGCCAGCCGTGATGACCCTCAAACCTCCCAAAGGCAGCGCAGTCCTCCTAGCAAGTGACTCGCGTCTCCTTGACAGCTTCCACGCATCGCTGCCCTTGCGCGCAATCGACTTGCGCCTTCCATCAGGCCGCTTCTCCAGAATGAAAGGGTTTTCCTCCAACTTCTCCCCCAGCTCAAAGCGTGCATTGTTGACAACGTATCTCTCCTCCATCACGTCGGTCCGCTGCCCGGTACCATTCATCGCAACGTCTCTGCATATGATCTCAAGCTTGGTGTAGTAGTCCGGATGAGTGGTCGCAGCCAGACCCTGGAGGACACCCTGCTGAGCCAAGAACAAGGCGCCAGTGCACACGGAGAAGAGGGTCCGTTCACGGCTAGGATCTTTCTGCTGCAGCTCGGTGAAGGCGGTGATGAGGTCGAGGGGCTCTGCCTTCGTCTTAAGCACCTCGGCGGTGCCGCCGCCGGGGATGACAAGCACGTCGAACTCGTCGAGACGGTCGTGGGCTTCTTCGAAGTCCATATGGGCTTTGAAGGTGCAGCCTTGCGAGGAGGTGATATATTCCTTCGCGGCGACAGTGCTGCATTGGAAGGCTTTGGTTGCTAGTCGTCCGGCGTGTTAGTACTGACATGAGTGAATAGTGGCACCTCCTACCAGGATTCTTGATGTCTTGCAAAGCTTCGGTCAACATTTCGAGCGGGCCGCAGAAGTCCAGCGTGTCAAACGATGATTGGAGAGCGAAGAGAACCTGGATAGGTTCGTTTCTATCACCGCTCTCCTCGATTGCACTCATCTTGCTATCTGGTTGATGGATGTCTGGGAGAAAACGTCTTGGATGACTGTTTGTCGAGTTTCAAGTCAGTTCAGCTCAATGTTGAGGTGGGAGAAGTGGGCAAGAATTTCCCCGGATCTCACTTCCCCGGGTTAACCCCGCATTAGCCCCACCATATTAGAAAACACCTGGGCAGTCACGTGCGGATCAAGTCGCAACCTGAGGCAGTGACAAAGCCCAGCTATGCTCACGAGCGTGACGAGTGCTGAGCTTTCTACAGGCGTTGCACGGTTCGGCGCTTCTTCCCAGCTGAACATGAGCAAAAAATATTTCGCCGTCCTTCAAACACATCACTTATAATCTTTGAAGTATCGCTTTTTTATGGTTGCATATTATAATATTATATGTTAACATAATATCTTAGCAGCCTTAGCTTACTCATAGCTTATTATGGTGGTGGTATTGCGGATTAAACGTGTTTGAAAGTGCTCTATAATGAAGTTCCTCACGTGCTCGTCTATCCTGCAACAAAGTCCTGCGAAAGATCAAGGGTTTGGCAATTTTGGGAGCGCAGAGTTTCTTTCGCAAAGAAGCGCCGAACCGTGCAACGCCTGTAGCTCCGCATGCAAAGCTGAGCAGCACTTTCGCACCGCACTTCGATCATGTAGAGCTGGAACGGGGAATAGCCGCAATGCTTCAGCGATCAACCGCTGGGGTGAGGCGCGCGTTCCATGCTCAAAGAGTCGGTCAAATGGCAGCTCAGGCAAAGGCTTGTCGACTTCGGCGAGTTGAGAAGAACAGGTTTTCATGATTCCTTGTTCATCTGTTCTATCACATCTCGGTCTGTCCGTCAGGATTCAGTCATGGGAGCTCATGGTGCTGGACAGCTTGGCCCATGGCGTTTCATCGGCGCTGTTTCCCAGCATGCCGGTCCGTTGGCATGGCTATGCCCGGGCAGTTCTGCATGCACTTGAGGACCAAGATAGAGTACGGAGGTACCATTATATGACTGAAGCCTTGGAAGTCTTCCTGTTTCGACGGAGCTGCCCATAGAGGCAGCTCGGAGATCTGTCGGCAATCGCAATGGCGCGCAGCTAGGCGCAAAGAGGCAAGTGCTAACAAAGAACAGGTACTTGGTTGCGGCTCGAAACACCTAATCTCAACGCCGTCCATCAGCAGCGCAGGACGGCGCCTTTTACAGCTCTTACTCCACGTCACGCCGCGATGTTTACCGCTACCCATCCCCTCTTGGGAAGCTAACGCCGGGCGCAGAGGTTGAAGCATGTGGGAGTGTTGGGAATTCCCCGAACCTGGGGAGGCCATAAGAACAATGAATATCCTTCCATGGGAGACTTTGCTGGACCGTCCCTCCGTGCGCACCCTCTCGGTTTCTCATAGTCAGTAAGGGTCGCCAAGTCAAGGCTTCTAGCGATGCGCAACTTCTTCGCGACCGCATGCCTCATTGGCAGCCTGTTTACCCAGCTCGGTTATGCCGCGCCTCAGGACCAAGTCAAGGAGAAGCAGGCGAAAGTTGATAAGTTTGTCAAAGATGAAAGCACCGTAGCAATCCAAGGTGTTTTGGCCAACATCGGCCCGGACGGATCGAAAGTCTCTGGAGCTGCCGCCGGTATTGTGGTTGCGAGCCCATCGAAAGTAGACCCGGACTGTAGGTAAACATCCGCTTACTCAATAGGATACATACTGACTCAACTCCCTAGACTTCTTTACCTGGACTCGGGACGCTGCATTGGTCTTCAAGGCACTCGTCGACCGGTTCATTGCTGGTGACCAGTCTCTCAAGGCCAAGATTGACGACTATGTCTCAGCTCAGGCGTATCTACAAACCGTATCCAACCCTTCTGGGAGGCCAGAGACTGGCGGCCTCGGTGAGCCAAAGTTCAACGTCGACCGGACAGCATTCACGGGCTCGTGGGGAAGACCTCAACGTGATGGCCCGGCACTGCGAGCCACAGCGCTCATTGTATATGCGCAGTGGCTCGTTGCTAATGGCGACACTGCTAGAGCAGCGAACACTGTCTGGCCGGTGATTAGCAAAGACTTGTTCTACGTCAGTCGGAACTGGAATCAGACAGGCTTCGATCTGTGGGAGGAGATCAACGGTTCATCCTTCTTTACGCTTGCTGCCTCGCATCGAGCACTCGTCGAGGGCAATGCCTTGGCCGGGAAGCTTGGAAAGCCATGCGACCAGTGTACCGCACAGGCCCCGGAGGTGTTGTGCTTCCTTCAGACCTTCTGGACTGGCAGCTACATTGACTCAAACATCAACACCAACGACGGCAGGACCGGAAAAGATGCAAACTCAATTCTGACATCTATCCATGTTTTCGATCCTACCGCCGGCTGCACTGACTCTACGTTCCAACCATGCTCGCCGCGTGCGCTGGCAAACCACAAAGCGGTGACGGACTCGTTCCGCTTCTATGCAATTAACGCTGGAATCCCGCAAGGCGTGGCCGTGGCTGTCGGCCGTTATTCAGAGGACGTCTACTACGGTGGACATCCTTGGTACCTCGCCACCCTGGCCGCCGCTGAGCAGCTGTACGATGCGCTCTACCAGTGGAACCGACGGGGCTCGATCACTGTGGACGCAGTCTCACTCGCCTTCTTCCGAGACCTAGTCCCCAACGTTGCGACCGGAACTTACGCATCAAACTCCGCTACGTACAAATCGCTCACCACCGCTGTCAAGAACTACGCAGATGGCTATATGGCTGTCGTGCAGAAGTACACGCCGGCCAACGGCGCACTTGCCGAGCAGTTCTCCAAGACGGACGGCAAGCCCCTGTCGGCCGCCGACCTTACATGGTCGTACGCTGCCTTCTTGACCGCCGCCGCTCGTCGAAATGGCGTCGTGCCCGCCTCGTGGGGCGAGCCCACCGCGAACCGGGCGCCTGGTGTCTGCAAGGGCGGCATCCCGCCGTGCACTGTCTCAGTCACTTTCAACGAGGTTGCGGGGACGTCGTTCGGCCAGAATGTCTTCATCGTGGGTTCTATCTCGCAGCTCGCAAGCTGGAATCCCGGCTCTGCAGTCGCGCTAGCTTCGGACCGTTACACGAACGAGAACCCGCTATGGTATGTGACGCTTCAGCTGCCGGCGAGCACAAGCTTTGAGTACAAGTACATCAAGAAGACGGCGGATGGGAGCGTCACTTGGGAGAGTGATCCGAACAGGCGCTACACTGTACCGGACTGTGGAAGTGGTGCGGCGACGCAGAACGATGTATGGCGCTGAGCGTGAGCATATGAGGGGTTAGTAGGTCGTCTAACGGCGCTGTTTTTGGTGGCGGTTGCTCTTTTGTCAAGAGAATACATTGTTTGACACGGCCACTTCCACGGTCAAATCGCCTAGCACTGCCACTTCAAAGTATCACAGTCTTAGTATATCATTAATACCCACTTCATACTATTCGGTCGGCTACGAGACCTCTGCTAAGTGCTCCACCGCCGACTTGTGTTGTGAAATGCCAAGTACGCAGGTTCTCTGGTTTCCTGATACAAAGAAGAGCATATCCTTTGAGGTGAACTACGAGTTCCACTCAGAGTAAATCCTAGCCGGTTGCAGGACTGGATAGTATTTCTTTGTTCGCATTTCAGATCTCACCCCAAACTAAGAGTGTACACAACAACCGCCGCGCTCTGACGCGCTTAATGTTGTGCCGTCACTAACATTTCCAAGCATGTCGACCGGGGCTGGTGTGCATTACCAAGGACGGCGGTTGTTGCTGTTCCCACCCGTCTCTCCACCAGCCGATGCCCGCCCAAGGAGACTCGCACCAGCATCACCGTCGCAGGCCTCAACAGTAACAACGACAGCTGCAGCCACACCGTCACTGTCACCAACAGCAGTATCGGGTTCTCCTCTTCCTCCACCCCCTTCTTTTCGCTCCCTATTTTTCTCCTCCGCTTCTTCAGCCTCATATGTCCCTTCTAACTCCGGCTCTTCATCTCCGTCCCTCTCCTCCGCTTCTTCTCTAATATCAAGTGCTCCCTCTGACCCTGGTTCTTCCATTCCCTCTTTAGGTACCTACCCTTATCCCTTCGGGTCTGCTTAAACGAAAGCCATACTGACAATGGGAAGAGAGCGACTGCGGACCTGCCCCCGAGGAAAACGGCCACGCTCCACCCCGCCGAGGGCATCCGCCTACCTTGTTGCTTGTATTTGTCGCCGGCCTGATACTGTCTAAGTTTACAAGTAAGGCGCTCACCGATCCGTCCGCATCCGTTCCAATAGATCTCCCGCCTCCACTGCCGGAGCCCGAACCAGAGTTCAAGGAGGGCTTTTCTCCACTGTCTCGTTGCGGCTATAGCGCAAAGGACTTTAGCTTCGTCTATTCCCCAAACGCTCGTGCAGTCCTTGGCTTAGACGGAAGGCCGTATGGTAGCGGTAGTAAAACTGTCGCCAAGCGTCACCGACGGCAGCTACTGCGCCTATGGCACCCGGACAAGGTGGGAGTTACTGGGTTAGAAATCTGGCAGCACGAGAGCATCATCCACATAATCGACGAGATGTACAAACAGCTAGAGCCACAGCTCGAGCGAGACGACATCGAGGATCCTGATCCCGATTTTCACACCAAAAATTGGCCGCCTCGGCTACTCAAGCCGGCATCGACACAACCACCAACACCCGAGTCCAAGTCTGAACGTAGCCTCTTTCCACTCTCGCGTTGCGGCTATGGTCCACAGAACTTCACCTTCCTAGCCTACCCAGATCCTTATATAGGTCTCGGCTTCGAGTGGGGCAAGGTTACCAAGGCTGAACTTGAGACCGAATCCGAGCAGCGTTACCAGCAGCTGATGCTCATCTGGCACCCGGACAATGCAAACGTCACTGGATTGGATAGCTGGCAACACCTCCATATTGAGACGAAGATCACAAGGATGTACAACTCATTGAAGCGTGATATCAAATACATGGAATTGGTTCAATATCATCGACCGGCATAAATGGATTTACATCTCCTGGCTTTGGCAGCAGATGGCTCCATGAGTCACCTCACATAGTCAGATCTGTACCTGCCCAGGGTTCCTTCGTTGCAAGGGGTTACGCGAGCGAAGCAGTTTGCAAGAATCAAACCGGCACCGACCGCGCCTTCGTTCCATTCAATAAGGACCACCGCTACTCCATCATCGCAAATGTTCTTTCGTAAGGAAGTAGGGCATGACTAGAGGGAGGAACATGTGAATGCGACGCCTTTTCATAGTTGTACCGTTGGAGACTTCCAAGTCGAGGACCTGAGAGCGCTTGATAGGATCATACATCACAGTTCTGTAATGTTCCGTTAATCTCTGCTCATGTGCTTGTATTCAGGCAAGCATCGCCAGTGTGAATGATTATCATTCTACCTTCCTATCACCGTCTGTACAGGTGGCTTTGTCACAAATGCTCAAATGTCAAGCAGGATGTGACAAACCGCATCGTCAGCTTTTGCGAATAGAGAGTTTGAATTTCACTTAAAAGGGCTGCAACGTGTTACGACTGCCAGCAAGAGATCCGCAAGCAGCTGCCGCGCCAATAATCACCCCAGCTTTCGTCTGTTGACAGATTCATGGATCCCACCCCCGGGTCAGATTCGCCGCCTGGAGCCGCCAGCGATCAAGCTTTGCAAATTCTCTGCACGACGCGTTCGAGAGATCAACCTGAAGCAAATGCGGTAATTGAGCAATGGCTCGCAACAGCAGATTCTGAAGATCAAGAGGCGGCCGACGAGCTGCTTGGTCAGCTCCCCCTCGATGACCGGAGAGGGCGACCAAGAGACTACGCTTCTACTGAGCGTACTGCCACGCGTGCACAACCTGCTGAACATATTGACGAAGAGCCAGGTAGGCGAAGGGTGAGAGACGAAGGTGTTGTAGCCCGTACGGCTCAATCATCAGCCACTGATGCACGACAGCAGCAAAAACCAGCGACTGGCGGGTCTCAAGCCAGCCAAATCTTCCAGCCAGTCGACGAGGTCCAAGACCTACTCGCAGACCTGAATGCCCTTTTGCCGGATGCCTCGCCTCTCAGAATGCTCCAACATCGAGTAGAAGCCTTCTTCAAGCAGGGAACTCGCATGGCGTCATTTGCGTTCGCGGCGCTTGAAAACGTCGCGATGGAGGGCATCTATGAACTTAATGAAGAGCGCGTCAAGATCGAACTGAGCACCACCGAGCCGAAACCAGAGTCTGAGTACATTAAGAACTATCCCTGGACCTCATGCAAGCTCGCTGCAACACTGGTCATGATACTGGCCGCCTCGAAAGAAGGCATGTACGACGCGATCAAGTCTCAATCGAGACACATGGGCGGAATGCCGGAATTGAAGGACATCCGCGAAACACCGTCTGCATCCTTTATAAAGGAATTTCGGACTGCGAGAGATGCGGCTCTGGGGAAGGAGAAGTCGACGACGGTGATGCAAGTCACACTTACCGACGTGTGCATCTTCGAACTTGAGGAACTGGGTCAGTTCCAGGAGTACTTCGAATTTTCACATGTCTTCGTCGTCGGCGTTGGGCCGGAAGGTGTCATCGTCTGGCAGGCTTGGGGAAAGCATGGATACAGGCTCGACGAATACCTTGGGCGCAATGGAACGCGTGTTCGTAGCTGGAAAGAGGCAGAACAGTTTGTCGATGATTTTGAGAAGCTGATTCTTGGGCAGGTAAGCATGAGAGGAGGGATTGCCGTACTGTCATTGAACACTCCGGACTGACTTCTGCAGGGCATGTGGACTGCTAAACGGAACAAGCTCTACAAGAAGCTATTCGAGGTGGATATCAAGCAGATATGTGGCCCCAATGGGCCGGAGCGGCCGATTACGCCGGAGTACGAAGCCTGGGTCCGCATTCATGTCCTCAAGGATGTCAAGTATGAGGATGTAGCAAAGTTGAGCTGGGTTTGATGCAGGAGCTCGCCGCCTCTTGCAGTTTAATAAGAAGGCTGAATGCGCTATGGATGGCATGTGGCACATTTTCTAGTCTCGAGTACCTAGCATGTCTGTACGTTGTAGAGATGGAGGGCTTGTTGTCCTGAGAGGGAGTGAACATAATGTTCTCAATCACGTGAGCTGGTATGCCGCAGAACCCCTACGAAACTTCCAAGCCGAACCAGTCCTTTTATTCAGACACGCATTTCCAGCAGCGCCACTACTCAAACGATGTATATTGAAAAACCTCCAACGCTAACTTAGCTCCTTCTCCCCACAAGAGGCATTCAAACCGGTCCTCAGTGGGCGGTTGCTGGGAGCACATAGATCCCTCCAAGTAGTTCGTGATGCGGCTTATTTAGGGGCATCTGCTCAACGTCTGGAATCTCACTGGCTTGTGATGGGGTATGCACTGTAGAATCCCAGCTGCCTTAAGCGGCTGTCAACAGAAGTTAGTCCGAATACCAATCTGCGCTCTCCTCTGTTCGATCCAATACTAGCGACGGTTTCTCTTCACGTCTCAATTCATGGAATCTGTCACATTTCACCACAGCCTTGACAAGCCCAATCGGCTGTGCTCGAGTCCGGAGTATCTCTTGAAGTTTTCCTTCTTTGCGTCGTCAAGAGCAGGACCGTTCGTTCATCAAGCTGCACCTTCCATCTCGCCAAATGGGCACACCCCGCGTTTTGGGGCTGTGGCTGAAACTCCGCCATCTTCAATGTGAATGGCCCGATCCCGTACTTTTGGCACTTCGCTCGATTGGGACATTTTTTCAAGATAGTTCAGAACCGTCTCCCATGTTTACTCCCCTTGGCGCAATTTTGTTACCTATCGGGACAAGTCCAGCCCTTGGAGTACTCACATGGCAATAGCGGGACGACGCGATGGTATGCAGGTGGCAGATGCAGCATTGGCAACCAACCGCCCGAATACATGATGTCCTTGTCGCTGCAGGGGAATGGGGAAGTGGTATAAATGAATCTGGCCCGCTGGGATATACCGGAATACTGGTCCTTGACACAGCAGACGCATTCTGAGCCGCCCTTAGCATCGATTCTTCAATCTAAGATAGAGCTTCGCCTATACTCACTACAAACATGTGGAAGCAAAACCTCTTTTCCCTGGTTCTAGCAACCTTGGCCAGCGTATCCTGGGCAGCGCCCGGCGACGTCTGCCGCTCATCACTCGGCAGCGGCACCTGCAAATCTACAGGCAGCTGTCCAACAGGTGAGAGCAGTCTAGCCAGACCTCTATGATAGACCACAACCGCAAGATGACTGATACATCCTAGGCTTCACCGTCCGCGGCGCCTGCCCGAACGACCCGGCCGACATCCGCTGCTGCATCCAAACCGCCTGCAAAACCAACACAGGCACCTGCCTCGACAAATCCATCACGCCCTGCAGAGGCGGCCGCTTCGAAGCCGGCCACTGCCCCGGCTCGACCAACATCCAATGCTGCATCCGCGATACGGCTCCAACCCCCACTCCCACGCCCAAGTGCCCGACCTCCTGGGTGATCGGCGTGCGCGGCTCCGGCGAGTCCCTCACCGGCGCGAACGAGATCGAAAAGATGCGCGCGACCGTCTCGGCCTATGTCCGTGAGGCAGCTGCTGCCTTGCCCACAGATACGGAGTACCTGTCGCTGCGGTACGCTGCTGCGCCGGTTGGGCCGGACCATCTTACCTCGCAGCAGGCGGGCGCGGAGCTGCTGCGGACTGTTATTCGCGCGTGCGTGAGCGCGTGCCCGAATATACGGATTGGAGTCATGGGATACTCCCAGGGCGCCCACGTCGTCAATGATGCGCTGAGCTACCTAAGTCGCAACACGCCCTCGGCCCTTGAGAGGGTGCGCGCGGGGTATTACAGATTGCGGACCCCTGGGCCGATTCTTCGAAGTCTTATCATTTGGGTATTACGCTGAACGGCTCGCCAGCCCTAGTGAAGCAGTCTGGCAGAGTGCTGGTACCACAGGCGCTGCCGGCGGCGGTGGCGGGCCGAGCGACGTCGGTTCGTATCAGTGGAGATATTGTGTGCGATGCGCCGAAGAAGGGATTAGCGTTGTTAGTGTCGGCGGTGACGGTGGGATTTCATCAGGCGTACAAACCCTGCTGTACGCAGTTATTGTTCACTAGGATTTTAGGGGGCGCGTTGGCGAGCAGGTTGCAGGCATGAAGACGGGGTTGACTTATGAGGCTACCATATGTAGGGCTCGTACAAAACGCTGGTATCGCTGCGATGACCGAAGAACAACGCTCCGCTTATGAGACCTCTTGACTCTATACTGCCGGAACTCACATGCTGCTGTACGTGACTGCTTAGATAACGCATAGCTGCGCTGTAGTGGGAAGTTGGATCAGTTCATCCTACCGTGGATAGTTAGACTCTGTGACAGGCTTTCTGTGACAATTTCACCAGGGTGAGTGTATATAAGATATTAGATATTCGAGCATGTGCTATTGGCCATTCCCTATTCATCCGCCGGCACGCTGGGTGCAGAAGCCGCTAGGGACACCAGCATCCAATGGACAGAATCAGCTGTATTGTCGATAGTGAGCTGGAGCTGATTATTGAAGCGCCTTGGGCGCAGATGTGATACGCGGCCAGTATCCTGTCCGGTATGTGGCGCCTCAGCACTTCGCTTCAATAAGCGTGAGAGAGGAGTACTATCATCGCCCATGGAAGCGTGTATCCGAATTTCGAAGGTCTCAAGTCGTGTAAGTGAGTCCAGTCTGCTCATGAGACAGCCTTATGCACTCGCGATGCAGCAGAGCTGATCCCCGACTTCTCCATTGCCCACGAAAGCCTGCTCTGCTCGTTCTTCTCCTCCACTTCCTTCTCCATATCTTTCGCCTCCTGGTCGGCATCTTTGCCCGTCTCCTCCTTCTTTCTTCGCTCCTCCTCTTCCTGTTCCTCCGCTATCCTCAGCTCCTGCTCCTCCTTTGCTACTTCCTCAAGATCAATGTCCTCGAAGCCGATCTTCTTCAGGATGCTGCCGGTAATGTAGCGGTACTTCGTGTGACCGCTGACCAGATCACTAACGTCGACGTTTTCAACGCCTTTAACACCTTCGATTGCCTGGAGCCCGGCAACGCCGAGCTGGATACTACTGCTACGGTAGAGAAACGCAAGAACATAGTCGTTCGTTGAATAAACATTCACGACTCGGCCAGAGACAACACTGCGGAGCTTTCTCCAGTCGGCAGCCGTAGACGGAGTTGGAGCACCAACGAGCACGACGGACTCAACTAGGCCGAATGCTTTCCTCTCGGCGAGCGTTTGTAGGCAGGTATAGATAACTCGAGCGCCGAGAGAGTATCCAATTAGCGTTACTGGTCGCTCACCCTGCGCCTTGTTGATGAGCGCGTCCGCCAGCACCTCGCCAGCTTTCTCGCTCCTCGTCTTCGCAATGCTGAAGGGATTGTCGACGATCTTCCCAACCTTGAGCAATCCCAGTGGCCAGAGCGCCGCCGACAATGCCGCAAACACCGTCCGCTTGATAATCTCTTTCTTCGCATAGTTCCATGCATAGCTAGATACCATGGTCTTGATTGCGTTCCCCAGGTTCATCAGCGCCTCGAGCTCCCATCTCAGCGCAAACCCCTCGGTGCTCTGACTAATGACGCGCCACGGCTTGACCACATCCTGCGGATCGGTGATCCAGCCGCTGATACCGATAGCCACGCGCAGGCGACGGTATTCCTTCTCAATCTTGCGGGGCTTGTGCCAGTCCCTGACAGGTATAAACCCGAAGTCATCGACTTCTTTCGCGTACTGATCCATCATCTGGCCCGTCATACGTCCGCCGTAGGCACCGAAAAGTCCACCAACGAGTACTGTGCTACCGGCGAGCGTGCCCAAGTATCCTGCTGCAGCCGTTGCGCCGAGGCCCAGACCGCCCATAACAGAGCCCACGCCTGCGGCGACAAGAGGTGCGGCAAGGCCACCAGTGACGCCGATGATGGCGGCGCCGGCGACCGACGCGAGGCCCACCTTCCACTTGCGGCTGCTCGAGTTCTCTTCGGCCTTTTTCTTGGTCTCTTCGTCCGCGTTCATTTGCTCGGCGGCTTTGAGCAGGCCGCGTGCTACTTTGCTCTCGTCGTCTGCTAGGAAGTTGATCGAGAGCTTGAGGCTACTCGTCAGGTACAGTAGCAAGATTCGTGAGTGAGCGGAGTAATGTTCTAGACTCAGGAGTAGGAGCAACACTGAGTGTAGAATGAGCGCTCTGTGCTCCTCCTCCAGCCTCGCCAAGGGCGTTTCAACAGGCGGATACAGCTCGTGCAGAGTTGCAGCGGCGCTTGCGTCCTGCTTGTGAGATGTGACCTTGTGCGTTTGGGACCGTGACGAGGAGGTCCTAGCGTGGGCATTGTGCTTCTGCGCAGTAGCATCGTGCTTCGAGTTCACAACCTCGCCCACCCGCTGCAGAACGTTGTCCCTCCACTCATCGAAGTATGCCAGCGCCGCGTTTTTCAGTTCCTGCAGCTTTGGCGCCGAAAGCTCTTTCTCGCGCCTCTCCTGCTCGCTGCGCTGCTTGTCGTGCGCTTCAACGTCGGCGTTTCCGACATCGAGGTTGGGATTCTGGAGCGCGTCGTCGCCGGTGAGGTCTGAGATTAAGTCGGAGGGCTGGCCGGTCTTGCTTGGATCGAAGGCGTCGAGGATGGTCTTGCGCATTGAGGCCGTGCAGTTGGCGATTAATAAGGTAAGGTCGCTGCGCTGTTCGGGCGTGGAGAGGATGGATGTGAGCGATTGTTCGTCTTCGCTGGGTTTCTCGTCCTCGTGAGAGGAGCCGAGGAAGTTGGAAAACATCGTGGTGGTGTCTCGAATTGTCTAATTGTACTGAGTGCCAGGGAATTGGTGTGTTGTGAGGGACTCAAAGGGAGGGGGGTCCTGCGGTATTGACACACACTTCCAAGCGCAAGGGCATCGACTGATGACGTAGTGTGGCATGGATCTTGGCACGGTGGCTAGAATCTTCACGTGCAATATACCATTGCGAGTGTCGAAAGGATACGACAAGCTCACGTAGTCTACGTCGGCGACAGTTGCTCCCTTCGCCATCTTGATAGTCCAAAACGCTGCTACCACCAACGCCACGAATGTAGTAAGAAGCCCATCAGATGGCTGCCGCCACTCTAGCGTGACAATTTATGAGAAATCCTCCTCCTTCTGTTCGATCTGGTTCTTGACTCGGAGGAGGATCGCTGGGAAATTTGTCAGTTAAAACGATGGTTACAAGGGGCAAACAGACTGACTGGTTTTCCACTTGTCCAGTTTACTCATCTACAACTGTCAGAGATTCTGGTCGCAAAGAGACACCGGCTTGATGCGACAGCTTACCTGGTCAAACTTGAATAGTTCATCAGCGAACGCTTCAGGATCCCCATGCTCTACTGCTTCCGCAAGAGACGAGAGGAGCTGGCATTCTCGAGTTGCTGAGAAGCTAGGATCAAGATCGCGATACTTTTCGAGAGCTTGATTTGTCCCAACGGAGTCCTGTTATAGGATTCAGCAAAGCTACAAAGCAACAGCTGCTGCAGAGCTTACGCCGGTAGCCAGCTGACATATTCCTGCCTTGAGCAGATACTCTTTTACCGACCACTTCATGAGATTATTCTGCGGGCGTCAGTAAGGGACCGGAAAGTCTACAGGCCAGGACGCTTACGTTGATGGAGCTCTTCGCTACTTGCTCATACATCTGGATTCTGGCGGAGTGTTAGCAGCTCTTACAAGTTAATGCTGGCCACGATCAGAGCATGATGTTCAGCCAGAACATGGCCTGACACCGTTTCAGCAGCCCAACGTAATGGTGGATTGAATCCTAGTTTTCTCCGCCCGTGCCGAGTTGTGCCTTCTCTTTTGGGGGTATTCTTACGCTTTGTAATAGTCGCCCTCAAGCGCGGCAAGATCCCCGACTTTCAGGAAGATCTTGTTCGCAAGCCTGCCATCGGAGATCAGCTCATCTCTATCGAGCACTATTCCAGGTCAAGAAGTGACTGACGCCTCAGCATTGTCGCTCTCAAACCACGCGCCGCAAGTCTCATAGGCCTCCAATGCCCGCTTCTGATCCCCTATCTCGACCTCGTAAAGCTCGGCCAGGTTCTGCTGGTGTGTAGCTGCTCTCCGAAGGTTGCCCTTGCTTGTCCAGTGGTTGATGGCTTGTTGCAGCGCCTTGGCTGCCTCCTCCGGATCAGACTTGCGGTATACTTTGAAGGCCTCGACGTATGTGTTTGCGGCGTCATCGGGCTCGGAGAGTTTAGAAGTCATTATTTCTGCGGCTCGCATGAATGTGTCGCCTGCTTCGCGGTCTGTGGAGGTTTAACTTTGACATCTGGGGTGAGGGGATATCGAGAGGTCTGTGAGGCATACTCATCTTCTGCATCCGGAATGCATTCGCAGCTTGTGTGTAGAGCTTCACGCGATCAGTCGGGCTCTAGCCTGTTGGTGTGGAACCGACCTCAACTGCCTGCTCTAACTTCTCTGTCCGCCCTCCGAAGAAGGAGAAGCCTCCAGTCGCCGATGCTGCCGTCTTGTCTGCCTGTTGAGATTGTTAGGCATGGAGAGATAGCAGGGACAGCGACATTGACCTTCTGTAGCAGACCGCGCGGGTCTTGCGCCATGCTTGCTGAGAGTGGTGGGGCTTAGTGGTCGTGCCGAGTGGTTGTTGTTTCTGAGTGTTCGGTATGCTGGGCGTCTCGTAAAGGGATATAAGAAGGAGTATAGTAGCGGTTATGGGGCTGGAGCGTCTAGGTTGTGTAGTTGTACGAGTGTCTGCGGCTTGTGGTTGCGTAGCGGGCAGCACGGACAAGGATGCCGCGGCAGCGCTGCCAATCGATACCAGCCTTACAATGTGCACGAGCCAATGATTCTTCGAACCCCTGTATCAACCTCACTTCATCAACCAGCAGTGCCAGAACCTTAACTACTCTGCACGTCTAGTAAGCCAAGTATACGGGAGACGTTGCCCTCACTGTCCCGGGTGAGCTCTCTAGAACTCAAAGATCATGCTGTTGCGGTAAATCGTCATCCTATGGATATCGGTTTCTATACAGCTAACTGGGCAATAGATGTGGGCTTGTGCAGCCACTTGCATGTTGTTCCAGGCCCTTTATTCGAGCACCTCCACCGAAATCGACGCTGTCATACGTTCTTTTGCGTTCTACGACTAGGTTTACATCCTCGAACTCGACGTCCGACGTTGAGGAAATGCTCTCGAAGCCTACCTGGTCTGTTCAATCACTCCTCCCATCGGAAGAACAAGCAACGGACAGTCCCAGAATATCGTCGAGGCAGCTGCATCATCTACTCCGTCTCTCTGCCCTGCCAGCGCCAAAGAGCCCAGAGGAAGAAGCGAAGATGCTTAAGACGCTCTCCTCCCAGCTACACTTCGTCAAGGAGATACAGCGAGTGGATACCGCCGGGGTCGCACCCCTACGCGCTATACGCGACGAGACCGCTGCTGCGGAGAAGGAGATTGAGATCAACATGGCCTCAATGGCAGATGCGCTTGCGCAAGAGGAGGTTCTGGGAAAGCATCATAAGCGCATCAGGCGGAAGGAGAAGGCCCTAGTGAACATGAAGGGCGCGGAAGACTGGGACGTCTTAGGCTATGCACAATGCAGATCCGGGAAGTACTTCGTCGTGGATAGCGGAAGCGAGTAAGGTTCCGCGTCGAGACGTCATGCCATCGCATGTCATTCATTAAAATCATCTGAGGCCATCACCTGGGACCCCGCAAAAAAAATCCCGTCAGAGCCCTGCAATTCACCGTATCCACAACGCCATTAAAGCCCGCAATATATCAATGGCGTACATAAAGACCCACAGCCAAGGACAAGACCGGGTTGACCCATAAGAACGCGGACTGACAGAGAAGAAAATCTCCCTCATAATGGGACACGACGAATGCGTAAAGGCTCGTTTTTTAAAAGCAGCCGGTTGGAGTTGGTCAAGACCTCAGATCGGCCGCCCAGGATGCTCGACACAGAAAGCCTGTCAGCCTATTAAAGCCGTCGCATCTCGTCCGCAATCCTTGCAGACCTCTCTCTCGTGGATTCCATGCAACATTCGCAAAAGAGCTCCGTTTTCAGCGGTAGCAGGTCCGGCGTCGGTAATCGCTCGAACCGCAGCGTACGCGGCGGTGACAGTGGCTCTTGACCGACTGCAGAGTTGCTCTTGAGCCCTCGTGCTGGCACAACGGAGGAAGTGTGACTCTTCTGATGGATTACTACAGCCGTCCGCTTCCCTGTCGACATTTCCCTTTTCGGACATGGCCCGTGCACCGTCGAGGCACCCACTTTCTCCGCCTTCACGCCAGCGGTCGGAGCGCGAGAGGGGCCTGCAACTCGGACATCGCGTGTTGCAGATAATTCGGTATCGGATCTGAAGAGCTGAAAGTCTCCTCTGAATTGGTTCTTGGACGCTCGGGCTGTCTCTTCGATGAGGACGGCGGGACCGTCAACCCAGTAGCGGCGCCGGTAATCTCTGCCGATTGGAGAAGTCTGAGGTTGACGGAAAGAGATGAAGGATGATGATTCTGCAGGGATTGACCGGACTCCAGCAACAGTCTCACGGATCGAGTTGTCGAAGCTTTCTGGCATCGTGATCAGGTGACTGGGAGATGCCAGGGTCTCTTCAGCACAGGTCAAGGAAAAGGAGTCGAAAACTACTGTTGGTTGTTGGTCCTGGCGGATGGAAAGAGTGTGTTGGAGAAGGGATGAGTAACTTTGAAGAGGGGCGGGGATGGGAGGGCTTATATGGGTGGGTAGCGAGTCCATGCCTTGGCACGCTCCTTCGGGCATGGGGGGTCATGCAATCGGCACGGCTAGACTCTCTCAACGTATTAACCATCGTACAGCAGCTATCTCATACAGAGTACCGCTCACTTCCCGGACTTGCACCGTTGGCGCAATTACAAAGAGCTTTCAACCCTGGACGATAATACCAGCATTGGTGATATGAAAGGCCGGCCAGGGCCGTATGGCCTGTGGCTGTATTGCCTCCTAGGTATCTTCTTCTTGTTGTTCTGCAGTGGATGGATTTGTAGTTGTCCTCGGCATTGGTAAACACTCAAGTCTGTAATCGTTTACTTCTGCTCCTGGTAGTTTGTTACTCTTTGCAATGACTGCTGAGTTACTCTTCTTGTGTGCCCAAGTGGCCTCCGTTGTCATCTTGGAGAAACTAGCGATCATGCTGAAAGAGGATCATGACGGAGCAACTGACTGAAAGACTTGTATGCAAGCCTTTCTCTGGCAATTAACAGTAACGCAGGCTGCCAGTGACAAATGACCGTCTTTGGACCATTCATAGGAAGAATCCCGGCGCTTCGGATTATTTCTTCTTGTTTTCGGATGCCCTGGTCGCTCAACCTCGATAAGCTGGGACTTTGAGGATAACATATGCCCACTTGATCTTAACCCGAACTCAATACCTTACCACGGTCGTCCCATCGCCTTCCCACTAGTCTAGGGACCGCGAGGTGGCGCCCAGAGAAGTGAACACTCATGCTGATGGTACTCTCTGATCCGCGTCTTGTACTGGTACGTCCGGTGTCGAACTGAGTTGGCTCTCCTTAACTTTGCCACTTTCGGCCAGCGCCTTTGCTGGTTCTACATCGTATACTGCCGGTCCAGTTGGTTTTTCATCTGGAGCAGTTGCTCCTACCTCCAACTCGCGTCTGACTAAAATCAGCGATGAACTCTCGCTGCGAAGTGAGCAACTTTGTACTTCGCCTGCGCCTTCGCCTGCCTCTCCTGCTGCTGCTCCTGAAATGCCGGACGGAAAACCCATATGCCTGTGACTGGTATAAGCACAGCCCCAAACTTTGGCTTCGCTCAACACTACCGTTGATAACGCCAAAGACAGTGGCAAGTGCAAGCCCAGCGAGCGCCCCTCTACTCATTACTTGTCGGTGCTCTGTTAGACAAAAGTGATGATGGTGCTCATCGACGCCAAGGATTTGAAGACTATGAGGTTAAGTCACGTGCGATAAGATAAGCGACGCGTGCCACTTCCCTCGGGTCGCGTCGACCGCAACGCCAGCAGTTTGATATCACGCAAATACAGTCTTCCCCCCACAACCAAGGAACGGCATGTGTGGTCTCGATGCGAGGATGGCGAGATAGAGGGTTCGTCCAGGACTCTGACGAAGAAGAGGAGTTGGACAGCATTGACACGCAGAGCCCACCACAACCACCTAGCGCTCTTGACACAGTCGACGCGTGTTCTGATGGGATTGCAGTTGCGGAGCTTCCGCCTGCTGGGCTATCCGAGGTCGCGGATCAAAAAGAAGACGACAGCGAGCACAATGCGTTCATTGAAGTTAGAGAGGAGGGCATTGGAGGAGGCGGAGTGCAGGATATTCTAGAAGGGGAGATTCAGCAGCCGGGCTTACAAGGGGATATCTCAACCTCCGAGGGCAAGACAGTGCTTGAAGATCCACCAGCACTATCAGACAACGATGATTTGAGCGAGTCCCGGCAGGAGCCTCCTCAAGATTCACCAGGACAAATTCCCCGATCGGCGCCTCCGGAGCGGATTATGCCGATCATTGAGAGCTGTGGAGCCTCACACCAAGAGATATTCCAAAGAGACAGGCCGGCCTCCAAGGTCACGGCTAAGGCAGGGGACTATATTGAGGAGTATACGCCCAATGGAGCCGGAGACGGGAGCATCGAAGGAGCTAGAGTGGCAGACGCTATTGAAGAGGGAATTCAGCAGCCTGGGGCGCAGGAAAATGTTTCGCCGCTTGAGGAGGAGAAGTGGGTGGAAGCTCTGCCGGCAGTTCGAGAGCCCGGCTATCTGAGCGAGTCTCAGCAGGCGCTTCGTCAGGATGAACAAGAAGTAGTACAAAACTCGCCGGAGCGGACCACATCTGTCAGTGAAAGTCGGCGAAGCTCCTCTCAACAGATGTCTCAAGGCGACAATCTAGGACTATCGGCACCAGCACAGCCGGCATCACACGCTGCTGTAGGCTCACTGGGGACAGTAGCTGGGGATGCATCTGAAGAGGAAACATCAGGTAGCCCGTGGAGGCCGGCTGTTCAAGTTGTGATCACCAAACGGGCTGCTAGCGGACAGAATCCGAAGAACCAGGAAGGGACACCAAACAACAACCGTCGAACATTCCGGCCAAGGAACCCTATACAACTTCATCCATACCTACTCGAAGGGGAGCACTACCGACGGACATTGAAGGCGAGGGGTCTGAAGCCAATCCGCATCGCAACTCCCGCTCTTCAGCAAGATCCGGATACGCAAGCTGCGGAGACACAGGATCAGGAGTTCAATGCGGAGGAAGAAAGTCAGTCCGCAAGCCTGGGTTTGAGCTCACCACCAACACAGTCCACCTCGCCGCCCCCGACCGCACGCCCACCTGTCTCTGCGCCTTCCGGTCTACTTCCCGCGGCAAGACTGAGCGATGGTGGTGATAGCTCCGACGATTTGCCCGGCCTTGACACACTTCTTCACCGAGGCGCAGTCGGACCTGTTCAACAGGGCCACAAGCGTCGAAAGATCGGACATACATTCAGTAAGAAGGAAGCAGCTTCACGAAATGGATTACCTTCCGGCAATACACCGAGAACGGACGTAGTACGAGACGTTTACGATGTTCCGCCCTCACCTCCGACCTCCCATAGTTCTCCTGCTGGCGTGCCCAACCCTGCTGATACAACTGCGTTCCGCATCCCAAGAGGGTTATCACCTAACGTTGGTATGCCGACACCGACCACCTCCTCTATAACGCGGCCTCATCGGCAGCTCGTGGTATCGGAAGAGTCTGAGGACGATACCCCGCCACTTAGCACCATTCGACGGCGTTTACGGTCCCCTTCGGCTCAAGCCGTCACTGTTGGCTCATCACAGACGTCCCAGTCAGAGTCAGAGGACAACGAAGATCCGTCGGAGATTAAACAAGTGCAGAAGCGCATCAAGGGTGTTCTGCCAGCGTCGTGGTTGCGGCTCGATCAGCAAGCCCGGAAGCAGGGACCTGCAGTGCAGCATGGCCGGGAGCATCGAGCCGCGTCTCTCGAGCATGTGGCACCCCAGCGGGGTGTTGCACGGAGGATAACGGCTACTGGCCGCACGAGGACGACCTCTCCAGAACAACAGCAGCACAGCGAGACGATATTGATCATGGACGAGTCTAACATGTCATCCGGATCTCCTTCCCCGCAGAAGCCGCGTCCGTCCATGACCGCAAAAAGTTCAACAACGCCCAGGTTCAAGCGTGTCACAAGTTCCGCCCTAGAGTTTGGTGATATCGAAGAAGACGATACGATCGACTTCATGTTGCCTCCAACCTCCCGTAAAAGAGTATTTGGCAAGGGGCCTCGCAAGCGACAGACGAACATCACCGATTCTTTAGGTCATTCAAGGAAACGCTCAAGAACAAGCCTGAATAGCTACACCGACCTGCCTCCTATGACTGCTCGATCGGCGGCCAACAGGACATCGGGTAAATCAACCGTACCGCTACAAAGACCACGATCCCGAAAACCTCGAGTGCCTAACCTTGGTGTCCTCGATGCACGGGACTTGAGCCCTAGCCACGGCAGCGCGGCACCGCATTTCTTGCGCCTGGCAGCTAGGCAGGCGCGGCGACGTCCAGACTACGGTAGACATAGTCCCTCCGGTAAGGCCATACGACTTCAGACTTATGGAGATAGCGAAGAAGCAAACCGGCCGCTTCGTGACTGGCGAGCAGGCACGCTGGCTCCTTGTTCAGTGCCAGACGTGTCTGCTAGCAGAATGAGAATACGGCTGCCGCTGCACGACATCTCTGACAACAAACAGCAGCAGAGGTTTCCGTCACCCGTCAAGCTTCCAGCCCTTACCGACTCAGAAACAACTGATCGAGTTCAGTATTGGAGTATCCCTTCTGCACGCCGCCAGAGTCCAAAGCTGCAGCAACAGAGGCTGCAGCCAGTCCTACTCAATTCCGTTGATACACGCCCCACTGCTCTACCAACCAAAAGCAATCTAGTTCGTTCAATCACGACGAGGAACTTGCCATCGAACCGTCGAGATCAACAACCTCTGTACAGAGCGGCGCAGCTTGAAGGTCTGGAAACGGACTTCAGTCAGCACCATCATCGACGCAGTTTCCGAACAAGTCCATCTCGAACAAACCACGGTATCTTTGATCGTCTCCACAGCGAAAGCACTACAACCATTCTCCGACTCGAGAGGTTCCTGGCTGATGATGATGCGGTCGCGCCCGAAACAATACGACAACACCATGAGGACGAGGCCGTTCAATCGGGTATCGGACAAGCTGAAGCCATCGTTGGGCCCCGAGCTCAAAAACAGTCCAAGAGGAAGCCGCGGAAGCGCCCGCCCATGCGGATAGACGCCGAGGCTCGAGAGTTCAGACAGCCTGAAGATCCGCTTCCGCCTGAAGACACTGCTAGTGTTGTATCATCGACGGTGGTAGACGCTGAGCAAAACACACTTCGTGGACTCGGCCCCTATGGTACTCGGTATCCCATAGACTTCGATATATGCCCTCTTGGTGTGGGCACTTTCTTCCATGATACTACTTTTGTTGGCAGTGGCGAGTTTCTTCAGAGCTTGACGCTGCTCGAACGTGATCTTGACATGGCTGCTGGACACGCTTCCATCAACTATTGTGGAAGGCACGTCTGCTGGAGCTTCTGGACTGAAGAGGTGGCTTCTGAGATGGCGGAGTTCTTTCTACTAGCTACGGAAAGAATTAAGGCTATGCGCATGCCCGAGCCCGACGAACCAGACAGCAGCATTCACCAGCACGTTGGCGCAGCGACGGACATCAACGTCTTCCTCAGAGCATTGACAAGATACTTTAGGGGTAGCCTCAGTTTCCTCGACCCGATTGACCGCCGGTCGTTCGTCAGCAGAATGCTGGTAACTCTGCAACAGTTCCAAATCGCTATCGATCACAAGCTTACGACCCTGCCGGCTGCACGAGAGTTGCAACAGCCGCTTGGGGGTCACCTGCGTCGAAGCCAGCTCTACCTACTAGTCATGACCTATCAGCTGCTGCAGATAGGAAAGCATCCCGTAGTCGATAACGCTACCCTGGCCGAAGTGCAGGATAGCATTCGCCTCCTTGCTCGAACTCTTACCAAGGATCTATGGAAAAACGGAATGAATGAGACGAGGGCCTTCCTTGAAGGGAACAGAAGACATGCGCAACGCGAAGCCGGAATTCGCAATGATGGTTCAAGCGTAGGGACGATCGTAATTCTCATGCATGTAATGGACCACGCTCAGATATCGGCTGCCTCGTTCTGGGAGATCTGGAACGATGAAGTCTCGTCAGGCATGGCGTGCATGAACCGCTTGCAGCAGTTCGAGCGCATCTGGTACGATCTCTTCACCGTCTTGCCAATCGGAGAATTTGACGCAAATGGATTGCTTAGAGTTGGGAAACGGTTCCAGGGTTCGGCGGAGCATTGGGGCCTCGTAAGGGCGCTACTCGGTCGGCTGTTTACGCTCTACCCCGAGACTTGCAGTAACAGAAGCGCTTCTGTCAACGACTATTTACGAGCTATACTTGCAAGGTGCCATCGATTGATTCACGATTGGGGTTGGCGCAGGTGCGAGTCGGTCCTCGGCACCATGTTCGACTTCTTCGCCCGCAACAACCTCTCCCCACTATTCAATGAAGAGAGTCGAGGCTCACCGCTGTTCCTCGAGTCCCTCCGTGAGGAACCGGCACTGGATGTTCAACAGGGGGATCGAGCTTTCCACATCTTCCTCAAGACTCTTGCGGTCGGCTTAAAGAGTATGCGCTCACTATACACCGAGAAGCGAATTGGTGGCATAGTGTGGCGCTTCATCCCAAATCACGGTCGCACCTATCGCAAGGATGAGGAGCTCAAGCGGGCGGACGTTGATGCACTTCGGAATCATCATGATCTACTCTGCACGTTGTATTGGGTTTCGCCGGCTGGCTGCAGACCGCGGCCCGATCTACTCCGTAACCTCGTCGACCATAACCTGTCACACACAGAGGCTTGCCGGGTCAACATCAGAGCATGGACGGATCTTACAAGGTATCAGATCTCCACGGATGAGCCAGCCGCGGCGATGGACCCCTTCGCAACGTGGTTCAGGGATATAGTAGATCAAACCGTTGCTCAGTATCGCTGGGCAAGGACCGAAGCGGAGGGTCATTACGAGAAGGCCAGGATCCAGGGTAACGGAGTCATCTCCACCGAGTTGCTTCAGCGGACGATTAGCAACAATCAGGAGCAGGTGCTCGCGATTCTGAGTCATGCTGTCATTGGCATGAGAAGCGCGATATCGATCGCCCAAAAAGAAACTGCTGCCACGGCGTTGCTTCTGAACTCTTCGGTAACTGCGGTCTTCGGCCTATTCGACCCCAAGAATGCCAAGGTTGATCAGGTCGTTGTCGAAGCACTGGGTGTGATTCGGGCGCATGCGGCGCTACTCAACCGCCGGCAAGCGAAAGACCAGAGCCAGCAACCGAGCGAGGAGAGTCAGGATTACGGGGAATGGCCGGACCTTGAGGACGATGCGACGACAAAGCAGTGCGATGAAGCGGCAAAGCCAGCCGTTGAGTTCATACATGAGCCCCTGGCGCATCTGCTGTCCAATTGTTTTGGAGCCGAGCCTGCTCCATCTGATAGACTGCTCACTGAAGTCATCGATACATGGGCAACAGTAGCAGCCTTGCAAGTGCGGTACAACACCAAGACCTGGGATGACTATATTAGCGCGTATGGCCAGGCGTCGTGGCATCAACTCCGAGATACAGAGCAGACTCGCAAATTTACAGCGTACTTCTTGTCAGCTATCGTCGAAAGCGATCCTACAGCCTATCAGGACCATTGTTCGACGTTCGTTTCCTCGTGGATCCTCTCACTCATGGAGCGGGAGTCAATGCTCAAGTATCAGCATCGCCTCACTACGGTTTTGATAAACAACGATCCCACGAACCCACTTCTGCGTAACCTGCCGTTCCTGGCTGGTCCTCGAACTGGACGCTACGAGATTTCCGCAGGCGAGCTACGCGAACGCCGTCTCAGTTTGGTCTCCGGCATTCTGGCGAACATGCGCGAAGAGTATGAAGCGGCGATGCACGACAGGCCCGACGAGCTCGTGGAGCTGCGAAGAGACTATTCCGATATTCTCAAGCAGGTTATGATGGCAACGAAGAAACACTATCAAGAGCTACAGCAAGGCACGGCCGTTCGAGGCGCGTATGTCGAATTCGTGCAGAAGGTGGTTGGATTTTTGCAGCAGTACACCGCCGACATATGCCCAGTTGACAAGTTTTTCACCGACTCCGCTGCTTTTCCACTGCCGGCTACGGATCCAACCTACGTTGTTGGAAGACTAAAAGGCTATGCATCGAAGCTCTCAGACCCTCGAATGGTCAAGCAGCTTGCAGTGTTCATACAGACAGTATCTGAGCGCGCCGCTGTCGATGATCAGCAGGCGTATCTGGTCGATCAGATGTACACGGCCGTGTCTGGAACGTTCGAATCGGGCAACCTGGAGCGGCCTTCTTTGCGATACGTGCTCGTGCAAGCCGTCTTCCCAGCATACATCGAGCAGTGTTTCAAATCCGCGACTGGTTGGATCCTAGCGAAGCCGGTTCTGCAAGCTTTAACGCAGATGCTCAGTAACTTACAATTCGACACTGACGTTACCGATCAGTCGAGTCGTAGCGCTGTGGTACAGATGATTACAGGGACTCTGAAAGTCCTCCGTCTTACTGTGGAGCTGCTGGTCGACCACTCTGGTCTCCTCGAGCAACCATACATCCTTCACATGCTTGGAGTTGTCTTCCAGACCATCACGGCCCCGGTTCTGCTACTAGATTACATAATTCGGCGAACGCGGCATTCGGGAAGCGCACTACAACACATCAAATTCTTCCGATCGTTTGGCGCATTTACTGCCCAAATGATACGCGGTCAGGAGGATGGTCCTGCTCCCGAGCTTGAAGTGAATTCATCGGAAGAGAGCAACGAGAGGTCACCAGAAAAGACGGATGAAGGTTTCGATGGTGTCCGCCAGTTTTGCGCTCGCGAGCTCGACCAGGTCATCACGGCGAACTGGGCTAAGTACGGGGATCAGTACTACTTGATCCGAGGCAACATTAGGAAGGAGGTCAGAGTAGACCTAAGAACGGTGGATGAGGAGCGCGTCAAGGTCCTCGCTGCTATCGACGACTTCAACATGACTGTTGGTAGGATGAGCTCATTCGGCGACCGGGCGGTGCACCAGAAAAGGGAGCTGCATCAGTGGATGAAGGGGCTAGTGTTCTGATTGATAGCAGGTTCGTGTTCGTGCAGTACTTTAGCGGCATCGTAGGCGTCTGGGTTGTGTTGGATAGCTGTGAGCTGTTTGTACCCATCGACTATACCCTTAGCGACACAGCAATGTCCATCCAAGAACTTTGTCATCTACTCATCTAATAACTGTCTTGTCTGCTTTTCAGCACGTGGCTCATGCTATATTAAGCCTTCCCCGGATTGACGCGGCTCTGCCGACGCACGCGCCAGCACCATGGCCCTGCTTTGCGCGAGTAAGGTTGGTGACGTGACTTCCGATGTGGCTGTCGAACCTGCCAATTCCTGCCAATCCTGCTGGCATTACTAAACTAATCTGCCCAGCCCCCCAATCTGATCTGATGAGGTTGGAGCTTCTCTTCTGCATATCAATTATCTCTCTGCCGTATGATCCTCCTGCACACGCTTAGCATCAATACACGATAGTCTAGTGCCACAGCATTTCGCCCACTTAACAAGTGAGGACGGGCCTGCGCTCTCTCCACTCTCATGCGCCACCGTTGGTCGTTGAGCCTCTTAACCAACAAGACTGATACCCCCAGCATGGACAACCAAACCGCTTCCCACGAAGCCCGCCGTATCCTCTCCGACAAAGTCCGCGACGACTGGGACTGGCCCGCCGAACCCACTGAGCCCGAAGATCCAGTGCGCCAAGCCACGGACTACAGAGAGCGCTTCTACAGCACCACCTCGCCTTCAGGTTCGGAGGCTGAGGAAAGCTCACCAAGCAAGAGCAGAAGTAGTGGCAGTAACAAGAATTCTACGGACCCGTACAAGTACGATTCCCCGGACAGCATAGCTACGAGCTTGTCGGAGAGGCGGGCAGAGCGGAGAAGGAGGAGAAGCAGCAAGCTGCAAGAAGAGATGAGCTGGAATCAGGGCCTCGTGTGCTTCATGCAGCGGCGAGATGCCTGGACCGGTGTTACTACTGCCAGGAGGCTGCGAGCTCAAGAAGGTGGCCCATCCGCCGTGCCACAAGACACCAGTACGCAGTCGAACGGCACCACACATGCAGCCCCCGCCCCACCGACAACCGACTCTCCCAATCCCGCTACAGCAGCCTCATCGATATCGCCCTCAGCTTCCATCCCCGACCCCGTCCCCCTAGTTCCTGTAGCCCCGCCGCTGATCCCGGCTTCAAACCCCCTCCGCGCCTCCATCGGCGCCTCCACCTACCCCGAGATCTTTTCCAAAGTCGTCCTCTCAGCCCGGACGCCAACCGTGCCCATCAACCTCGCCGACATGACTGCCGCGCTCGTGCAAGGCTGGAAGAGCGCGGGGGAGTGGCCGCCCAAGGCTAGCGTGCCGGATCCGCTGGTCGGGGCCAGGAGGAAGAGAGATATCATTGCTCGAACGCCGAGGATAATACCGGGAGAGGGTGGAGCGGCGGAGGTGAACGGGGCGACGAGACATCCGCATCTCAAGAAGGGGGTCGAGAGTGTGAAGAAGGTGCTCAGGCTTAGTGGGAGTCATTCGGGGACGCCGGCTGACGCTGGGTGAGGGCCAGAGGAGAGAAGTTGTGCTCATCTGATAAGAACGATGCCGCAGGTGCTGGCCGTAGCGGCGCGCTCGAGTGTCGAACGGTGTACCGATACCTCAGTATTCTGAATGACCTCGATTTTCGATCAATCAACCCGGGACTGGAACGAACAGGGAGGACTGTCACCCGGTCACTTATTACCCTAAGCGAGCCATGTCGAGCATCTCATCGAGTTGGCCGTAAAGACAGCAGAGGACTCCGCGCACAGTGGCCGCCACATTCGCATCTTCACGACCTTTAAACGGCGTTAGCAGGGTCTGGGTCGTTTTCACCGCGGTATTTATCTCTGTCAAAGACTGCTTGTAGACTGTAATAAGCCATCTCATTAACCACCACGATGGTACCTATATCTGGTTGTCCCGCGGCCAATCAGGCCAAGGGTTTCAAGCGGTGGGTAGTCGGGATGACCCGCTTCCCCGACATCAGCATCAACATGTACATTCGTTCCTCGTCCCGTGTCTACCGTTTCTGCTCACTCTCCCTCTCCAACCAACTTCCTCACGACCACCGTCTCTGGCCGATGGTATCTCAGCGGTTTGGCTCGCTCATCACCACTGTCACCAACTCCACCACCCTTCCATCCGCCAACATCGTAGTCGCCGTACTCGTCGCCACCGCCGCCACCACCGCGGACGTCGCCGTCGCGTATCCCGTCGCCATGTCGTGGACCGGCGCCAGGGCCGCGCTCTGCGATGCCCGCACCCTCTCCAGCTCGTCGGCTCTCGCCCCGTGTGCCGACTTAGAGACAAATAAGAGGATCAATCCGGCGATCCCAAGCAGAACCAACAGGACTCCACAACGATGCCGGGCACTGAATGGCGGCCTAACCGGCCGTCCCTGCACCCTGGGCACGGCGCGGTTGTTGGCAATGTCGAGAAGCGCGCCTGGCCGCCCTGCTGCTATGGCTGCGGCTGGCGCCGCGAGCGCTGGCATCCGCAGCCGTGCCTGCAGTCTCCTGACTTCCGTCTTCAGCGCCTCGGGATCCTGGATCTGCGCCAGCCGCACCATCTCGACGTACGTGATATCAGCGACCGTCAACCCCACGGTCGCGAGCTCGACACGCACGGCTTCGTCCGCCCCGGCGCGGAAGAGCGGGCTCGGTTTGCTGGTGTATGCGGGCGCGGGGCCGCGCGGGGCGAAGGCGTAGGCCGGGGGCGCATCGGTGTCGGTGGCTGCTGAGGCGCCGCTGGTGTATGCTGGTGGAGGTGCTGTGGGGAGCGGGTTGGTGGTGTCGGTGGGGAGGCCCGCTTCGAGGTCGAGGTTGAGGTCGAGGGGAGGGATGGACTCGAGGGTAGGAATCGAATCGGAGCTGGAAGTAGAGGGATGGTGCGAGCGGGTCGGGCCGCTGGTGCTCGGTCCACAGGGCGGCAGGGACATGACGAGGCGCGCTGTGAGTGGGTAGCGGGACAAGAGTGGAGGTCGAGAAGGAGTTATGGATCTGATGGGTGGGCGTGGGTGTTGTCTGCTTTGTAGCATGCGTGCGCCAGAGGTATAGCAGCTAAATTGCTGCCCAGATTAGAGATGGGGATTGCAGAGAAGGAGGGTAAAGAGCTGGGGGATGCGGAGGAATTATCTATGACAGGCACTGCCATCGTGTGCAGAGTTCTGTGTGGGGGAATGGAGTTCGACCCACGGCTTTGAGTGTATAGTCTAGTTCATGGACCAGGTTTAGCTCTGGAAGCGACCCAAGGTGAGCGCAGCCTTCGGTGGGCCTCCACGAACATTGAAGGCAAAACTCTACTCATGGCCGCTGTGCGGCCAATCCGCGCAGTTGTAATTATGAATCGCGCGATTCGAGCAACTGCTAGCAAAGACACTGACATCGTATACCCAAGAACGTATACTGGAAGTGCGATTGTGTTGGATGTGAAGCGGTGTCGAGGCAAACGCACCACACTGATGCCGCGCGGAAACGAAGACTCATCTGGCATTTCAGCTTTTTCATCTATCATTACTCTAAGAGCCCCTGCATACAGGGTTGACGTCGTGTATATCCTGTCTCATTATCTCACGCCCATTATACCACCCCTTCTATCATCGTGAACGGCGAGCTACTCATAGCGATCCTTCCGGGACGTCCACCCCAACGAGCTCTTGAACATGAACAAGAGAACAATAAGCGCCAAAATCCCCACCATGAGGCCGACACCAACCAACCACTTCAGAAACGACGGCAGATCCCTAACCCATCCCCTGATCCCAGTCTTAGCCTTCTTCGACTCCTGCGCCTCCGCATCCGGCATCGGCGTCCCAACGCGCGTGAGGTGCGCAGAGCCTGGCAGGTTTGTGGTGGACGCATTCCCCAGTTTGCCCTCGACGCTGGTGTGCGAGAAGTGGCGCGCAGGCCTCGGCCTAGCCTCCCCGAATGCAGCGGCCTGGTCGTCGAACTGCACGACGCGCTGCGGGCGCAGCGGGGTGCTGGTGCCCGAGATGCTGGGAGACAGGGACTCGTTGTAGCGAGCCACGCGGGCGGTCTTGGGGTTCGGGCGGCGGTTAACACCTGTGATGTCGCCGTTGTAGCTGTACGGGTTTAAGTTAACCGGTGTGGCGCGGAACGAAGTCGTCGGGCTTATGGCGTCAGGGGTGGTGAGAACGGGGGTGTTGACGTTGACGGTGCCGACCGTTGGGGCGGGTTCGTGGGTCGTGAGGTGCAGGGTCGGCGGTAAGGCGCGCGTGAAGGCGCGGAAGGAGAAGTTCGCGGATGAGGAGGGGAGGATGGATGGAGGAGCACGCGGCTCGAAGGGCGAGACGATGTCGGCGGCGTGGTCAAAGGGCGATGTTGTGCGGATTGCGGTCCGCTCTGCGAAGCCGATCGAGCGGGGGCCTGCTTCGGGGATACTCTCGGTCTCATCCTCGCCGATGGTTGGAAGGGGAGCATGCTTTGTGACCTCGAAGGGAATCGGATCAAAAGAGTCCTCTCTGATCGACTTAGAAAGGCCATCCACTGAAGCCATCTTGACCCAGTTGCTGATCTCGCGATCTTTGCCCGTTGCTTCGTAGACCGACTCCATGGCGTCGCTGGCACTTTGTGTGACAGGCAAGGTGGTGCGAAGAGTTCAGGTGGGATAAAGACGACAAGCAGGCTTCTCGACAGAGGTCTGAAGACCGATGACGAGTCGAGAATCTGCTAGCATGCAGGTGGGTTGATCGTACAGAGGAGTGTTAATAGTCGATGAGCGACATGAGGGCGAGAGGTTGCTTGCAGGCAGTGGCGAGTGTTTCTGGGAAGAAGAGGGCCCGCGAAGCTACAAAGCTTGCTCGAGCTGTAAGTAAAAATAGCAATTCCGGTGTATGGCATTGTGCGCGCGTCCAAAATGTTGGGTAGCCTGACAACCAACCGAGTTTGTCGGTGGGTAAGGGCGGGGTCGTGGTGGTAATGGATGATATTATACCGTTGTTCGTTGGAGTACGCTGACGACCATACGTCACCGTTAGAATGTTTGGGTCGAACACGTGCGGCGGCTGCATCTACATTTTCTCGTGGAGTTTGGCATTTTTTGTGTTGGACTGATAGTCTGCATCGTGGTCTTGCATGGAGGGATACTGGGTAATCTCTTGCCGCGCAGTTCTAGTGTCGACCGGTGAATTGCATAAGCCATTGGAGGATTTCCCCTAGATATGGCCGAGCAGCGACCGAGCCAAGTGTGGAAGTCGCTACAGAATGCGACCTGAGTTTTTGAGAGCTGCACCACAGGGAACCGCGGAGTACGCCTTCGCTGAGAGCAGATGTTTCCGGGGGCGGTTTTTGCATGCTACGCCGAGTCCGGATTTGTGAACCTGTTGAGCACGAAGCCATCGTAAGAGTGGCGGAGGGAAAGGCCTAGAAACGAGGCTCGAGGGCTGCGGCATTACGACGTCCGACACGACTACCTCTCTTGCAGTAAATCCTTCGCATCAGCGACAGCAAGCCTTGCTATCCTCTTCAGCACCGCCTTGTGATCCGCCTCTCGGAACTCCCCCCACTGATCCAAGCCTTCTCTGGCCTGGATCGACAAAGTCTCGTATCCCTGCTTGATGATCTGGTTGACCTCGTTAGGGCTCAGATTCTTGCTCCTCGCCTTGCCTTTCCCCTCCTCAAGCAACGCATGGTAGTGGCTGGATACACTGATGAGCGTGTCGATCGAACTGGCGCTTGCTTGCTTCGACAGGTCATAGGCATCCCGGAACTTGGTCAGTATGTCGCCTGTCTCGACGAGCTTGTAAAATAGGTCGTCGTATGACGCCGGGTCTGGCAGGAAGGCCTCGCCAGTGGACATCGATAGCGCGATGAGATTCACTAGATCGTTTATCAATTCCTGCGCACCGGGCAGTAATCTCAGGTCTTCTGCGTATGTTGTCAAGAAGCGGATGCAAGAGAGAAGGGAGCGCCAGAGTTCGGACCAGTGATATGCTAATAGATATATCAGCGGCAAACATGGCATTAAATAGTCGCAAGAGTAATACCTAAGCGGACTCGAGTTCTACTAAGGAACGATATGTTTCGAAGCAGGATACCAATACAGAGTCTGCTTAAGCATCAGCTGCAGCAGCGGAGTCTTGGCGAGGCACATACCTGTAGAGTTCTACGTCCAGACGCCGTCGTAAATTGTGGTTGATACCATCGATCATAATATCCAGGATGACTGAAGCCAAGACACGTTCGCTCTTGATGTAAGGCAAGTATGGCTGCCTCTGCCGGCAGAGGCGTACGCTAGTCTTGCTCTCATCGCTGCATACTCGCTTCGCCAGCGCTTGGTCTTCGACGAGTATCTGCAAGATGGAGAGGCTAAGGTAGGTATACAGCGAGGCTCTCGTAGTCCGGTGCGCATGCTGGATTAGATAGGAGACAAAAGAAAGGAAAGAGCTGATTGGTGAAGGCTCAGTCTTGATATCTGGTGATAATGTCACTAGTGTAAAGCAGAACAGTTTGTTTGCATTCGCAAAGTCGTATGTCGGAAGTAGGATGGCGACTTCCGGCCCTGGCCTGATTGGGTCAGCCAGTCACCCAAATCAGAACTAACGAGGAAGGAGCGTACATGGCTGCAAAGGATTTGGACGCTTCCTCAACAGGAGGCGTAGGCGTGGTCGGCCGTGACTTCGGAGTAAGCGCACCAAGGCCGAAGTAGCTCAGCGTACTCCCAATGCTCCACTCTGCGGGCGAGTCGTCCTGAATGGTGACGTACTTATCCCGCATTGAAGAGCAAGTAGACCCGACGCACAGCACCATCTTCTGGATAGCGGCATCGTTGACGAAATCGTTCAGCCGTGACCGATATGGATTCTGAAACTCGAACTTGTTGTAATTGGTCAGGAGACCGAGGAGGACGAACGGATCCAGTATGTCTGAACCGGAGACGGACTCCTGAACGAGCTACATAAGGTCAACGCGACTCTTCCTAGTTGCATGTGGCAATCTCACCTTCATCAACGAAGGGAATAGGTCCCGGTGGATGAAGTACGAGACCAAGCCAGTCTGATATGCGCCGGAGGTCATGGCCAGAGCTGCTCTTACAGCCTTCAGCCGTATCTGCACTGTACATGGTCAGCATGCAGTCAGGCTTGGAATCACAGGAAGAGCATACGACTTCGGCCATTGCGCATGACCCCATCCAGGGTGCTAACAAAGTCCGAAAGCACTGCATCCGCTGCATGCAGTCCGGCTAGAACCGACATCACATCAGAACTGGGGTTGGTGTATCTCTTGCTCAGCACGGCGCCTAGGAAGACTGTCAAAGTCTGGTTCGTAAGTCGGCCGGAATGCGATAGCTGGCGACGGATGGCTTACATCGAGAGCTACTTCGTCCGAAGGCGAGGTATGGGATTTGATGCGGTCAATGGCCCGCAGAAGTAGTTGCTGAGAGATTGACTGGAGATAGGTGTTAGCTTGTACCTCAGAAGACAATAGCTGGCCATGGACTGGGTCTTACTTGTTGGTGCAGCAGGTCGTCCGCGCTCAAGTCCGCGAGTGCGTTCCGGAGGCTTGCTGCGTCGGGCTTGAGCAGGAACAGCTCATGCCAGAACCCTTCTGGTTTCTCGACTGCCTCCTCGAACAGCTGCTCGTACAGCTGGACAACCTTTGGCTTGAACACGGCAGGCCTCGTCTGCTGCGTAAGGGGCGAGGGCTCCATTGCTGGTGAACTCTCCCGGATCAAGCTATCCTGATATAACCTCAGAGTGCCCGACATGTTGGCGCATGAACGATGTCTCAAATGTCACGATGCATAAACGGAGCCGCCAAACAGCTTTCCCCTAGTGGACACATGCTGATCCACGCGTCGGCGTTTCCGCCGCAAACCGCCGACGACCAAAAACACCATGCCAAGCATCACCAAATCCCCCCTTCCACAAACACAAAATCAAACATCTCCACCGTCACCGGTTCTCCAAACTAAGAACACCAATCACACTATGCACAACCCGATCCTCAGCGCCTCCCGCCCATGACAATGCCCCCACCCGCCCCCCACACCCTCCTCCTCGGCCTCTCCGGCCCCTCCTCCTCCGGCAAAACAACCCTAGCCCGCCTCCTCCGCGACATCCTCAACTCCGCCTCTCCGTCCAGCACCTCTAGCACCTCCTACCCGCCAGCCTTCATCCTCCACCTCGACGACTTCTATAAGACCGACTCCCAGATCCCGCTCACGCCTGCCGGCATCCAAGACTGGGACTGTCTCGACTCCCTAGATTTACCGAGCTTTCTGTCCGCGCTGCGATACATCAAGGCGCATGGTGCGCCTCCGCCCGACCTCGTGAGCATCCAGGACGGCAACGCCGTCGGCCCGTCTGGCGTCGCTGATGCGGTGGTCGAGCGGTTGAAGGCGTCGCTGGGCGAGGGCGGGGGTATGGAGGCCGTAGGACGCGCGTTGAGGCACGGGACGAGGATCTGCATCATCGACGGCTTCCTGCTGTTTTCTGAGGAGATGCAGCAGGCAGGCGTGCGGGAGATGTTTGATGTGCGGCTCTTCCTGCGCGCGCCCTACGCGGTTGCGAAGAAGCGGCGGGAGGAGCGGCAGGGATACGTGACCATTGAGGGCTTCTGGGCCGACCCGCCGGGCTACGTCGATGATGTGGTTTGGCCGAATTACGTCAAGGATCATGGATTCTTGTTTCGGGGCGGGGACGTGGATGGTGAGTTTGATGAGGAGGTACTTACGAGGTGCGGGATTAGGGGCATGCCCGCGGAGGCGGAGGGGGATATGGGGAAGTGTTTGGAGTGGGCGTGGGCGGTTGTGGGGGAGGAGGTTAAGAAGAGGGTGAGCAGTAGTGGAGATGAAGCTGGGTGAAGATGAAGCTGGGTGAAGATGATACGGGAGAGGTGGCAATATAGGAGGGTCACTGAGAGCGGTGCTGGGAGGATGCGGGCCGCGTAGTGATGAAAAGGTGGGTTAATGAAGCAGACGGCTGGCTAGGAGAGCGTGGCTGCGAAGACTGCGGCTCTCGTTGCAGGCCTGGCAGTTATGCCGTTTAGTTTCGACTCCGTGTTCAGGTGGGTACGTTTGGCCAGGAGTGAGGGAAGGTTTAGCAAACGCGCAAGACAGTACGACAGCGCAAGACTTGGGTTCTTAGTGTTGGATACAGAGTGCTTGAGAATGTTTTCGTTTTATGATTTGTCCGGTATCTCAGTTAACGGCAAAAGAAGACAGATATAGACATAGAAACAACCAAAACGCGCTCCATGCGCTGAAGAAAGCCGTAGCAACCATAAGCCGGCCTCGGGTATCTCATCTCAAATGCGCCTCGAAGAAGAACCCCCAAAAGTGCGTCATTAACATCATCCCGCATCCCACATAATTCATCGCAACGGCATCAACGAATCCACACGCCCAGACACCGAACTCCGCAGACTGACAGCGCACAAATCGCTCTCCCACGGCTCCAGGTGCCTCGTCCTCTCCGGTGCAAGATGCGCGCGCTCCATCCCCATCTCGATATCTTCGCAGTAATCCCACGGCTCGAGCGCCTCGGCGTCCGCCCTGCCGAACAAATTCTGGTCTCGCCATGTTCGTCCGGACGCAGCCACCGCCGACGGCCTCCTGTTCTGATCCGCCACGCTGCCGCTCGTGCTTGTCCCCCCGCTCGTGCTCCCATTGCTGCACTTCCTGCTCCCGCTTCCTGCGTCGGTTTCTGTGCCCTCAGCCTGCGACGGCCGGTGCCAGCTTCTCCTGCTCCGCGCGGTCCGCGATGTGTGGTATCTCACCGATGGCGGTCCGGTCGCGCTGTTGTTCCGGCTGCTGTTCTCGAAGGCGTTGAGCTTGAAGACGCGCCGCAGTAGCGTCCAGGTGAAGGGAAGGTTGCCGACGAGGAGAGCGGTGCTGGCTTCGCGGACGTACCAGAAGGTCCACATGCTGCCGAAGGGTTGGGAGAAGGAGTAGTATTTGTTGAGGACTGCGGAGAGGATCTGAAGTGTTGTTAACGGTGCTCGTGCTTACAATGCTTTATGGGCAAAGGTTGACATACAACGAAGATGCCGAGGCCGAACACGCAGCACAGGATCAGCTTCCGACGGAGGGGCAGGCGACTGCGGATCAGCATCTGGAGCGCCATGGTGAGGAGGATAAGGTCGGAGGAGAGGTTGAAGACGGCATTGGTGATGAGGTGGTTGGTCGCGGCGTTGCATTGGACGTTTGGCGTTGGCACAGCCCAGTAGTCGCTAAAGGGTCTGCACCAGACGCCGAGATAGAGGATCTCCATAAGCACGAAGGCAAAGGCGACGTAGCCAGCAAGGATCTTTATGGTGAGGTTTTCCTTCAGCGCTACACTACGGAACCATTAGACAAGCAGGAACCGGTCGTCGCATTGGGCAGTTGACATACGTGAGACGGTAGTACATGATCAGCAGACACGCCTTGACGGCCCAGATAGTCACTATTTGGCATTGTTCGACTACTAAGATCATCTTGCTTCCGTACTCCCGCTCGTCGATGTCCTCGTTCGTGAGGGTGCTCGCGTCAAAGTCGGGAGGTAGCAGATTGCTATTGTAGTCGGCCACGATGTTAATCGAGACAATCATGGTGGTGTAGGTGATCAGAGCAAAGATCATGACCCAGTCGTCCACTTGAAGCTTCTTAGGAGACCCGAGTAGGAGGGTTCGTGAGACGAAGCGGGCGATGGCAACGGCCATGACGAAGGCGAACCATATCCATGATTCAACTGCCAGCTCAAGCATTTTGAGGGTCAATTGCTGGAAGTCTGACGCGAGAGACTGGGCTGGTAAGAAGACGTCGGCGCGGTTAGGATATCGAGGGCGGAGTCATGGTGAAATGCAGTTCGGCGTGAGACCACTGCGACGGCACGCCTCGGAGGGCGGTGACGGTGACGGTGACGGCGACGGTGATGGTTAGAGCAATGCTGGACAATAACGGCGATAATTGAGGAAGTAAGGGGGAGAGTCAACGCATGAAGAGGAAGGCTGAGGAGGGCGTTCAGCTTATCTGGACGTGGGTGAGTGAGGCGGGTAAGGCCGCCAGGCAAATCAGGTCGAAGATCTCCGGGGCTACTAGGACTCGAGCGCTCTTCCGTCCAGTGCGGTGTGTGCCTCGACCGGATTGCGCACACCACATCACGGCTGAACGGACCGTCCGCCAGGCGAAGAAGTTGGAAAGCCTCGACCGCCGACGTCAGAGCGGGAACAAGCCAGTGCTGACAGAAGACAGAAGGAAAGGTGATCTTCAATACAGACGCCGTTCATACGCGTTGCGTACGGAGCATGAGCAGGAAGTACAACATGTGTGAGCGGTCAAGCTCCCCACGCTGTCTGTCTGTCTGTCTGTCAGTCTGGCTGGCTCGCTGGATGAGTTGACGGATGCACGGCGCTGCTCCTTTGCCGCTTCGAGTCGGGCCACATGCGGGCCCTCCATGCGCGCTAAGATTGGAGTCTGGCCCAGCTCAACGCGATGCCTCCTTTTGGCGTTGTTTAGGCAATGCGAAGGAGCACTCCCATATACCTCGGTGGACAGGTAAGTATGCAGAGCAGCGTTTGCAACAGTCGATGCCTCGACCAGTGCTCCATCACAAGCCAAGACCGACCTCTTCAGGGATCTGCCCATACCCTCAGCAGGCGCGTCAGCTGATTGACATGCTACGCTGCATGGGCGATGACACGAGTATTGGGAGCAACGACAACGCAGCTTCAATCTGCACGCTGGCTGTACCGGTACACTTACCGCTTCGACAAAGTTACCCTCTACCACTGACAGCGCTCCTTACCGCAACCTAGGTAGGAGAGTCGCAGAGGCTTCGTCCTGTTTCACCAGCTAGGTTGGTCGTTGTTTTGTGTTGTCTTTGTCATTGCTGCCAATTCCATTGCAGGCCCATTGGCACTTTCCACGTGACCGCTCTCGTATCCTCTCCTCAACCTGAACTCTCGAACCGTCCAGCTTCTACTTCCGGCTGTGTCAATCCGAGTCATAGAGTAGCTCGCGTCCTGAATCTCCGTCATGGCGCCGCGTCCGAGACAAATCTCTATCGGCCTCGTCGAGAAGATTGGGCTTGTCTTGATCTTCTCAGCTGGTAGTAAGCTCATGCGTTGGTCCAGCCGCACGACAGAGGCATTTACACTAAGATGATTCTTGAGTCTGCGAATCGCTGGTAGCGCTGTTCACTGGTGTTTTCGCGAGCAAGCAACATCGGCCGGCGTCCTACTTCAGACATGTTGTTTACACCGCCATGCGCAGCGCAAGTGGATTGGCCACCACTAGACAGGAGCAGTGCGAGTCATTCTTTCGCCCATTTTGTATGCTCATAAGGCGCACTAATACATTGAACCGTAGATGGTCATACATCGACACCACTAAGACATACATCCGGTTGTGCAAGTCCAAAAGCGTGGAGCCGTCCACCGAAACGCTGCCGGACGGCACCAAAGCGCACTGGATCGGGAGGAGCAGAGATGCAAGCATCGTTTCACTATACTTCCACGGTAGGTAATTTCCCCTCTAAATCCTTGTCCCGGATCATTAACATCGCACCCAGGCGGCGGGTTCAACACAACCGGCAGGCCAGAATATCTCGACTTCTTGTCTTCCGCAATTCAATCCCTCAACCAGTCCAGCGACTCCCCCAGGCTCGCCGCGCTATTTCTGCCCTATGACGTCGCGCCCTACGCCACCTATCCCGCTCAGCTTCGCCAAGCTGCCTCCTACTCATCCACGTCCTGCAGACCCTCCGATTCCGCCCCGGCAACATCTTCCTCGGGGGCGATTCGGCGGGGGCCAATCTGACTCTAGCGCTCCTGGGCCACATCCTGCATCCGCACCCCGACGCGACTATCTCCAGGATCGAGCTCAGCGAGGGGGAGGCGTTGAAGGGGGCGTTGCTCATCTCTCCCTGGGTCGATTTCTCGCATTCTGCGCCGTCGTTTAAGAGGAATAGGGGTAAGGACTGCATCTCAGTCGGCACGCTTGACCGCTGGGCGGGCAACTACCTCAGCGGCGCGCCGGCGGACCCGTGGAACCAGCCTTTAACTGCGCCGCGGGGCTGGTGGAGCGGGCTGGGTGCATGTGTGCGAAATGTGCTGGTGGTGGGTGGGAGCGATGAAATCATGATTGATGACATCGTGCGGCTTGGCGAGGTGCTGGGGCGGGAGTGGAGGGGTAGGAGAGGGGATCTGGAGGTTGTTGTTGCGGAGGGGGAGGCGCATGATGTTGTGTTGATTGATCGCGCGATTGGGTATAGACCTGAGGAGTTGCGCATGGATAGGGAGGTTAGGAGGTGGTTAAAGGAGAACTCGTAGGAGAACTTGTGTGGAGGATATTATTCGCTCCCACCAGTATGAAGAGGGAAGACATACCCCCTCTAAGGTTTACCCACACCATAGTAGGCGCGTTAGCTAGCCACATACGTTAAAGATATCTCGGAGTCACAGCATTATACCTACTTCACTTTACATGAACCAGCTAGAGCCTTGCCGCTTTAAGGGAGTTTTCTCTATCACTAAGAGCACCCCTTACCGCGAGCTACTTAGGCGGCCACTCAGCATCCTCCCACGGCCTCCCACCCGTTTCCCTTGCTAAATCACTCACCGTTCTCCACCTCCAATACTTCTCCCCCGGATTAACCAGCTCATTATCATTACCAATGCCACCATCACTATGATCAATCTTCCCCTCCCCCATCAGGAACCTCAGGTACTGCGACGGATCCTCCGTCCCCCCCTCCTCAACCGTCTTTTTCTTAAACGCCCCCAAATCCACCTCCGTGACCACAATTTTCCCTGCCCCCGCCTCGCCCATTACCTCCGCAATCCCAGCCATCGACACCGTATCCCCGGCGATATGCACCTCCTCGGGAACATCCTTAGGCTTCAGTCCCGCCAGCCTCGCAACCGCACGCCCCACATCCCCCAGCGCCGTGAACGACACCGGCGTCCCCTTCGGCCCAACACTCTCGTACCAGCCTCGCCTCGTATCGAACCCGAACCACGGGCCAACACTATCCTCAAGAAACAAGCCGATGAAGACCCTGCAGATCTTCACATCCGGGACGAGGCGCCGCGCGAGCGCAAAATGTGCCCTCTTGTGATCCCACTCCGGGTGCGGGAAGTCGTGCACGTAGTGGTCGACGCCGAACTCGGAGGGGAGGTACAGCTTCACGGGCGAGTCGGGCAGGGCGCGTAAGAGGCCGTCTTTGAAGTCGTGGCCGGAGGGGCCGATGGCGTTGATGAGAACGTCGACACCCGCGAGACAGGCGGCGAGGTTGGTCTCGGTGTAGGTGCGGAGAGTTGCGGAGGCGGGATCTTGCCATTGGGAGAGTTGCGGGGAGGAGGGCTGGTGCCGTGAGAGTAGGACTACTTGCGAGAAGAGGGGACGGGTGGAGGGGGAGAGGAGCGCGGAGGTGATGTGTTGGCCTAGGTGGCCTGTGGCTCCCAGGATAGCGACGGTGGGGAGGTGCGGTTTTGGCGATTGTTCTGCCATGTTTTACGTTGTGGAAGCTTGCAGACTCACTTGTCCTTTTTGGTGTAATAAGGAGGTCGTTGACTACCTGGTAGTAAAACCTGTCTCGATTGCGGGATAACAATCAACATCACAAGCCCTAGGCACGTGATCTCACTCTGCCCAGTGGACAATAGCCTAGTTTTTGGCAGCGATGGGCTCCGTGAAGCTCTGGATTGACAGCATATCAGCAGCTGAAAGCGGGGACAGCGAGAGCCCACACCAATCTAACAGGATAGCTCCACTCTTGGACGCCACATACGCATTACCGATACAAAGATCCAAGTCCTCTGCCCCGATACAGAGCCCCAAACACCGCGCGCGAACGCCCTAGCACACGCCCAAGCTTTCGTCCTATGCTTAGTCCTCCGGCAGCGTCCCCTTCGACTTCTCCTGATACTCTGTGCTGGAGTTCTCGTATTCGACCGAAAAGTACCTGCTCACGGAGGCGTCTCGCGCAAGCCACATTGTCATCTTGGAGAGCTCCTCTCGCAGGCGATTCACAGACTGCTGATCCATGTTCGTCTGGGCGATTAGTTCCGGCATCGATACTGCGGCGCACATTAGCCGCGGCCCCAAACCTTCACAACGAAACAGCAGAGAGCTTACCGAACAGGCGCAGAAGGTGCTCTCCACCATAAATATCCGCATTCTCCTTCCCCGCCAGATCTCCCGTCGGATTCTCCTCCATCTGATGATAGAACTGGTAGAACTGCTCCCTCTCGAACCGGTACAGCAGCATGCGCGACAGGCACTTGTTGAAGTACTCCTTGACGCCCGCGACGACCTCTTCGAGGATGTCCCAGTCGGCGGAGCCCTCGCGGCGCTTCGCTCTCTCCTCGGCTGCGTACTCGTCCAGGATCAGGCTCGTCGGCGTCTTGGAGGGCAGCGTCACAAGCTGTAAGTTCTTGGTGATATTTTCCCAGTCGTCGACGAGGAGGGATTTCAGCCGGTCTGGCATGACGATGCGCACGGAGGGGCGCGCGAGGAAAGTCTCCTCCTGTGGCGGGGTGATTAGCTGGATTCGCTTTCGAGGGCGGCCTTTTTTCAATCCTGGTTGTGTAGCCATGGTACGAAATTTGCAGTCTTGGTATAAGTGATACACTGGATAGTGAGAGACGAATGGAAGATGACGATGAGCCGGCGGCGTGAAAGGGAGACAAGCAAGACATTTGCGTGCACAGCTTAAGTTGGTGCTTGCGAATGGCAAGCGCTGAACAAACACACCATATGACCGGATGGAGAAGCCATGACTGGCAAACGTTCACTGGCCCTGCCGCAGAAACCTTCGCATAGCGCGAAAAGGGCAGGCGCTGAGCACGCGACGGGAACATAGTAAAGGTCAAGACTTACCGATTCCACTTGATACTCTCGTCCTCTCTTCTGCCCACGCGGTCCAGCCGCTACTGCGATCGAAGAGTGTCGCTCTTCGCTATCACGCGCCGAACTGGCAAGGTCCGCCTTCTTCTTGTGTGAAGTTGATGACGGCTTCTTTGTAGTGAGATTGCGGACCGCGTCCATGTCGTGCTTGAGGTTTCTTGCTAGCTCCCTGTTCTCTTCTGTGTTCTTGCGGAGCCGGTCCTGCGGGACCCAGTCATCCCAGCTGTTCCCCGCCAGCGGGTTAGCTTTCCGCTGTGAACGTAGTCGCATGCCGATTTGAGGAGAAGTGAGAATTTTAGACTAAGAGACAGAAAAGGCACAGAATGACAGGATGGCATAAAGAATGCGGTTGGTAGGCTGAAGCAGCGAGTATCGCGAGAGTTGAGGTTCAAGGAGCCGATTGCCGTGCAAGGGAACAATAGCGTTCAGCGCCCTTTTGAGCTCGACAATAACGCTCCGGAGAAGCGGACAGAGACGCTCTACGCCCGCACCCTTCACTTTGACGCGACCACAGTCTCCAAATATTATTCACAGGTGCAGGAGTGTCCGTGATCCTTCTGCTGACTGCGGCTTGATGACTTGTCTGAGATACCAGGTGAAATGCACTTACGTATTCTTCCACCCCTTGTAATGGACTTTGTATTCGAAGCCGCTCTTCTTGTCATCGGCCTCTTTCTGCCTGACGTCAAGTATTTTGGCTTCATATAGCAGCTCATGATGGAAACATAGCGCTTTCTCATCCTTGGAAAACAGAGGGCTAAATGCTGAAGGCATGATGGGCGGTTTGACGATGCGCAGGTCAACTTGGTCAATAACTCCGGTTCAGGTCCGCGGGAGGAGGCGAGTTTATGTAGGAATCGCAAGAGTTTGAGCTGCGTGAAACTGCGGCACGTGGTTTTTCTTTAAGAAGTGGTTCAGCGGCGCGTTTCTCTGGGAAGCGAGACGCGCTTTCGCGATGTCTTGGCTTTGAGTCTATCGATTGGATGCTTGATCACGACGCAACGACAACAACAATCTTGAACAAGCACAACTCTTTCGGCTGGTGGAAGACATTTCAGAATGGCGCCGACAGAAGCCTCGATCCTTAGTAACTTCCTTCTTCCGCCAGCTCCACTTCCAGTCATCATATCCCTTCGCCAGTTCACAGATTTATTCCCGCGTTCTCAGCAGTCGAACCCGCAGATACCGGTCCTCTACCGCGAACTACAGCATCAGAGAGCAATCGACATAGACGATGTCAAGCGTAATATTGCCGCCGAAGTGAAGAGAGGGGAGAAGCAACAGCGCGAAGTCATCAGAGCTCGGCGGCGAACAGACACCGCATCCATGGAAGGGCTGGATGCGCGAGACATGCTAATGGAGGCAGAGGTGGGTGTTACGCTAACGATCTAAGTCACAGCTTGCTTGCTAATGGCAATACAGCTCTTTAGCTCGTCCAGCAAGGAACCCGCAAGCAAGCCCCATACGCTGGAGACTATCACGCCTGAGATGGAACAGGCCTGCGCCGACTTGGAAGCAGAGCTTGCAGCTATGGAGGCAGAGGCGGCGGCCCTACTAGCAGATGTCCAGACTACTATCGGCGACCTGAGTGATCTGCGCTACGGCCGCTTCAACAAGCCTGCTGGCACTGGCGATGAATTGGGATCGGAAGCCCTCGAGAGTCTCAAGAGGCTTGAAACAGTCTGCAATGAGCACGGCAATGGCTGAAGCACGGGCAAGCTCGCGGTTTTCATATGGGGCTCTATGCACGACGACGAATCTGTTCCATGATCACGCGCCTGTCGAGGACTAACAGGCACACCACCAGGACTAAGGAGCTCCTGGATGGGCTTCAGCTTGGGGACAGAACGCAGATTCAAGTCCTGTTACGAGCGGCGAAACAGACTTAATGACAGGGATTGCCAGTACTGGAACCAATCCCAACCGCTCTCATGCCTAGACTAGCAGTCAGCACCCACCATAGTTGCGGTGGATTTCGCACAAGCCACGGCCCTCTTACTTGGGGGGTATACAAGAGCTACCTAGGTATACCTCGAGGCCTTGTTAGACCCGGAGGGCATGTACAGATAGAATATGTAGACTGGGAGAGCTTTGATAGAGCAGACGAGTTCTCTAGAAGCAATGCGTGATTCCACGCGCCGTAGGAAGCATCGGACCTCGTGTCTATTCAAACAAAATGTTGTTGAAGCGCCTAGGAAGCAACAGTATCTTGCACCTCTCCGCTTGAATGTAGTCGATGTTGATGTTGAAGTGCTGGGGTGCTTATGAACGCCGATTGATAAGCCGGCCTGTGATTGGCCCACAACCCGCCGCTCGAAACAGCACCGCAGCCAAGGATGACGGAGACGGCTCTTGTCTCTCTCAGAACTTCTCTCAACGCAAACAGTAGCAGCAAAACCACCACAGCCATTCCCTATACCCTTCCCTAACCGCAAGAATCCTGTCTATAAGCATACGCCAGGCGCAATGTCATTCCCCCGAGCATGCGCCTCCCTTGCGCCCGCAGTATTCAAGCTCGCCTCTCCCGCAGCATTACCTTTGGCCCGCCGATGTCCCCAATGCCTGCGCGGCTTCTCCTCCTATCGACCGATACACCAGTCTTCAAAGCGCCAACTACAGACCGCGACCGCATACCATCCCGCGTCACTTGATCCCCCGCCACCACCTCCGCGCAATGTCGGCGTCCCGGACTCATCGATAGCGGGCGGAAAGCCACAGGTCAATGAGGCACGGCCGCCACGGCTGACGGAGCAGCATGGCAGCAGTTCGGCGTTCACGCAAGAAGAGCGGCCTAGCGTGAGCGTCACAGAGGCCGAGGCGCAGAAGTCGAAACCAGTAGCTGCCGCGACGGCAACCGCCACATCTACGGCAGCGGCACCTTCTCAGCGACCCAGACGGTCGAAGCTACGGCCCCGGAAAGCGGCAATGACGCTCTCGAGTGCGGCCGTTGAGCAGCTGAAGGGGCTGCTAGACCAGCCCGAGCCGAAGCTCATCCGGGTCGGGGTCAAGAACAGAGGGTGCTCAGGGCTGGCATATCATCTCGAGTATGTGGATAAGCCGGGGGCATTTGACGAGGCGGTGGAGCAGGATGGCGTCAAGGTGTTGGTAGATTCAAAGGCGCTGTTTAGCATTATCGGGAGCGAGATGGATTGGATGGAGGATAAGCTGAGTGCGCGGTTTGTGTTTAAGAATCCGAATATCAGTAAGTGGCACGTCTGGCTATGATGAGTAGTGCTAACGGATTGTAGCGGAGCAATGCGGTTGTGGAGAGTCCTTCAGCATTAGTTAGACTATCGCATTGACACCTCTATGTAAATGATAGCCGCAACGAAGGCCGGGCATAGCATCGGCGTTTGGGCTATAGATAACAGGTCGCAGCTTGTCAATTATTTTTGCATCTCAGAATACACCCGGCGTGAAATCAACAACGCATACATTCTGGACAACCGGCCCAAGACTCTCCACGAAACTTAGATGCGCCGGGTCCTTCTCGAGGTAGTACTTCCTATCCTCTTCGTTTTCGAACTCGGACACGAACGCATGCGTCAACCCGCGCTATCCGAAACAAGGTCAGCGACCTGACGCTGGATCACTGGAAAAAGGTGTTGAGCATTACCGCGTGTCCCTCAGGGCTGTTGTTCCTTCCGCCAATGGACGATTTTACATACGGCTTGTTGGTTGTCGGGTGTAGACAATCGTTTTTGAGAGCGAGCATACGCTTGCATGCCTAGGGTCTGCGTCAAAGAGAGGCTCCTAAAGTCATGTAGAGGGAACGAGCTGCGCTTACATCTTGCACTTCGTCTTGGCTTGCCGTTTGCTTGAATTCGAATATGACTACGTGGATGATGCCCATCTTTACGACCAGCTATCGATACAGTGATTTATCTGCCTAAATCGTGCCTGAACATTACAGTGTGAGATCTTCTTTAAGGAAAGAGGTGCAAGTGCTTGAAGCATGCCGGATGACGTGAACCGCAGAGCGAGGACCGGAGTTAAGAAATGGTCACCTCCGTCCTCGACAGTTACTACCCAGGTACCTAGCCATCACCCTTCGACCAGGACGCAGCACTGAGAGCCGCAGTTATGCTGGCCACAGTATCTAAGAGTTAACGCCGAGCCTGTATGATATACTCACTAGTTACGATCCCGCGACTGAGCCCTGGTCAGGCGCCTCGAGCTCCGCGAGCGACTCCACCAATTCCCTCGTCCAGCAATGGCAAACAGCCAGCTACCAGAGCAGCTCCTGTATCTCATCGTCCGCTTCACGGCCGCGATCCCCGATCTCTCACTCACCATCTCCGCGCCCCACACCACCACGACGCTCTCGCTCAAACGTCTAATCCGCACCCACCTCCCACCGACCCTCTCCTCCAACCGCCTCCGGATCATATACGCCGGCAAAGTCCTCGCAGATACCGCCCCGCTCTCGACATCGCTGAACCTCCCTCCACCGCCTCCAGCATGGAGACTCGCACCGGACAAGCGCAGCAAAGACGACGCGGTAGCGCACAGTAAGGGCAAGGGCAAAGGACCCGCCCGTTCTTCGCCCAATGGGGACGACGATGCCCCTTCTCCTCTGCCGCAACGGCGTGTCTACATCCACTGCTCGATCGGCGACGTCCTCTCCGCCTCCGACCTCGCCGCCGAAGCCTCCGCCGCCGCGGCCGCAGAAAACGCCCTTACAGCCACCTCCAACTCGCCTCCCGTGAGCCCAACATCCACGACCGCAGCGCCCAAGACCTCTCCAAGTCACACAGGCACTACCAACACAGCCGCAGCCTCCAATAGCAGCACCAGCACAGCCCCCGCACCCCAAGGCTTCGACCGCCTCCTAACCGCCGGCTTCACCCCCGCCGAAATCTCCGCTCTGCGCTCCCAGTTCCTCTCCAACCTGCGCTTCACACATACGCCCGACACCCTCCCCACGGGCGCCGCGCTCCGCCGCCTCGAGAACAGCTGGCTGGATTCCAGCGCGCAGGACCAGGGCTCCGCCTCCGCTGCAGAACCGGGCGAGCTGGACCAGGCGGGTGGAGGGGAGGGCTGGGGCGCGGGGTTCGGTGCTGAGGAGGGCGGACTCGATGATATGCTGTGGGGCAATGTGGTGGGGTTCTTTTGGCCGCTTGGGGCTGTGGTGTGGGGGTGTCGGGAGGAGGGGGTGTGGACTAGACGGAGGCAGATTGCGGTTGCGACGGGAGTGCTTGTTAATTTGGTGTTTGGATTTTTGAGGTTGACGAGTTGATTGGGTTTAAAGGCTTAGGGCGTTTTGGCATCTAACTTCCCTGAGGGGAAGGCTCGGGAATTGGGAGCGGGCGTTGGAAGAAGAAGAGGGGCAACGATATCCCATCTAGTTCTAGCATCTACGGCGCAGGTCATGTATACAGTCCACATCCACACCACGCAGCCATCTACCTAAACCTCCTTCTTTCCCTCTCCCTCACCACTCCCCCAAACCACCCCTAACACAATCCCCACCGCCCTTATCACCGCCATGATAATCATCACCACAGCTCTAACAGCATAATCCCCGGCCCCCAACACCGGCCTCCGGCCCCTCGAAAACTTCGCATCCGCCCTCCGCCACGGCACCGCCCCGCCCAACTCACACGCGACCTTAACCCCACTCGCGAACCCATCCTCATGGAACCCATATCCCGTCCACGCGCCAGCATACCAAACCCCCCTCCTCCCCTGAATCTCGCCTAACCTCCCCTGCGCGCGCACCGCGGCCGCGTTGTACAGCGGATGCGTGTACTCGTACTTGCCTTGCGTAAGGTGCGGGGAGGGTGGGTGGGGCGGGTTCAGCGTTACGAGGATATGGCCGAAGCGGGAGACGGGGAGGTGTTGCAGGGTGTTCATGTTGTAGGTTAGGGTTACAGTGGCGAGGGCGCCGGACGGGGTGGACGAGGAGGGGAGGGTGGAGGTTGAGGGGGCGGAAGGGAGGGGGGCGCTGGGAGAGGAGGCGGTGAGGTAGTTCCACGAGGACCAGGCGAGGGGGCGGTGGGGCATGAGCTGGGTGTGGTTAGCTGGGATTCTGGTTTCTGGTGGGGTGAGGTGGCAGAGGGAGACTTACAGAGAGGTCGGAGTGTAGGTACGCGGTGTTTGGCGTCGTCTTGAAGGAACTCATGACCTCTTTTTCTGTCGCGGTTACGGAGTTCGAGATGATGTCGTATGCTTGGTCCCCATGACAGGCGAGTATAACGTCGTCGAAGACCTCTTGCTCTCCGTTCGGTAGGTCCAGCACAACTCTGCCGCTGCTGTCGTTGGTGACGGAGTGGATGGGCGTGGACAGATGCACCCTACTAGCGGGAAAGTCACTCATCACAGCATTGATGTACTTCTTCGCGCCACCCTTGATAGTTCTCCACTCCGGTCGCGTCGCTATCGTGCTTAGAAGATGGTGATTCCACATGAACCGCACGAGCGTCACGGCCGGAAACTCAAGCGCGCACTTGTCGGGCCCCGTGCTCCAGACAGCGGCCGTCATGGGGATGAGATAGTCGTCTCTGAAAGCGGATGAGTACCCTTCTCGGTCAAGATATTCGCCGATGCTAAGGTCGGTCGCGGACTGTGACGTCTCATCCTCGGAGGAGAGCAAATCCAGTGCGAACTGGTTGAAGCGGATGATGTCGAAGATCATACGCCACATGCTCAGGCGAAACAGATTGGCGCGCTGCGCGAAGACGGCGTTGACTGATGTGCCGGCCCATTCGAAGGCACCGTTATCGCGGGAGATGCCAAAGGTCATTTCCGTTGGTACGGTCTCCACGCCGACCTCATTTAGAAAGGGGATGAAGTTCGCTAGATCCGTCAGTCCCGCGATGCTCGGGAAGTCTTAGAGGGCGGTTGGCATACTGACGATACGTTGCTGCGTTCATGACGATGAAGCCGGTGTCGACCATGGTCTTGTTGCCATTGTGCTCGAACGGCACGGTGTTTGTGTGGCCACCGAGACGATCTGCTGCCTCGTAGAGGTGCACTTCGTGTGGAGTGTCTCGTAGGCCGTACAGGGCGCCGATACCAGAGACGCCGCTGCCGACGATTGCTATTCTCTTTTTCTCCATGTTGACTGCGATAAAATTACTGACTAGACCCAGTGGAAAGAATCTTCGAGATTGCGTTGCGAGAACAGCACTACTGAACCCTGGCGAGACTACGAGACGGATGATTGAAATGAACTGGTTCCACAAGATGAAAGATAGATATTGTTTGCCAGCTAACTACTACGAGACTCACCCGCAATGTTTCTTTGCCGATACTTGGAGCGCAGCACTTTCCGTTGATGAGGTGGAGTTTCTTTCGAGTCGTAAGGTAGTTTTTATGTCGTGACGCTAACTAACGCCCGAAGCAGTAATTCCGGAGGGATGCCCCATTTCTCAAGCAACTTACCTGGCACGTCGTGGCCAAAAATACCCCGACTCCAACCATGAACATCACCCTTCGACACGGGTTTGAAGTTTTTCTGGATCAATGCCAGCTCATACGTGTACTTGATTAGTATAAGAAACACACTTTGAGATCTGCACTCTACTATGCAGACTATTTTTCAATATGTTTACCCTGTGGTAACGGGTTGATCTTCAATGCTCACAAGCCTGGAGTCGGCGTTATTTTGGCCACGACGTGCCTGGATAGTTTGTTTCCACTCTCGTCTATTGCCTATTTCCATGCCTTTAGCGGGAGACAAGTGCGAAACCAGATCTCTTAACATGCAAGTTACTACTGATTTCGACCTCGCGACAAGACACCGTAATTACAAGCGCCGGATAGACCACTAGGAGTGAAATAACCGTATATAAATTTCGCAAGGTCCAACCTAAGCCAACCTATGAGATTCTATTGTGATACCTTCCACTCTATACTTGATATACATCTAAATTATAGCCGTAATCTGTTTACAAATATGCAGGGTGTAAGTACCATAGGATAAGCGTACTCAACCGCGCAACGCGCACGCAAATCGCCAAAGTCCAAGCGCAACAGGCAACAAACAGTACACCAGATCAAGATACAGCGACCCTTTCAAGCAGTACACCTCGACCAGTGTGATTTTCAGAAAGCTCGCCCAGAGCACCCAACTGAATATATACGCCAGGACCGAAGCCATTCCCAGGGACAGCCAGATAACCCACAGGTGGCCGAGCGCTGACTTCATCTCCTTTCTGGCGGAAAAGTTGTAGCTCCTGCGGCTCGAAGACGACCCAGGAACCCGCCTGCAACAGTGCGTTGCAACGCAGAACACAAAAAACAATCCCATTGCCAAAAAGCCGAAGCTTGTTTTGATAGCGGTGAGCAATGCGACTGCACTCCTCTGCATGCCGGGGTAGTTCTTCGGAATCCCTCCGTAACCCAAATCGGAGAAGTCGACATCAGGGCCATACTCGTTCGCCGGCGTTTGAACTTGTTTAAGCAGAAACTTCAGTCCCAGAGCACCGACGAATATATCGCTCAGCATTGTGGTTACGCATGTGATCAGCGCGCTGCTGGGTCGCATCTCAGTCTTTCCCTACTTCATCCGGTCACGGAACCAAGGCATTTGGGCAGCTAACAGAAGACATGTGGCACGGGGTCTTGTGGACCACTGCTGAATTAGGGTTTAGAGGTCGGCTTGACGGCCGTGACGGAGGTAGATTGCGAGACCGGCGAACATTGGCGCGGATAGTGAGATAATGATTGACCCAATTGTGCACATGACAATGGAGCGGAGAGAGAACTCCTCCCAGGTGGATCTGGTGGGCCGGGTGGAGGGCGATGAGTCCACTCCCGTATAGCTTGGTGATTGACTCTTTCTTCTCATGCGTCGCCAGGTATTGCGTAGCAAAGCAAACGAGCCGTGTTGTAGTTTCTGGAATTGTGCAAAGAAGAACGGTGTCGCGAGCGTGTACGAAATGATGGCGGAGACCACGTTGTACATAGCCAGCATGCCCAATGTCTCCGCGTGAGGACGGCAATCCATCCCAGGCTCATTGTGGATCAGCCACTGGGGCCTGATGAAGGTAGTGTTGGTCGACATAACGAAGCAATATACGCAGCAAAAATGTGCCGCAACCCGTTTTTCGAACAGAAGATTAATATCAAGAGGTTATTGTGGGGCGTTAACATCCAAATGTACCTGTATTTATCGGCTGTGACAGCTCACCGTGCTAAGAGGCCAACCACTGCGCCCCCAAGGCTGCGGCTGAGAAACCTTGACGCCTTCATCCTATCTTGAGGCATGACAGCAGTCTCATTGGCAGGTGGATGATGTACGCATAAGTAGGCAGGTTCTGGCATCAATCAAAGTCCTGAAAATCTTATGACGGTGGCAAGGTCTATGAACCGATCATCTAAGTATTCCTGAGGCATTGGAGCGAACTTGTGAGGTTGCGTGTTGCGAGGCATCCGCATCCCAATGAGTCAAGCAGGGATGAGCCAAGCCGCGCGAGGCGTCATCACAGCCACGAAGAGCGACAAAGCAGCAACCATTCGACTCCAACCCATCCTCCAACTTCACCATACAACGAGACTCTACAGCACCAAGTCAGCATACGGATAGCACTCATACAACCACGCAACAGCGACTACCAGCGACCGCCATACCGACTACATACGCAGCACCCCAGGGCGCATCCCTACCTAGGCACCTCCGCGCCGCGCCTACAGCTACAGGCAGCATCAATTGAGTGCACTCAGCATTTCCTCCATAAACTCCCCAACCGCCCGCCATGTCGAACATCCTAGACTCCGAAGCCGGCTCAGAGCTCTTCGGCAGCTACGAAGCCGAGCTGAAGCTCGTCCAGGCCGACCTGAACCAGAAGCTAGATCAGATACCCGAACTTGCGGGCGAGCCGCGAAAAGCAGCGGTCCGACAAGCAGAGCGAGCACTGGAAGAAGCAAATGAATTGGTGCGTATAATGCTGGGCCTGAGTCCACAACCATAGACACCCGCGCGGCAAGCGCTGACAGCAATCACGTCTCAACCAGCTCGACCAAATGCGCATCGAGAAGCAAAACATCCCCGCGCCTGCCAAATCAAAAGTGAACCAGCGCTTTCGCAACTTCGAGTCTGACGTCGACGCGCTAAAGCGGCGCCTCAAATCGCTGTCAGACGACCGCGAAGCGCTGTTCGGTAGCCGCTACACCGACAATCCGACCGCAGACGACCAACTCGAGCAGCGACAGCAGCTGCTATCGGGCACAGACCGGCTTGAGCGGAGCAGTGGCCGGCTGCGGGAGAGCCAGCGGATCGCGCTCGAGACGGAGGATATCGGGCGGAACACACTGGCGGATCTGAGCAGGCAGAGGGAGACGATTGTGCATACGAGGGATACGCTGGGGGAGAGCGAGGGGTATACAGATAGAAGTATCAAGACGTTGAGGGGGATGGCGCGTAGGTACTGGCTTCCTCGATTCTCAGTGGTTGGCGAGATTATGGTAGGGAAGGCACTGACAGCTTCACAGGATGGCTACGAATCGGATAATCACCATCGCCATCATCACTGTTCTTGTTCTTCTCATCATCGCAGTCATCGTCAGCAAGTTCAGGTGATTGGTAAGAGTGGACAATTTCGGGCGTTCATGGCGTTTACAAGGTGGCAGCGCTACTGATGCGTCTCCATATTGGCGCGCTCGCCGATGTTCGGCGTGCCAGGCCTCGATGGCTCGTATGTGTGGTACTTTCCAACGAAGTTAATCAGGTTCTGATCGACCTCCTTCGGATGCGAGAAGCTCAAGAAGTGCTGGCCGTTCTCGACTGTCTCGAGGCGTGCGTCGGGCGAGTTGACGAAGAGCTTGATCTCCTCTTCTGCATTGGGGACGGTGTAGACGACGTCGCTCGTGCCCTGCAGCGCAATTAGCAGGCCGCACTGACCAAGTCCCCGAAAATGTAACCATTCCGAAGACAGAAAACTTACATGCAGCCACAGCACCGGACACCTAACATCAAACAGCCGTCCATGCAGCCCATCCCTCTCTCTGAGATTAATCGCTGCCATCCTAGCCCTCCGCCTCCCGTCATCGCCCTGGTAGTTCGCCTTGATCTCCTTGATCCAGAAGTCGCGCGTCTCCTTGTCGCAGTCCTTGCCGAAGCCGATGTCGATCAGGAAGTTGCAGTAGTCCTCGGACGGCTCGAAGTCATCTGTTTTTTGGTTGGTCGTCCACTCGTTGATCGGGCCCGTGCAGGCAGCGACGCCGTCCCAGCAGCCGTGGGCGCGGGTGCGCTCGGATTCGTAGTCCATGGAGGTGCCGAGGGGAATGATGCCTTGGATCTTGGGGGGTGGTTAGCTCTGCTTACTACTGCTGTACCATGCCTGTTGCTCGAAGACACGCCTCCCCTTGTTTGCTGGACCGTTTCAAAGGTAAAGGACTCACCCTATCAGGCGCCAGCAACGCCATCCGCACCGTGATCCAACCTCCCTGACTCGTCCCAAGCACAAACGCCTTGTCGATCCCAAGCGCATCCATGACCTGAATGTTCATGACCGCAGTATCCCAGTACGTGAAGTTCTCGCTCTTGGTCCGCGTCTGGCCGTGGCCGAGCAGCTCGATGGCTACAAGGTTCATCTTGTCTAGTGGGATTGTTTGTTAGCCAGTTGATGTGAGGTCGAAGGGGGTAAGGAAAGGGGGCTGGAGGGGGTGGTACCGGTAAGCTCTTTGTTGGCATACTGGCTGCGGTATAGCTCCGAGGAGGTGGTGAAGCTGTTCACGAGGATGAGGGTCGGCTTCGAGGAATCGTAGGGTTGGGGCATCTGGTAGGCGGCGTCGATGCCGCCTAGGTGCTTGACGTGGACGGTCTTGGTGTTTGGCATTTTGGAGTATGTCAACAATGAAGTGAGAAGGAATAATGGGTTAACTGACTATGAGACAGCTACTCGTACAAGCTGATGACGAACAGAAAGTGTGTTTATATACAGCTACCAAGGCCCTGAGCCCCACTGCGGGGAAAACCCTAGAACTCTGCCATTGCTAAACAGGTGAAGTCATGGGTGCGGACCGGAACGAGCATTCTAAAAGAGCTTGCCGGTTGTAAGGTACTTGTAAGACCTATGTACCCTAGCAGGAGTGTTTACCGTCACAAACACTATTGACGGTAGCCCAGATACGAGCATTGAAGCTGCAAGTACTTCCATGTCGAGCCGATGTGAATGTTCCGTTGCAGCAGTGACACAGAAGACTTTAACATTGTGCCTGAGAAGTGACTTCCTCCCGTCCTCGGCATGATGTCGTGGAGATGGAGGCTGCCTGTCTCCTGAACTCGATCCGAAAGCCGCCCCCGCATTCGGGAATAACATGACACTTTCGGATGAGCGTAGTCACGGGATTTCATTTGAGTACACGCAGTGCCGGCGAGTCCACTGCAACGCTTGAACAGTTTCAACCCAAGAGCGATTCAAGTATGACGGTCCTGTAGATGGTGTCGAAGGTGCAGCTCAGTTCACTTCTCTGAAGCGCGCGCTTCTACCCAGTAGAGGCGTATCAGAAGGCCATACAGTCTGATATTTTGCCTGCAGCTGCGACATCCTTCCTGGAAGACACCACGAGGTGTAAGATCAATCCGATGAAGGCATGCCAACAGGTCCTGGGACGGAGGTTGTATCCGGGACCTGTATGTCTTTAGGGGTTGGTTAATAGTTGTTTTCGAGACAGACGTTCCCGACGAGGTAGAGACGACCTGTCCCAGACAAGCTGGCATGCGGACACTCAAATGAGTTATCCCGGGGCATGTGCTCCTTGAAATTTGGATTAGCAGCATAAAGTATTGTACTTCTAGATGAAAGCGTTCGGGAGTGGCCTTCGTATGATACCAGTTTGATGTCAAGTTAAAGAGTTGACGCAAATTTGTTTTCTCCGCTTTCCAGCCCTACAACGATCCTTCCTCCAATCTTCCGCTGCCGTTCCTCAAATGCAAACAGTTAGGTCTTTCTCGTTCGTCCTTGGGTTAGCCATGTTAGCTTCCACTCCTTCATCTCTACAAGCCCTCGTCAAACACCTATTGCTCCAATCTCAATAGCCGCCAGTCTCGTTTAAGTAGTGGTCTGGCTCACACACGGCTGCTGGTCTCGCAGCTCACTGCACTTCTGCTTGACTTCTTATAACACGACACTCAGAGTTTGAGTCTGGATGCTGCGCAATAGTGAAATGAAACCCCTTCTCTCGCTTGAAGGCAATTGGGGCTTTCAAAAAGACGCAGGAGTAAGAACGAGCCCATCGTCCCAATAAGCGGTCCTTCTCTAGTGGTTTGAATTCAAAGTTGCAGAACGCATCTTGTCCATTTGTGTTTAGCCCAAATGTAGCTACTCTGTGGTCCCAGAAGCAAGACACCTCTACGGCCGTTGATCGACGAGGGCTCTCTTGGGATTAGTGTATGCCGCGCATCTCGAACTACTTAGCCGTGACGGCTCTGAGTGGGTGGTCCGCTTCATCTAGATTGTCTCCTGCAAATCCCGGATACTAAGCACTTGAGCCGTGTCCGCTCGGCTCTTGTAACAGTTTCCTTTTCCGCTTGAGGTCTATTTGCTTCAAGCTAGGCTTGGTAAAGGCCAAGGTAGAGATCGTAATATCAGCCATACTCGTCCAGTTGAAGCCACTTACGAACGTAAAAGCAGAGCCATAGTCCTAAGTCCTTATCAAGTTCCATCGCATGGCCTTAAACTCCGCTCTAAGCACGACCAACGGTATACCAGGGCCCCTCTTTCTCGCTAAGCTTTTCCAAGTTCGCTCGACCCAGCCGCGCCTCGCATCCAAGGGCTATCCAGAGAATGCGTGACCGCTCTTGGCACGGTTTTGGGCGTGGACAGGGGTCATGGATTTTCCGGGTAGCCCTTGACCCGTCCCGCGTGTACGCTCGCACGTCGTTGCCAAAATGCCCCGACTCCAACCATAGACATTACCCTTCGACACGGGTTTGAAGTTTTTCTGAACTTATGCCAGTTCATTTGTGTACTTGATAGATACAAGAAACACATTTTAAGATTTGTACTCTGCTATGCAGACTATTTTACTTACGTTTACTCGGTGGTAACGGGTTGATTTTCCATGCTTATAAGCCTTGGAGTCGGCGTGATTTTGGCGACAACGTGGCTCGCTTCAAGGGTCATCCATGATGAAGCTTGCCGGTCCGCGAACGGGTTTGGGGCGAGAGGTCAGCAACCTCCATTCTGAATGGCCCTTGGTCGGAGCCAAGCCTGCACGTGGTCGGACCGAGGGGCCGGCTTCCGCAGGGCCTAGAGTCAACCACAACCTTACAACCACGAGCCGCAGGCTCTCTTTCACCACTAGGCATACAACCGATCAGCATCTTCAGATACGCCCTGAAACGTTCCCCAAGCCCAACAACGGCTCATGCTACCGTGCATGAGCCCACAGTCCACCAATGCAGGCGGGCGAAGCACACCTCCTCGTCCCGTCTCTCTTAACCATGCTCTACTTTGACAGCCTTGCAGCTGCCTCATCAGTGATCATGCAGATGAGCATCACCACTGGTTGCGCCTTAGCAGCCATTACGCCACCGGGCCGTTTCTTGCCTCCCGGGGCATCAGATTGATTTTCGATACGAGGCGGTATGCGAAGTGCTTACAAGCCAAGCGCTCCTGAACCCTGATCTTATCGAGCTCAATCTTGCACAACTCGGCAGAAGCCTTGTTAGGCGTACCAAAGATTGTAGATCAGGATTTGGGCTGATAGTAATACATTTTCTTGCGCTCAACCAATCCGTCGCGGGATCATGTTTTTAGTTGCCGGAAGTGGAACAAGGTCGCGACTGTGGCTAAGCCACGTTTTCTGCTGCCGTTTCCAAGATGTAGGTGCCTGAGATCTCTGCCTGGTCTACTGCATGTTCGCTTGTCTGCCGTTCATCGTTGTCTTGCATTCCGCTCTCTACTACACTTGTATGGCCAACAAGCTGACGGGGCTGCCGCAAGGCCAGCCACTCCGAGACACTCTCCAACTCTGGTCCATGGCATACCGTTTCACTTGGATGCCGCTCTTGCTTTTCCCATCACAGTCGACGGCATCTCTTCCCACTTACGCTGCAATATGCTAGGGTGGAAGATGTTTAAAGCAGCCACTCAATATATCCCTCAACCCTTTACAAGGCATCCCCTCCCACTGAGACGGCACTTTCGCTATACCCAGTACCATCAACTGCATCTTCTTCCGCTTAAGTTGCATGACGGGTCTAGGCATGTTGGTTCCGAACAGCTACCACATGTCGCGAAAGCTACACATGCAGCGGGCCTGACCCGGGTGCCCGAGATGCATCATGCCACCATTCTACTCTCCACGTGCTTCTGCAAGTCCGTGTGGTACGAAGCAAGGCTGTCGAGCTTCGAGCCGCCCCTTGTCGGTGTTCTCAATGAGATGAGCGGGGAAGAGGCCGAGAGCGACGGCACGATGTGGTAGAATTGAGATAAAGGAGTGCTCAGTTTCCTCAGAATTCCAACGTTCTCCTTCGTAAGAGGCCGGCTGTTGCCATCTACTTTCGTTGAATTTCTTCTTGGAAGCCTCCACCAAGAGCCACACGTCCATTCAGAATGAAACTTGCATCTTGCCTCACTGCCACTCGCGCTCTTCTCCTCAGTTCGCTCCTAGCACAACGAGGCTACGCGTCTCCAGTCAAGCGTACGACGCCGCCGCACAATGGGACGAGCTCGGAGGCAGGGACAGTGCTGACTTACGACTTTGTCATTGTTGGGGGTAAGCCATTGATCAAGGCTGCTCGCGAGGTTCTGTACATAACTGTCGTATAGGAGGACTAGCAGGTTTGACGCTAGCCGCCCGCTTGAGCGAAGTTCCGGACCAGACGGTTCTCGTCTTGGAAGCGGGATTGAGTCCGGAGGTCGTTGGCGCATACGTAGTCCCCGGCCTCAATGAGCAAGTCCTAGGCAAGTTCAGTTCCCATATGTAAGGGTAACTCATACGTTTCTGACCTGAATAAGGCACCGTCATCGACTGGTCGTTCGTTACACCCCCTCAAGAGTCGCTCAACAACCGTACGATCCTGTACCACCGTCAGTCTCCTTTCATCCGTAACCCAATTCATATCAAATCGTCACTAAACCCCTTTAGGTGGACGTGGCTTAGGCGGTAGCACTACAATCAACGGCATGGCATACGGTCGGGGCTCGGCCAGCATCTATGATCTCTGGGAGAGCTTAGGCAATGAGGGCTGGAGCTGGAACGATCTGTTCCCGTACTTCCGCAAGGTATGATGTGCTGTCCGAGAGATTCAAGCCATAGAAACTGATGCTTAGGATACAGAGCACGAGATTCAACCCCGGCCCTGACCCTGGACCTTATGAGACTTTCGATGCTTCGGCTTACAGCAGCGATGGCCCGGTTCAGCTTGCTTTTCCGAACTCAATCAACGAAGAGTTCCCGGCCACAGTCGACTTCGTTGAAGCCTTGAGCTCGATTGGTGTCGAGCCAGCCATCGATCTCAACCTAGGCGTCAACCTTGGCGCTCAGCAAGAGGTTCTTACGATTGACGCAAACATGGCGCGTTCGTCTTCGTACGACGCCTACTACGTGCCGATTAGGGATCGCCCCAACTTGACTGTCATGACCTCGGCCTTGGTCCAAGCTATTACCAGCGAACAGCGAGACGGAGCCTTGACTGCAACGGGAGTGGTCTTCACCGAAGGTTCCCGGGGGAATGCACTGAACGTTACCGCAAGAAAGGAGGTCATCCTCAGTTGTGGTGCTTTCCAGACCCCTCAGCTCCTTATGCTTTCAGTAAGTAAGACCAAGGTACGACCTGACGAGAGGCTAGTGACTAATCATAGCCTCTTGCGGCGTAGGGTATCGGTCCTGCAGAGACACTTGATGTCTTCGGCATTCCTGCCGTTTTAGTGAACGAGAATGTAGGCCAGCAGTGAGTAATCCAAGGGCCATCAAGCTGGTGGAGGCTGAGACTAACGGTATTCAGCATGCAAGACCACACCTATTTCAGCGTGACGGCGAGAGTGACGCCTGAAACCGGAGGTGATGTGTTCAACCGGATTGATCTTCTTCAAGCGGCTCAAAGGGAGTATTGGGCCAACAGAACAGGCCCGCTGACTGTCGCGGGAGGAAACACCTACTCGTTCCAGAAGATCCCCGACGACATTCTTGAGTCTCTGAATGCTACAGAGCTCATCGGCGACCGCTCCAACCAAGCTCACGTCGAGTATGTGTTCGAGTCCGTCTACTACCCGAACAACCCGAACGTGGAGCGTTATCCGCCGAACTTGGATGAGACCTTTTTCTCTGTCACTGGTGTGATTCTCGCGCCTGTCTCCAGGGGAGAGGTGACGCTCCAAGTATGATGGTTCTGGCAACACAAAGCTCTTTCGGATTGCTAATTGAATTAGTCCAACTCTATCACGGACCCACCGTCGATCAATGTCAACGTAAGCTCTCTCACGTCTGCTTGACACAGCTTACGTATCTTGAGCACCGTATGCTGATGCTATGGTCGTTACAGTACTACTCCGCTGAGGCGGACCAGAACATCGCCGTTTGGATCCTACGTAACCTTCGCACAGTTCTCGCGCAAGCCGGCCTGTCGCGCTGGACAATCGGTCCCAACAACGGTGAGATAGCTCCAGGTGTGGAAATTGAGAGCGACGAGGACATCCTTGACTTCATCAAGAACACCGCGCTGCCGGTGTGGCACGCTTCTGGCACGGCCCAGATGCTGCCCGAGGATCAGGGCGGTGTGGTCGATAGCCGCTTGCGGGTGTACGGCATGCAGGGCTTGCGCGTCGTGGACGCCAGCATCATGCCGATCATTCCAGATCAACACATCCTCGCCGCGGTCTATGCAGTCGCAGAGAAAGCAGGTGATCTAATCAAGGAAGACTGGGGCTTCTTGTGATTGTAGCTGGGATGAGGTGCCTTCCACCTTATAGTCGAGATCGGGGCTGGGAGCTGAGCCGTCGAAGGTTTGGTAACAAACAGTTGACTGTGGCATGGAATTGGGAACGGGCTACCGTACACTGGCTCTTAGGACACCTTCTCTTCATTCCTTCCGTAGCATTGAGACGAAAGATGATATGACTTGTTCTTCCGAGGGTTCTCAACCCAATGTCCACTTTGAAAGCTCCATGGCTAGTGTCCAACCAGCCCTCCTAGGCTGGCGGCCAGAAACACTTCCTATTGAGTCCGACATTGTTGTAGGCGACTTTTTGATCTCCTACTGCAAGGAATTGGCTCCGCATAGCAAAAGTGTGGGCCCTCATGGTCAAGATACAAGATCACTGCGCCAGACACTGTCAGCTTAGAGCAACAATTGCTTGTCTCTCAGTTATACGTCATCGTTTCTTTCTCGTGTGCTTCGTTGTGTAGTTACATCAAGGCCGCCGTGATATGCATTATACGTCAGCGCAATGCAGGGTTTCATCGTATATAATGATACTGCATTTCATCTCCCCGTTGCTTTTATCTGCATTCCTCGCACACTCCGTGCACATACCGCCCAAGCTAGCACCGTTGGAATCGTGTTCCATTGAGCGGGCCGAAGCTGGAAATAACAAACTTCCGGCAGCCTTTGTCGTCAGCCGGTCGCTAATAAAGACCAGGCCTCCCCGATAGAGGGCTCGCCCATTCCTTCGTTTGAGGCTGTACGTGCAGCTCAAGAACCTCCATAGCACTCTATTCAGAAGAAAGACGCTGCCAAGTTGCGTTGGCAAATCTTGCGTCGTCTTTTGCCCTAGGGCCAAAGCCCGCCCAGCGGGGCCTCCGGCCGCTTGTGTTGTCCGTACTGCGAATTGGTGCATCCTCTCTCCGGATATCAATCAAGGCGCCTTCCTAGCAAATCTCGCCAACGCAGGTCCGTATTCCTCCCTCTGCCTCTTCAAGCTGGTCATATCCCTGCTATTCTGCGCCTTCTTTGCGGCCTCCAACCTCATTCTCGTCTCATCCACAACATTCCTCTGCCCCCTCTTCCTCAGATGCTTCCTCAATGCGCTATTCTTGCCACGCCCCCTGTTCTTCAACTTCTCGACTATATCCTCCGGCTTGCGATCTAGATTCCTCTCCCGCATCCGCGTCTCGTGGCTCGCAAGGTCGATGTTGCCGATGAAGTTCGGGTCCAGCGAGATCATCTCCGGCTGCAGCTTGTGCAGCAGTGTTCTGACTTCCGCTTCCTGGCGCTGCTTGACCGTCTCGTACGGATTCACTTCCAGGGCATCGTAGTTCGGTTCTCCCGCGCCAGGCACCAGCAAGCTCGAGAAACCCTGGTCATGGCTCACGCCCAGCACGTCCTCCAACGGACACCACCTTACACGCTCAATAGCCCTCCCCTCGCCTCCCCAAGCCATATACGGCGCCTGCGCCTTCTCCTGATCCGCGGCCGCTTTATCGAACAGCCCACGCCACACAGATACCTGCGTGCCCCACCCCACAGCCGCCGAGCCCCTGTCGCTGATCGCGACCGAAGACCCGGGCCGCCGCAGGAAGTAGTTGTGCACAGCCTTGTACATGCGCAGGTCCCAGACGGCCATGCGGCTGTCGGCACCCGCGGAGACCATGTAGCGGCCCTCGCGGTCGATACCCATTGCGCGGACGGGGCCACGGTGCGCAAGGATCTTGACGAGGGGTTCAGTTGTGTTGGGCGACCAGAGTGTTACGGTGCCGTTTTGGTGCCCGATGTTGATGATGGAGTTGTAGGGGTTTTGCGTCATGGAGGTTGGTTGGCCCAGGTGGGTGGGGGTCTCGGCGACTGTGGCGCCGGTTGAGGTGTCGGTGTATTTGAGATAGCCGGCGTTGCCCTGAGCGCGGTTAGTTGTTAGTCTGTTGTAGTTCCCTTTAGATACTGCAGCTGGGGACGTCGGATCGCGAAACGTGCGAAAGACTTACCACCGTAGCTAGCAAATAGAAATACGGCAAGAACTCCATATGCCTGACTTCGACATGCTTCTGCAAATTATGCAACTCCACGCCATCTCTCCCATAAATGTAAACGCTCTTCTTCTGCGCAACCGCAAAGTACTGGTTGTTGTGCAGCCACTTCGCATCCCTGACCGTCTCCCCGAGATGCAGTTCACAGCCCAGTTTCCCATCCCTCCAGTCCATCGTCGCCACATGTCCCTTTCTGCCCGCAAGCAGCAACTCCCTCCCGTTCCGCGTGTAGTCGCTCACATACGGCCCTAGGCCTTCAAGCCTCAACTCAAAGCCTTTCTTCGCTGTTTCGACGCCCACAGCCTCTCGGACATCTTCTTGTCGCACCTTGTATGTCCGCTCTAGCTCACCCTCGGGCTGTATGAAGCCTGAGTCGTGCTCGTTGAGGATCTCGGCATCCTTGGCTTTGAGCGAGGCATTGCGGTATTTGGCTTCTAGCGCCCGCAGGTTCGAGCGTAGCTTCCTATCTTTGACGCTGCGTGTACGAATGGGGGCCCCGCGGCCATAGGTTGCTGAAGCTTCGAGGGCACGCCGTTGGAGTGCGATGGCTTCGGCGGACGACGCAGCGTCTGGAGGGGCGAGGGCGGCGGTGGGGTGTTTGCGCGTGGAAGATTTTGAGGATGCGCGTCGCGAGAGCGTAGTCGGTGTTTCTGTGTCGTCGCTCATGTTTACCGCGTTTAATGTCGAATGACGAGCGCACAAATGTTCTGGTAGGTATGGGCGCGAGCAAAAAAGTTTCTAGATGTCGGCTTGTCGCTTCAGGACGGGCCGAAGGCGGGTAGGGCTGAGACAGGGTTATTATTCAGCATCTTAAACTGACTGCATGTGGAACTCTTCAATATTCAATTTTATATGCAAGTGTTAGGTTTGAATAGACGCGGTGATCTTTGCGGGATAAAAGAGTTCTAGCTCCACTACTATGTACATTCAACCTCTACTAAGAAAACTTCACCCAATACACATACCACAGTATTCATTCCCAGAATCACTTTCATCCCTATCCACCAAGGTGAACTCATCGGAAGAGTCGACGTCTTGAGGATGCGACACGACTGAGAAACCCTCTCCGCAGGAGTCTTTGCGTGCAGCCTGGTCATCAGTAAGCTCCTGCAGCTGTGCGTTCAGGATCTTGTTACGGGCGAAGGCCTGGCTCGCAACTGCTTCAACAGCTCGAAGCCTTATCTGGTCCAGCTTCCTCGCGCGCTCGAGGCCAGCAACACACCCCTGCAGATGATTGGCCCTCGTATCCACCGCCTCGGATGAACTCTGCATTTGTGCGAAGGTGACATTCATCCCGAAAGCGCTGCTGGCGATCCGGGCATTGGTAGTCAGCAGCATCTCCACCTCGACTTCTCGCGTAACGAGCTGCTGCTTAAGTTGCCGGTAGGTTTCGCACAGTTCAAGGTTGCAGTCCTCGAGCGACTTATTCACCGCATCGTTATCCGCGCACTCCGCGCGGAGGAGCTTGAGCTCCTGCTCCTGGGTCTTGAAGCGCCTCGCCACCTCGATGCAGTTGCCCCCAATTTGCTGGAGGCTCGCGATGGCAGCTTGGGCCTGGTTCCTCTCGGCCAGAAGCTGTCCGACAAGTCTGCGAAGCTCCTGGTTGGCTCTCGCATACTCTTTGTTTTGCCGCTCCAGCTTCTGGTTTGCCTCCGTGAGGTTGTCGAAGAGCAGCCGGGAGCCCCATTTCTCGTGGTGATCGGCCTTCCGTCCATCGGCGGTGCCGGTTCCGCTGGTGGTTTTTGCGGCGGAGATGGACTCATGCGTTCCGCCATGCGTCGGCAAGGCGTGCATGCTAGAGCCAGGAACCTCTATGCTCCTGGCGATGAACTCCTCGACCTGGCGAACGGAGGGGAAGTTTGCAGCAGACATGCTAGTGGTGAGTGGTTGTTGTGTTGGATTGTGATTGATCTTAGGAAGAGTAGCTGAGGTGGGGGTGGTTGGAGTAGAGGTTGATAGATAGGGAGGACTTTGGGTAGTTGATGGTGGATAGAAGTAGCTGAGGATGCAGTGCAAGTAGTGCTTGATAGCAATCGTGCGATGTATAGTGCGGATTGGAGTTGAAACCGAGCAGGAAATGCGAATACTTATGCATTTCTCTCGTATGCAAACTGAGGACGCACATCATGCGAACTTACTTTCTCATTCCGCTCTGACAGTAGAATCCATGGTTTGGAAGTCTGGGCGATGCTAGCGACTAGGTTCGCCATAGAAGCTTGGAACTCAAAACTCAACTTGCAACCAGAGTGCACAGTTGCTTAGATTCCCAACCGTGAAACAGCTTGAACGTTATACTTTAGCGCTCGAACAATGGTTTGCGATATTTTAATCATAGATCAATCCGTCATCAAGGCAGTGACATAGAATGAGCATGACAGCCATGGTCGCTTCTCCCCAGATGCAACCGTCTCCCACCATCTTCTGTGCATGTAGTCGCCATGGCTCTGGTTACAATCGACGGGTGAAGCACTAGAGAATTGGGACATCCTTCCACAGGCGAATAGTTTGTGGAAACTTGGCGCCAAGATTTCACTCAGTATCGATAAGCCTTGAATTTTTGACGTCCCACACCATCGCCGCCAGCACCCGAACGTACCCATACGAACATTAATACGAACTCACGCTGGCGGCAATACCATTTCGTTTCAAGGCCGGCGGTAGCGGCACCATGGCACCCATTGCCGAGCATCACCACCGCAGCACAAACAAAGTATCTCACAAGCCATTCAAGTCACGCCACGCATCGAAGAGCACGCTGAAGGAGATATCAAAGGGTAATCATGGCGCTTTCCATGCAGCCTCTGTATACCTTGGCTAATGCGTTGGCTAGGCAAGATCGAAACCCGCGAAAGAGGCTCCCGTAAGACGCCCCACCAACAAGTCATGTCCAAGTTCGACCGGCGGAACCAGGCGAAGCAGAAGCGGCTGCTGAATCACGAGCAGCATGAGAAAGCGACAGGCCTATTTGGGGGCAAAGATGGTGCGCCGAGGATCGTGGCTGTGGTGCCCTTATGTGAGGACGTCTCGGCTTCGGCGGCTATAGAGAGTCTGAACACGAGTGTGGATGTGGAAGACGAGGTTCCAGAACAGGGATGGCTTCGCGTGGGTCTCGGGAGGTTCAAGCAGAACATTGGATATGTGCCGGTCAGGAGGGATCTTATGGCTGCGCTGGACGCGTGTAGGGCAGCTGATTACGTCCTCTTGTGAGTCCTGCGGCTGCAAGAGCGCCTCAAAGGGGTTTGTAGTTGGCCGCTGACCGCCATGCAGTGTTCTCTCAGCCGAACAGGAAGTGGATGAGCTCGGCGAGCTGATCCTTAGGAGTGTGGAGAGTCAAGGTATCTCGACTGTCTTCACAGTAGTGCAAGGGCTGGACAAGATAGAGCCACCGAAACGCAGGCCGCAGGTGGCGACTTCGCTCAAGAGCTTGTAGGTTTGTGACACCCTTGTACTTCTGGCGATCGCTAACCGGTTGCTAGCATCACACACTTCTTCCCGACTCAAGAAAAGGTGTTCAGCCTAGATTCGAGACAAGAATGCGCGAATCTTATTAGATCACTATGTACGACGACGCCGAAAGGGATAAGGTGGCGAGAAGATAGAAGCTGGATGATGGTAGAAGAAGTTCGGTGGCCATCCGGAAAGAACGCAATGGCAGAGGAGGATGCGGTTGGGGAGGCGGTGCTCACGGGAGTGGTCAGAGGGAAGGGACTCAATGCGAACAGGCTGGTACAATTTGGGGACTATGGAGCTTTCCAGATTTACAAGATTACGGCGGCACCGCTGGAGTCACATAAGAAGAGAAGAGGGGATACCATGGCGGTAGACGCCGAGGGCCAGGGCCAGATCCTTGAGCAGCCGACGGAAGATCAAGACGACTTGAACGAGCTTGCTCCTGAAGAGGTGGCTATGGAAGACGTGGACGAGTACCCAGTTTCAGTTGCCCCCTCGGAGCGAAAAGGCGTTCTCCTAGACGATCATCATTACTTCTCTGAGGAAGAAGATCACGAGCCGAAAAGGACGAAGCGACTGCCCAAGGGAACGTCAAAATATCAGTCAGCTTGGTACCTGGAGGATGTATCGGACTCCGACTCCGACGTTGAGGGTGTAGAAGAGGACGCTGACGTCGATATGGGTGGGCCAATCCAGCCAGCAGACGGTACCGGAGCTCTGGACGAAGACGATTTGATGCGAGAACCAACGGAAGCCGGCCCATCGGAGTATCCTCAATCAGAGATGTTTCCGGATGCATCTCCTGATGAGGAAGCGGAACAGCTCGCCGCGTTTCGGTCTCAACGTAGGAACGATGCCAAAGAAGACCTGGAGTTTCCGGATGAGGTCGAGCTTCATCCAAACGTTCTGGCGAGAGGTTAGTGTTGCTAAATCATCAGTCAAACGGTTTAGATATCGTATCGCTAACACGGCTCATAGAACGATATGCTCGCTACAGGGGACTCAAGAGCTTACGCACAAGTGCCTGGGAAATCGAGGAAGATGCACCCTACGAGCCAGCAGAATTTCGGCGCCTACTATCCGTAGCGAACTACGGGCGAGCGAAGCGGAAGGCCGTTGACGAAGCCCTGGTCGGCGGTGTCCCAGCCGGTACGCGCGTGAACGTTCACCTTCGTGGCGTACCGCTTTCCATGCAGCAAACCTACGACCCAGCGCAACCCCTTGCGCTCTTCTCTTTACTCCGTCACGAGCACAAGCGCACAGCCGTCAACTTCTCAATAACTCTCAACTCAGATGTTGAAAAGCCCATCAAGTCTAAGGAGGAGCTGATCATGGTCTGCGGCCCACGTCGGTTTGTTATCAACCCAGTCTTCTCGCAAGCAGGCAACACACCCAACGACGTTCACAAGTTCGACCGATATCTCCACCCCGGCCGAAGCGCCGTAGCGTCCTTCACGGCGCCGCTGACCTGGGGTTCTGTGCCCGCGCTGTTTTTCAAGCGGTCCACGCCTTCCACGGAAGACTCCGAGGCCGTGGCTCCAGAAGACAGCATGAACGTAGAAGACACAGCACCAGCAGCCTCCAAACCCTCACTCGCGCTCATCGCCACCGGCACGTCCCTCCCACCATCCCAATCCCGCGTCATAGCCAAGCGCATAATCCTGACAGGCCATCCGTACAAGATCCATAAGAAGCTCGTCACCGTGCGGTACATGTTCTTCAACGCGGAGGACGTGCAGTGGTTTAAAGCGTTGCAGCTGTGGACCAAGCGTGGGAGAAGCGGATTCATTAAGGAAAGCTTGGGCACGCATGGGTATTTCAAGGCTACGTTTGATGGGAGGATCAACCCGATGGACTCGATTGGTATGTCGTTGTACAAGAGGGTCTTCCCGAGGAGTGCGAGGGCTTTGAGGCCGGGAGAGGTGTAAGGGTTGGCGGGAAGGGCGAAGATGGTTGTGTGGAGTTTTGAGGGTTCGTGTTGCTTGGGGGATAGATGGGGAGAAGGCTCGGAGCTAGCTAGCTAGATACCAATGCAGCCTCACGCGGCTTTGATGCTACTCCAGCACTGGAAGATCCGTACATGATTGATGCTGGTGGTTGGGAGGGTCTAAGCTCGTATCTACGGCGCCGATTCTGATCCATTGGTGCGGTCACCTATCACAAGCGGTGCGAAACAGGAATGTACAACGGCGGGGTGAAGAAGAGCTGTGACAAGATTTGTATACATTACGATTTGCGCTCAAAGGTTTTAGGGCCTGGTGCGTCGATGGAGCGAACTGATCACGATGACATACGAAACTTCATGTTTGTTGGACGTGTAGTTCTCCAAGAGCACAATGCATGTCTATCTCTTACTGCTCTGGCGGCGCATAGAGAGGCTAGTCTCATGTTTAGAAGGCGGAGAGAAAGTGTGTGATCTTGACAAGTGTAGATTGCAAGGACTGTTATGCCGCGCTACACTCACATGATCATAAATTGCTATGGGCCCATTAGCAAGCAAGATTGTAGCCTTTTGAAGATAAGTGAGAATGTTTCTCCTAGCTATGCAAGCAATGACGCCGCCAGCTGCAATCTGTCGCCCCTTGTCTTGAGATATTGATGATGAAAATCATATGGTCATGACGCTAACCATCGCTTCGAGCTCGCAAACAACATCACTGTATACTGCGCTCTGCAGCTCCGTCTTACTTAGATCATCCCCAAAGCCGAAGTCACACTGCAGACATTTCCGAACAATGCGCTGGAATTTGGTTGACCCCAAAGGAGGACGACCGCTGGCTGCAAGCCTTCGAGCGGTGACGATATCGTCGACATCTCCGGCGCGCCGGAGATCTTGCAGCGTTCTCCAATGTCCGAGTTCCAGAAGCGCGACGCCTAGGCAGAACAAAGCCATGTTGCTGATCCCGTACCGCAGCTGCGCTTCCTGAGCGGAGATAACTGCGTCCACCTCCGGCTTCGAAATATCCATCTGCTCAATGGGTGCAGCGGAAGCCCGAGAGCTACCATCAGGAAAAGTACTTCTGAGGTGAAGGGTACGTAAGGCGTCTTGTGTGACTTCGTCTCGAGTGCCAAACAGCGACAAGTCTTGGAGATGCCATCTATCGCTCAACCAGGGCGTGGAATGAAACTGCAGTATAGCTGTGGCAATTCGGTGGGCGAGCTTAAGCTGATCAACGAGCGTCAATTCGTCCTGCATAGACTTGTGCAACAGAAGGTCCAGCGTGATGGTCTCTATAGAAGACCGAATCTGTGCTTGATTGTTCCTTGGTGACTTTGGGTCCGAAGCATAGATCGTGTGCTTGTAGAAATTTGGACTTTCCAGATAGCCGATGCATCGCTCGACCGGACCTGCATCTTGTATACAGAGGTTCCGCTTCAGCAAACTGCACATATTCTTAGCTCGGTAAAGGTTGAACATAGTAACTTCGAGCGGCACGTCGTCATCTGCGAAACGGACCCTTCTTTTCTTAACAATCTTCCTAAAAGGGTTACTCGTAAGATCTGGTGTTGAGTCGCTTCGGGCACGTTTGGATGCGTTAATAGAATTTGAGTCCGCAGACACCTTTGCAGTGCCTATGCGAGGTAGTTTCTCGCCATTTAGAAGGTTCGTTGTAGTAGCGTCAACGGTCGTTGACCTCACGTAAAGCCATGTCGGAGCGTCATCTGGAGTACTGGCGTTGGATGCATTAGCGGATGATCACAGCGTTGAAAGAACCTGATAACATACGTGGAGAGCTCCACTGTATAGTTACGGTGATACGAGATGGCTAGATCAAACCGTACACCGTCCGTTACTTCTACATCGAGGCAGAGTCTGGCACAGTGTCCGGAATGCTCAGCATCGGCACAACACCAAGAACTCGTCAGAGCTTCGTGTAGCTTCTGTGAAGCGTGTTGCATATCACTAAATCGCGGGGGTATCGACGATCTCTTAGCGATGCATGAGATGTTAGAGCATGATGGTGGTCGCTTGATGGCTCCCAGCTGCTCACGCAGCGTCCCGAGATCGTCATTGTATTCTCGTAAACAGGATAGCCTCCGTTCGTATCTCGATTTCTGAAATGTGACGGTGACGGAGTGCCGGATGCGCCGGATTGTCTTCTTTATAGACTCGTCCTGAATGTACGTAAGCAGTTTTACCAGGAGGTGCACGTCTCGGTGAGGGAACGCGCCAACTAACCCTGAGCCGACGTGCTGTCACTTCATTGAAACAATCCAGATCGGTGTCAAGCTCTTGCAGCACTTTCAATGCCTCGTTTATCAAGCTCCGGCACAAATCAACATTCGTGTCCAAACACCTGTGCATCCGATTGTTGAGCTCTTGGTCCTTCCACAGTATGTCACCAAGGTCTTCGAGCATCGCCTGACTGCGATCACTATGAACCACCAGCCGCAGGAGTAATTGACACTCATTGAAAAAGAAGTGCTTCTGCGCATTTAGCCGAGCTTGCAGTCTCTCTACCTCTCTGGACCAGTCACGGAAGGTCCGGATTTTGTCGTAAGTGGTTCGGTAGGCCTCTGCGGTAAGAACGATAACCGGCAGCACGCCCACAGCGAGGCCCGCAATCTCAACACCAGCCATTACACTAAACTCGATATATAGAAACGTCAAGCAGATATAGCGGCAAGCGTTTTGTAGCGGTAAGAAAGGTTGCTGATTTGAAGTCAATCTGAGGCGTAGTTGGTTTTCGATGGATATTTACGGCCTCGCACTTGCATCGACCGTGGAGGAGCACAGCCCTCGCCGCAGCCTTGATCTCATGCGTAGTGCAAGCACAGCCCAGGCATAGCCTTCTTCACCGGATGGTGTAAAGTTCGTCGTCATCTTTGTTTCTTCTCGTCGTTTTCCAAAATTCACACGTCGTTCATTGTTGCTACAACACAAGCACGAGCTGCGTACACCACGCGTGACATCTCTGCTTGTCCACCTACTCACCGCGATATGGCACTAGACGCTGTTCAAAACGAGAAGACGCAACTGTTCATTAAGCAATGGCAAAAAAAGACCCCACTCTCATCTTCACCAGCCGAGCTGGGAGCAGCGGGGCGTTTGTATGGGGGTTGCATCCAACTTGGCAAGCTTCTGGCATCAGCAGCACAGAAGCAATCCACTTTCTCCTCACATGAGCAGATTAGCCTAAGACGATACATCCAACGACTTTGTCTGTGGGGTAATGATCATGGCGCTTCTGACGGCCAACTCGACGCTATCCTTCAATGTAGCAAGGGACTCCGGCAAACCGTACTAGAGTACTTGATTGCAATCGGGGAAATCCTTTCTCGAAGTAGTTATACTGCCCTTGATCACTTCAGAAGCTACTTTACTGACCGCTTGGATAGGACTCTCAACCCGAGCCGTGTCCATAGCTGAAGCGCAGAGTCTATGTGCCAAGACCGACATCCTGAAACTGATTGAGGAGTCCCAATATACTATTGCGGATGACGATGACAACGGATCAACCTCATCATCCGGTGACGGCGGCAGTGATACTGACTTTGATCCCACCAGGCTTGATGTGAAGGACATCTTGGAAGACCTTGACACGTACACACAATGTCTTGTCGACATGAGCCCCTCACTAGCGTGCCCAGCCATGGATTATACAGACCCTCATGGTGCCCCGGTTAATATGGTTTTCCACAGCAAAGACGCACATCAATATTATGCAGACCTTATCCGCGAGCGCTTTCTGGAAGCAGCTGCAGACATCGTGGACCAACTTGGCAGATCCAACTGGGAACGCTACAAACGTATCTCAGCTGAGAGGTCTGCAAACGTACAAGATTCGAAATTTCCTGGGGACGCATCTGCTGAGGATTTCCTTGTAGCTGGAAAGGCTTTATCGGAGGTGACAGCATCACGGTTTCAAGACTCGGGCCTTGGTAGTTCTTTGCCTACTAAAACAGACTATGCTCCAAGCATGACCTCCTATTTCTCCAGCTTGGCAGACGGAGATCGTCCGGATATCCCGGCCCTGCCGGATGAGGCCAGACGAGGAATGCCCTTCGAATGCGATGCCTGTGGAAGGATGATTCGAGTGACGAACAAGAGAGATTGGAAGTGGGTAATACAATTCGTATCGCACTACGGACGATCTGACAACGCTAGGAAACACATCTACCAGGATCTAAAACCCTACGTCTGTTTCTATCCTCGCTGCGCTTACAACGTGACTCCATTCGAAAATCGCGAGCTGTGGGTGGATCATCTACGTCTGGAGCATAGTCTCGTGTCGACAGATGCGCCTTTTGAATGTGTACTCTGCCCACAAGTACATACGACAGGTAGAGGCGCAATCTCTACCCACCTCGCAAGGCACATGGAGGAGATATCGCTTGCAGCACTGCCCCGTGGTACGGACTCCGAAGTCGGTTCCGAGGATGGGTCTTTGGAGTCGCAGAAATATTCGGTAACCAGCGGTGCTTCTGGTGCCTTGGATCCGACTTACGAATGGTCAGTATACGGATGGGGCAATGTGGGCGACGGCTTTACAGAACATCTGCCCGAGTCTGCTCACTTCGTTGGAGAAGGCTCTGGCGCGCTCACGTCAGCGGCCTCCTCCTACGAAGCAATGCTGAAGCAAGACGACCTCTACTATGACTCCGTTGAAGGTGAAGATGGATCTTTACATAACCCAACTACAACCATGGAGCCGAGCTGGACTAACGTCTCGGATGACGAGAATGGCGAGGACTCGCTCATTACGGACGCTCGTTCTCTGAATCACAAGACAGGGCACGTCATGTTTACTTGTTATCAATGTCAAGCGAAGTTCCCCGCCGCCTCAGAATTAGACGAGCATGCGCGGACCGAGGCCCACGCAGCGTATGCATGCTCAGAGACGGGATGTACATCAACCTTCTCTAGGCACGATGTGTACGAACGCCATGAGACAAACCACTTACGCGAAACTCCACGCTTTCCGTGTCCCCACTGTAAGAAACACCGCGGTATGAAGGGGTTTAAGCGGAAGGACTATCTTAAACGGCATTTACGTCATTATCACCACATCGGCGAAAAAGAGACCCAGGTTGCGTATCGGAGGTCTTGCGGACACAAAGACTGTTCAGGGAATGACGATCTCGAAGCTTCCGAGTATACCACGCATATGCGGAAGGTTCACGACGAGTCTGATTTTCCCTGCCTGATACCGGGTTGCAATCGCGTAAAGAGTAAGGGCTACTTTAGGCGCCGTGACCTCGACAAGCATCAGCGCAAGGAACACCCGCAAATATTTGAGGGAGAACATAGCACAACTGACGGGGGTGATGTCATGGGGCCTTTTTTCATTGTTTGAGAAGATGTCGTATAAAGCACGGGAATGCGTTTCCACATTATTCAGTTTTTCGCATACCGGGTAGAATCTAAGACCAACTCGGGCGTCGGAGATTACCCTGTCGGATATACATTTATCACGAACTCCAAATCAAAGGAGTCAACGTGGAATACTGTACACTATACACAACAGGCGCACGCCACAGCAAGGCTCACTACACCCTAACCCTCGCCGCTTCTTCTCTTCTATCCTCCATTCCCGTTCCGAAACCCCATCCACCCTTCTTCCTCCTCCCTTTCCGATCCCCAAACTGCTCGTCAAACTTCCTGATCGCACTCAAGCTGCCCATATCCTCACTGATACTCGCGCTAATCTCCTGCAACGCCTTGTCGAAATGCCTCTTCATCAGCGTCCGTTTCTCCGGATACTTCTTTCCATCAATCTCTTCAGCTTCCAAGGACGCCCCAGCAACCGTCTCCATCTCCTCCCTCACACAAGCCAACGCGGCCGCAACAGCCAAATTCTTCAAGTCGCTCCCCGAATACAACGGCGTCTGCCTCGCTAGCTCCCCAACATCCACATCCCCATCCACGACCTCATCCTTAAGATGGATCTTTAAAATCGCCTCCCTATCCTTCTCAACCGGCAAATCCACCAATAGCCTCCTCGGCAAGCGCCTCAGTACCGCATCATCCAGATCAAACGGCCGATTCGTCGCCACCATAATGAACACACTAAGATCATTCATGCCATCCCACTCCTTCAGGAACTGATTAATGATCTCCCGATGCGACGTCCGATTCCCCGGCCCGCCCCGTGAGCCGAAAATCGCATCCGCCTCGTCGATGAACACGACGCATGGGCTGAGTTTCCGCGCTAGGGAAAAAATGGCGCGGACGTTCTTCTCGCCTTCGCCGACGTACATGTCGTACACCTCTGCGCCCGCGACCTCGAGCACGGTTGCGCCGCTCTCCTTCGCGACGGCTTTGGCGAGCAGCGTCTTGCCTGTGCCGGGGGGGCCGTAGAGGAGCAGGCCGGGGATCTTGTCAGTGGCGAGGACGCCGTATTTGAAGGCGTCCGGGCGGATGAGAGAGAGTGAGGTTAGGGATTTGAGAGCTTCGATTGTGGTTGCGGGCGCGTGGACGGTGGAGAAGGTGGTGGAGATCGAGGACGGGTTGATGACGCCGCTGAGGAGCCGCTTTTCGTATTTGGTGGCGCTGCGCCGGATCGCGTCGAGGCGGTCGGCGGCTGCTTTGGAGGATTTGGATTGTTTTGGGGTGGTGGGGTCTTTGTAGACGGCACCTTTGGGGTCGTCATCGAGGGACATTTTGGTCGTGAGCCAGGCGGATTTGATGGCGTCGCTTCTGGATAACACTGTCATGGCCAAAGCGAGATGGATCGGCTCGAGCTCGCTGCTGTCGGTGTGCACGATTCTTAGCCCGAGGGCTGTTATCACGATGCGATGTACTTCGTCAAACGAGAGGATCCGCTTCTTCAGCGGAGATTGACTCGCATCGAGGTATGCTGGTATGCGTAAAGGCTGGGCAGAATCGGTCAATGGGGAGCCAGCCGGACAAAGTCGTCTAATCATGTCTTGTATGTTGCCAATATTGATTTCCTGAGTCCGTTCTTGCTCCGCCCGCTCCCACGGATCCAGAGACTCCTCGGAGTCCAGTGTGGGATTTTTGGAAGCCTTGGGCTCATCGGGTGAAGCGCGATCAGCGCCTAGAGGCACCACAATGGTCCTAAACAAACGTTCCGAAAAGTCCGACTGCAGCCCCTTGAGAGCTGTCGCTGCAGAAGAATCAGGTAATAGATGTTCTGCAGACGTTGTACCCACAACCATCACCTGCTGTCCGCCTCGACGTCTTTCTCGGACGACTTGGAGTAGTCTCTGCACTACCTGGGAGCCGTGTCTAGTCGCGTTGAGCTCCTTAAAGTCTTGAATGTGGACGATGAGCCTCCGCTGTGATGGAGCAGAGTGCACTTGCCGCGCTCCAACTGCGGTTGGGTTGAAGCGGATACTGTGAATGACACCCGAATCACCGTCATTGAGGCTCGGGAAATCTATCTCGTCTGACAAGGCTTCCGAGCTGACTGGTTGTGGCACTACTTTCGGAGCAGGCTCAGGCTCTCCGAAAGAAGGGGACGCTGTTGTGTTGGATGCATTATGCGCACCTTCACCCGCAGGAGCAGAGCTATTCTCGGTGACTCGCTGCTCTAACGCGGAGCTTCGCTTCGCTGCGTCCGTGTCGAGAAGCGCCTCAAGCAAAGTCAAAAGCTCTATTTCTCCTGGCTGTAAAGCGTTTGCGGACTGCGACTGATACCGCTGTTCAGGATATTGGCCTTGGCCCAGCGAATCTGTTCCTTCTGGCTCGAGGCTGACCACTTTGATTAGAGGCATCATGTTCTTCATATTGGAGAACAGGTCTGTTAAGCTCCGCCCTGCAAAGGCCTGGGCGCGGGCGTTGCGGGATTTGCCCCGTGGAGTCTCTCGCGCTGGAAAGCTGGCCGTAGAAACGTCTTCTGCTTCGTCGTCCTGCTCGTCCTCCTCAGCTTCCTCGACTCCCTGTTCTAACTCTTGCGCTTCAGACCTTGCCTGGTATGTCTCATAGCTCAGGTTCCGAAAGGACCGTATTGCTGGATCTGATCCGGCAGGATAGCAGTCTTCGATCAGGCGTGTGAGAATCTGCGCATTCAGTTGCAAAACATCAGCCCCAAGGGTAGAAGCAGTCCGTTGAACAATTGCATCTAAAGCTTTTATGCCCCCATTGGAAGGACAGAACAAGGAGACGTTGGTCTTCCCAGCTGCCAAAATACGACCCAGCTCCGGCCGAGCTGTCGCAAAACCTGCTGCAATCGCGGCCTGAAACTCAGCGAGGACATACATGGGCAGGTCGGAGGTTTCAGGAGGAGTTCGTCTGTTCGTGTCTTTTTCAGCCTTCCCTTCGGGGTCTCCTCCCTCGGTCATGAACTCTTTCGAACGAGCATCCCTTCCTCCTATCTCCTTTTCAAGTATACCAAGTCTCTTGTTGATTGACGATATAAGCTTTTCAAGTAACTCCCGCTCAGGGCCGCTCACGTTGGTTGCGCTACCAGCGATAGAGGCTCCCCCGGAGTTGGAAGCTTCCTGGGTATAACTAGAGATGAGGTGCTTGAGCCCACTTGTGCCGAGCGGCAAGCTCACGAAAGGCTCCCTGGTCGCCTTGCTTCTGATTACATAGGTGAACGGGTCGTACGAGGAGTCTTTAGAATGCGCTTCTTGAAGTTCTTCCTGTAAGCGGATATGGCGGTGGAGGAACCAATCCGGTATTCGTATCGGGTCAACCTGCTTCGGCTTTCTATTCCGCATCGACCTGTTCAAGGCCGATCCATAGAAGTTCGGGCCATCCTTTGCCTTCTGAAGCTTGTCCGCAACTGCCGCCGTGCTATCATCCTCTGCGACTCCTGGCTTAGTATCGGCTTCTTGCGACTTCGGCGCAGAAGTTCCTCGTTCGTTGCGCGCATCGTGATCGAGTGCGGAACCAGGTGAGTTAGAAGGACTGTTCGGGCCGTCCGAAGGCCGTGAGAGCTTGGAAGAGTTGTGGAAGGAGCGCGCTCGGGAAGGATACCGACGGCCTGCGACTTTCCTAGCGGGGAATCTACAGGCAGACCATAGAGTCCGTCGTGCTATGGCTTGCATCCGGACTCGAGCGGGGCGAGAGAGCTCAAAGGCGAGGAGTGCCTTTAGCTGGCGCGTTTAACAAGTGTTCGTATGGGAGTGTTGCGGCTCTGCCAAATTTCTGAGGCTTGCAGAGAACTGGGCCCGAGCTCAATCGACGCGGTTCCTGCCAAGACACGCAGCCAACACAACTGGAGCGTTCGGAGCTGGTGCGAACACTACCTTTGGCAATCAGGCTCAGAACAATAGAAAGCCGATTCAGCTTCTATATGCTGCTCAACCAAGCACATGCTGCTCGACGGCAGACAGTGCCTGCCGCAGAATGTACCACACCTGTAAGCCACACGCTGCACGGGTCGGGCATAAGATACCGCCAGAGCAACAAGGCTATAGAAAGAAGCTTTCTTACTAGTTGCCTTCCAGTCACTCGACTTATCCTCCCAGCAGTTCGTTATAAAGAGTGACCTACATATCCCACACAGTCAGTTAGTCGAGATTTATGCTCTCTTAAACTTCGTACTATTCTAGTCACATCGTGCGTTTCTTCTTTAGCCGCTACATATCCGCGATGGTCCATTCTATCTCTAGCGCTTCCGCCTCCCGCTTCCGAGCAGATGCTTGGAGGTTCCATGCAGCTGCTTCTATTTCTTGGCTGCAGATTCGCATTGGCGAAGGGCGTTGCCTCCGCCCTCGATAGAGAAAACCCCCATCACCCCTTAAGTCTCCACAAACCTCGAACTCATCAACCCATCCATCTCCGCCCTCTCCCTCGGCGCTCCCTTCTCCTGCTCCCTCATCAACATAGCCAGTACCTTGAGGTTGGTGGAGACGATGGATTCGAGCAGGGTGGGATCTTGCTTCGTCTTGTTGGCGGTGCCCTTGATGCCTTTAGCCGCTGCCGCTGCTGCGGACGTGGACTTGGTGACTTTGGAGGGGCTTGCCGTGGAATGAGAGCGTGGATTGAGAGTTTGCTTGGGAGGAGGTGCGGCGGGCGGCTGTAGGGCCGGTGGACGGCCGCGTTTGGGCAGCGGGAGCTGCAAATAGAGATGGGGATTTTTGAAAATTCTGTGACGAAATATGTGAGGTTGATGAAGTGAAAACTCTGACGAGGTGATTATCCGGTGGTGTGATGACTGACCTGTGCTCGATTCCTTCTCGATGTGAGGCTGAAAGGGGATGGCGGCAGTTCCATTGTTCTGAGCCTGGTTGCCGAATGTAGTGCTTGCGCCAGCACCAAAGGCCCCAGTCGAGGTCGTGTTGCTGCCGAAGCCGGTTGTGGCAATGGTCTGAAAGCGCTGTAAGTAATAGCAGATGAAGTGGTGGTCCAAACTCGAATAGAGGACCTTTGCGGCTTCGTAAGAAGGGACAAGGAAAAACGAATGGAAGAAGTGAACACGCTCAGATGCAGCCAGTACACATGAACGCAGCGCTCACAGCGAATAAACTAGTAGAGTAAATAGTAATAGTCGTATATCTAAGGCTAGATACTCTAAGTGGAGGGTACAAAGAAAAAAGAATAAGGAAAAAGGTAAGAAGAGGGTATTGTGACGGCTCCGAACCGCGGTGAGGCGGTTTGGACAGCAAGAACGAGCCCATCGAGTTTATATCAGTCGTTCGCAACCAATCCTCACTTTAGCAACAATTTCAATTCTATAACTTCTCTGCCAACGTTGATAGGTACGGCTAAGCGGACGCTTCCTCAGTAAATATGAGTATTAGATCGTTAGTAGTGAGTGAACGCCGACCGCCAACCGCGCCCATCATGTCATGATGCAGGTACGCGCGCATAGAGTATAAAACCACGACCTCGCTCTTCGCATTTCAGACCAAATCCGGCACACTCGTGGCTATTGTCGGGCACACTTGATTGCCGTGATCTCCACGACGAACTACAGACAGGCATTGTACCTTCTATATTAGGGGTTTCGAAGCATGTTGCACCTACTCAGAGTAACAGCTACAAGCTGCCGGTTTATTGAGCAATACTTGGTGCTACTTAGTGCCCTGTCTGTATGCCGCTCTGTGAGAGATACCTGTGGAACACCCCTCGCTGATTCGCACGTCATCTCCGAAGATTCGACAATTGCGAACCGTCTCGTTTCCATCTGCTCATATTCTGTGCCCCTGACGATGCAACTGCTGCGCCTATCGTGTTGTGGTGGCCCTGAACTGCTTGTACCCACGTACGTGTACTCAGGTACTTGTACTTGCCGTATCCGCAAGCTCAATAATCGAGGGTCTTGTGCTCACTCCGCTTATCGTCGGGCGGCTGAATGGCCGAGAGCTTGGCCCAGCCAGGGACAACGAGATATGCAAGGTACAGAGAGTTGTACCTTCTGTTTTGAGGTGCTTGGAAGCCGTAGCACCTTCCCCACAGTTCCAAGTTGCTGATCTCCAACCGGCGCTTGGCCGAATATGTCAGGTGGAAGCTCCGATATAAACTTGATCAAAGCGACCCCACAACTCCACTCCCGCGGACGGAAACCTGATTGCAGAAATAGCGGTAGATCCTATCAAATACCTGCCTACTGCAGTATACCCTCCTCCGGAATCAACATGGAGCCGCCCTCGCCAGCTCGCGTATCACGCCGTGCCGAGGAGGATTTGGCCGTGACCTCACCTGCTGCCGTGCCTTCGTTACGCAAGGTTTACAAACATCCCAGGCTTGCGGTGATATAAGGATGGATGCAGCCCCCAGCATGCTGTGCTGCAGCGGCTCACCTTGTCTTTCTGGTTACTTGCGCCGTCCATCAGCTCACCATGAAGATCGTCGAATACACAGCCGCGCTGGCCTCAGTGGCTGCAATTGCTTCAGCCAGCTCGCCGTCTCCTCAAGGATGGCGAGGCGGGGAGACCAAATTTCCTAAGCCCTGGTTTCCGCCAAAGTCATGGCCGCAATTCCCACGCCTCCCGCATCCTTTCCATCCTCCGCGTGGGCCCCGGGAGAAGCCCCTAGTTAAATCGGTATGTCAAAGTCTCGAAACAAGAAGCATGGCACAGAGTCTAACAACTAGTTCAGGAGCCACTCCAAGCCTCCATCAAAGAGGACGCTATCCGGAAGCACGCCGAGAATCTTCAGGCCATCGCCTACGCAACCGAAGGCCGCAACCGCGTCTTTGGTAGCGCTGGCCATAACTTCACTGCCAAGTATATCTATGACCTGATCAAGGAGCTGGATGATTACTACACCGTCGAATACCAGCCCTTCGTTGAGCTGTATTCCGGTGGTAGCGCCGAGCTTGTGGTGAATGGCCAGGAGCAGGGCGCGAGGTTGATGACTTATGCGCCTAACGGAAGAGCGGAGGCCAAAATAGTTGTTGTGAACAACTTCGGATGCAACCGCGTAAGTTGACTCCCGATCTCGCCTATCGCTGAAAGGGTGAAGATAGCTGACTCTACGCGTGCAGACCGATTTCCCGGCCGAAGTAACCGGCAGCATTGCGCTGATTTCCCGTGGTTCGTGTGAGTTCGGACTGAAGGCCGCCCTTGCTGGCGCCGCCGGTGCTGCCGGTGCTGTCATCCACAACAATATCAATGGTACTCTCAGTGGCACCCTAGGTGCGCCTGAACGTCCGGAGGGCAGGTATCCCCCAACTGCGGCCATTCCGCAGGACAGCGGACTGGCAATCAGACAATTGGTCGCTGCTGGTGAGGTGATCGGCCGCTTGAATGTCAACTCCATCCTGGAGAACCGCACAACGTAAGTTCAAGACACCATACTCAGCCATTACCGTGGAACACTGCCTAAGTGGTTGATAGGATCAACGTTATCGCCCAAACCAAAGGCGGTGATCAGAACAACGTCCTTATGGTCGGAGCACACTCTGACTCCGTCGATGCTGGACCAGGCATCAACGATGACGGCTCCGGCACCGTCGGCATCCTAGAAGTCGCCCTCCAGCTCGCCAAGTATAAGACAAACAACGCGATTCGCTTCGGCTGGTGGTCCGCGGTAATAACCCCCTCCGGACCAATCAAGCCCTGCTTATTAAGTCTAAATAGGAAGAATTTGGCCTGCTCGGAAGCGAGTTCTACGTCAATACTACCGCGCCTGCAGAGCTTGACAAGATCCGGCTCTACCTCAACTTCGATATGATTGCGTCGCCAAACTACATCTACGGTATCTACGACGGTGACGGGTCAGCGTTCAACCTAAGCGGCCCACCCGGTTCGGCGCAGGCGGAGAAGCTCTTCGAAGACTTCTATGCTCAGAAGGGTCTCCGCTCTCAGCCGACGGAGTTCAGCGGCCGCTCAGATTATGGCCCCTTCCTTGCCGTCGGTATTGCGGCGGGAGGCCTGTTCACGGGTGCTGAGAACATCAAAACTGCGCAGGAGGCGGAATGGTACGGCGGCGAGGCTGGAGTAGCTTACGATAAGAACTATCATGCAGTAGGGGATACCGTCGACAATCTCAACATGCAGGCATTTTTGGTCAACACGAAGGCTATTGCGCACTCGATCGCGACATATGGAAGGTCGTTCGAGACTCTGCCGGCGCCCACGCGCAAGAGGTTCATCAAGAGGGACGTCGCGCCCGCGAAGAAGTCGGGATGTCATCACAAGCACGTGGAGCATGTGGAATTGTAAATGTTAGCGGGTGTGAGTGTAGTTCTGATGCAGCCTTTGCGTCCTCTTTAGCTTCGATTTGGGCCTGAACAGAAAGCTAGGGCTTAGAAAGTGCCGCTTCAAGGAATTCACCCATCATCAGGACATCGATGTAAACAGCACTTTTACGGCAGCATCAAATCCCTTTAGAGTGGGAGGATAATGATCATGCCTGAAGATGTATACGAAATATCCGATCTCGAGTCAGATGAGATAGTTCCCACATGACACTTCTTTGGGGCCTTCCATGAGGATAGCTGTTGTGTAAAACAGCGGCAACTACATGTACACAAAAGCAAATACCAAAAGTGCAGAGTCTTTTTTCCAGAGCTTCGCCAGGTTTGAGACGACAAGACTTGAAAGGTTGCACCATTTTGTATCCGCCCGAGCATCCCGTCATGCACCCCTTAACCACTCGGTCTCATTCTGCCCAGCCATCTGCGCAACAGCTCAACGCCTCTCACCAGCTCAAGAAAACCACACACACCGACTCGAACTCAACACACGATACCATTCGGCCCCGGTGCCACTCCCCAACAGCAACCATACGACTCCGGATCACCAGTCACGCAGCAGCGCGGCACTCCGCCTTTGCTCACACACCTCACGCTCTGCGTATCGGCGAACTTCGACCACTGGCCCCTCGTAATCCGCGTGCCGCGGTAGTAGTAGTCGCGGTCCGCGTAGCAGAAGCCGTCGACGTCGGCGTTGGTCTTGGACCCTTTGGAGCCGAGGTTCACCTGGGTGCAGCTGCACATCTGCCCGCGGGGGGAGGCGTTGTTCCAGTTCCAGAAGTAGCAGCAGGAGCTGCAGCCGTTGTTTGGAGATGGGTTGGTTGTGTATCTGAGGGTCCAGGGGGATTGGTTGTAGATTTTGCCGGCAGCTTGGACTGTGGAGATGTAGAGGAGGAGGCCCAGAGCGAGCAGGAAAAGCTTGGATGGGCGTGCTGCAACCATCGTGGAATGCGAGGCAAGTGCTGGAATAGTGGGATGGACTTGGTGCAGTATGCAAGTCTGGGGCAGAAACACTGGTGAAGTGTAAAGACACAGGCTGAAAAGAAGTCTTCCTCAGCCGGATGCCGGTATTTATGCTTGGATATTGACTTGCTAGCAGCCATCGAAGATGAAGCTATACACGCACGTTGAAACATGCCAACAAGCCACTTGTGTCTTGCATCTCGTATTCATTTACAATACGAATGAGGTCAGTGTCTCCCGCTCTGGATTCCGCCCCGGGTCACCGTCCGTTCGCCCCATCATCGTGCCGTGCGGGCCTGATGAGTTAAATGCAAGGAAGTATTGAGCCACAAGTGACTTTGCATGTGGCAAGAAGTGGGTTGAAGCTGCAAGGCCAGTTCGTAAAGACCGAATACGAGCGACATCGCCATGGCACGGAGGAGTTACTTGATCGATTCAGTTGCCCGGTATCCAGCCTTGCTGCCTCCCGTTGGCCTTGGAACCAACGTTCGTATAAGCAGTGCTTCCCTAACATAAGCCTCCTATCGGAGTGAACGACTGCGATTAAAGGACGTTGCACCGAGACCTGTTCCCTTAAAGTGAAGGGAGGTAGTCCTGGACAGACATGATAAGGCGATCAATCTAGAGATCACGAAAACCCCTCACTGAATACGAGAGTTGGCGCCAATCCGCAAAGCGAACCGACCCGAAAAATTACCAGCGCTTCTCAGCCAACTCAAGGTGCCGTCTTCAATATCGGAGCGTAAAGAGCTGGGCGCTGGGAGAAGGCGGCCATAAATAGAATCCGGACTGCAGGAACGCAGTGGAGGAGGGCTAGCAAACCAGCGATTAACGCACACAGCACACTTATAGAATGCACTGCAGGGCAAGGTTAAAGAAGCGCAAGAATAGAGCTGTCTGCATCTGTGATTTCGTGGACTTGGTTGTAATCTGACGAATGTATGCGACATGGAACCTCAAATGCACGTGATATGCAACTGTGCCGCCGTACTCGTATAGCAGAGCTTCCCCGATATGCAGCTAGATTGATGACTTGACTAGTAGAAGAGGAACCGGCCACGAGGAGACGTGTATCAATCCCTTTATAGAGTGACCGAGCGACCTCTAGAAATTTCAGGGCCATGTGTCATCGCAACAATTCCTACCTTAGCCAGCTGGGAGGGCTGACGGCTTGCATCACGTGCCAACGCGCACAACACGCATCGTGGCGTAGTCTTGGCAGCAGCGCTTGCTCTCCGCGTTAAAAGCCTGACGCGCCGTGGCATCTAAAGCCATTGCACTGCGAAACGGTCAATCAGCTGGATAGAGCCCTCTGCACTTAAAAAAGATACCGTCTACGCTTCGTCTCCATGTCGCTCAAGGATAACCAGTCTGACCTAAAGCTCACTCTGTTACAGATCCACAATGGCGGCCCCTCGGCTTTACTCAAGCAACTTATGGAGGTGCGGAAGTTCGAGGTCAAGCGGGAACGGTCTGAGAGATGGGCAGAGAACTTGCGGTTCCTAGATATCGGTAACCGGACTATTAGCGGAGAAGACTTAACATCTGAACCTCACCGAAAACGCCGTAGACTCTCAAAAGGCCGCCCGTATGTTGCACCGCAAGATGATGCCCGGCCTCTTTGTACCGTGCCCCTGACCCGTAAGCGCCCAGTGACACAGCAACTGCAATATATTGCCGTATCCTAGCCCTGGGAAAACGGGGCAGGATCATTGCCCACCAAATATCACTATCGTGTCTAGAGGCCGGATAATAAGCCGTGTGATGGCCGTTTTCCGGATAGCTACTTCGAGGGGACGATTCGAGTCGCGGAAGCCTTGGGGAAAAGGCTCTTGTGGATTAATTACGAGTGCATTCACCAGCAGATATCTGACAGGACAGAAGGCTTAAAGTTGGGTGTCCAAGCTATGGATCTGGTTTATAGCAAGTGCCACACTAACTTAGGCCTGCTTGAAGTTGTTGTAGAACGAAAAGATAAGATTCAGTGCCTAGCCGCTTTACTCAGTCCGCAACGATGCCGCCTTCAAACGAGATCTCAACCACATTGTTGCAAAACTGAAGCAATACAACCTCTGGAATAAGGTCTTTTATCGTCCGGACGCCGCTGTTCTACGCCAAGGTGGTGTCAGCCCATACAGCCACAGCGCCTTCGTTCATGAACGGTTATACGACATGCCGTCGCTCTATCACGGTGGCTATCTCAGCATTCTCGAGGAGTTTATGAACCGCTCCATCAAGAAGCAAGCGGACCGCATCCTCATCGTAGCAAACCGTAGCAAGCTCTAAATTCGCCTCGACGCCGCGGAAGAGTCTCCCTTAATCAAGTCATGGAAATATGGTTTAAGTACTTGTCTGCTCTACCGATTGCTACGCAGCGGTGTGATTTTACGCAACAATGGGGGATGTGATCTACAGAGCACGCTACTGGATTATATAAAACAGCACCAGTTCAAATTCGAATCTGCCGGACCCAAATGTCAGCTCTCTCTCACACAACACTGTCGTTGTATTGATCCAGAAATGACGTTCAACGGTCTGAAAACGCGAGGGTTGCTATATCGCCTGTCTGGATCCCCTATCTATTTGACCGGAAAGCAGTACGAAAAGATATACCGGGAACGCGAGAACTATTTCGAAGAAGAAACGTCTCTCACGTCGCTTGATACATGCATATTGCCGATGCTTGTTAAGAGGCAAATGACCACCACAAGAAAAAGAGCCTTTACGGGAACACATCTAGACTAGGCGACTTCCTCATCAACAGTATGAGAGCAGACAAGAGGGCATTGAAACCACGAAGACCAGTTTTATCAGTTGGATGGGGTTGGCAGTCGTGTTGGCAGTACTGCAACACAAACCACTTTACTTTGCATACCTAGGCGATACCGAAGAGCCTATCGGCATATTTGTTATTCCTGACAGCGAAATCCGGAGCTCTGCGGGGAGTTCTTCGTGGGTCCTTACAAGTTGGGATAATGGCGGCAAGGGCTCGCATATTGCCAACTTTGTGTCCATGCAAGTGACACGGAGTAACGCTTGTTCCAGCAACGCAAGACCTCTACGCCTTACTACGAAAGCGTAGATCAATGGAGTTTGGGATATGACGGGCTGTCGCAAAATTGCCTACATCTTTCCCTTTTCATTCCTGCAAAGCTAGCCAGATACTGATGCAGGAGTACTCGGTAAGACCAACAGCTTTCGTCTAATCATCATTTCTCGCTCTTAGATATAGGCTTACCGTACTCTGCTTTCCACCGAACCCCGTCCTTGATTGCGAGTTACGCGCGTTGCTGCTGGTCCAAGTCGAATTCTAATACCAAGGGACCTTGGAAGCCTTCCGTCTTCAAATGACGTCATCGCAAGAAATCCCACCTCGACCTCCAGTACCCACGACCGGCACAGCCAATGCAACAAACCCATGTCGATCGCCATCCCAATTTAGCACCCCGGTTTTCACTCATGGAAATGTGCTGAAACGCCGAATAAGATGCAGCCCTACCGACAAAGGCCCAGGGACATGCCGGCAAGATAACTCACATTCGACGTCACTGCGCCGGTCGTAATGCACCCTCCTCCCAACATGAAACGGCACGCATTCAATAAGAACGGAGCGCATGAGATGGTGCAACCATTTTCTGCCCATCGAAACTTGTCCACTGTCGCGTAAGAGCCACTATGAATCGCATTCATCCACCACCCGCGAAACCGAACAAGACTCGGCAGCTGCCTCCAAACACGATGAAGCCGCATGCACAACCGAACACAGCTCCAATCAGCAATGGTTATGTGCCCAGCTACGTGCCCAGCTATGTTCCGCCGCCGGAGCCGCCCAAACCCCCACCGGCGCCGCATGTAGAGGTAGAAAACAACGTCGAGATTCCGGAGCAAATCAACGTGGATGCGACCTCAGCGTCGAACACGGTGGAACGGATAATCGGTTCGCCTGCCCGCTCTGCACTATGCTGTACATGACGGCTGACCGTGCGCGATCGTGCCAGCAAACGCCGCCGTCCTCTTCCCGGGAGCGTCGGTTAAAGTCACCACTGCACTTGCTCCTCCTAGGCGATCCATTGGTAGTAGTCTTACCTTTGGCGCAAATGTCTGCCATGCGCTGCTCGTTGCGCCGAAGAACGAAGAGCGTGCTACAAGTCGATATAAAGTGCTGATAAAGGGGCCGGGAGTGTCAGGCACTAGGGATCATCCCGCGGAGGGACGACGGCAAGCTATTGCTGGCATGCTTGAGGAGTTGGAACGCAGGGTTGGCAAGGAATTGCTTGGGCCTGGAGCCTGATCATACTGTTGAATCCAGACATTGATACTAAGTAATAGATCGCAATAATGAGAATACATGAAGGCGAGGGCCAATTCTCACACCACGGTCGAGTTGCAGTATTAGATTTCCAAATGTCAGGCAGCCTTTACTTACGATTCGCGTGAAAAGATGCTCGGTTCTGACACACACGGGGTTACGCGAGTGCGTGGTTGCGTGGCTGGGCGCGTAAAGTGAGGCGGAGCACAAGGCGGAGCAACCTCCTCTGTTGTGCGAACGTCCCACCTCCATCTGCATAGGAAACAGCTTCGAAGACGCTTGCCTACCTACAAATGTCTCTCCCGCAAAGATGGTGCTCATGGTGGCTGTGATAAAAATTCCGGTAGCCGAGTCCTCCCATGAGGTCTCCAGTCAGTACACGTGTCCGAAATACCTCATATCAACCTCAGCGCTGCTGTTGCGTTGCCGCCTTATGTCAACTCGAATGACGCATATTTTGACCGTGTATCGACTGAGGATAAATTGAAAAGGAGTGGCTTCAGGAAGAGGACCCTCGGACGAAGAAACGGCGATGCCGAGGTCGGCGCAGTGAGCGGTTCCGATGCCCTTCAATGCAAGAAGAGATGGAATTTCCTCAGCACAGCTACTGGGCATCGCTATCCAGGCCAGCTAAACTTTGAAGCCGACGGACGAAACTGATGTGGGCTTGCGTAGAAAGCGTTCGGCGGCACGTTTTCGGGATTCAGGACTCGATTGCGCTTCACGAGACCACCGCAATGAAGACATGAACGGAACAGAAGCATTGCCCGCCCGCACAACTACTGCGCTAGACGGTGCTTGTGTCGAAGCTTCATGCACGATTTATCCTAATTCGTGACGCTAAGAGGACATTGCAGCCATTGGACTTCTTCCATTGGCTTCTCCGGCAACGCGCGACCACGTCAATCACGCATGATGGGAGCCTCAACTCCAAGGGCCCTCTCAGCTGCGACACGGGATTATTAGCTGTCACAACGGACAGGCGCGCGCCTCTCATTCCGCGCCTGAGCGACGGTGTTTCGAGCATGCATTCATTACGCGCGCCTTGATCATTCGGAGCAGGAACCGGCGCCATGGACTGGTCACTAGCGGAGCAGGCCGAGGCCGTCACCGACGTTGCAGCAGGTCTGGAAGTCTTCAGGAACGAGATACCGGACGCTGAGGCCGAGATATCCGGAAGTATAACTATCTTGCTGGATATAGCAGGAGCATTGCGTGCGCTGCACAGAGAACTGGACCTGGACCTTGCCCGATATAGAAGACTACTAGGAACCATTGAACGCGATCTAGATCTGGTGATGAGAAGCCTCGACTTGACCCTGAGTGCTGTCAAAGGCATGTTCGGCCGTTCGGCACAACGCAGATACAGGACGGCGTATGCGGGGATTCCCCTGTACCCAGAGCTATGGGACGATCTTTGCAGAGAGTTCGAGATTGATGAGGGTCTCTCGTTGCGCCCTCGGCTGGAAAGGTATCACTCCTTTATAAGGGGCATTATTTATGCTCTGAGAGGAATTGTGCCAGAGGAAGACATGAATTACCTCCGGAACCGGATCAATTGGCTCCTAGGACGACAGGAAAGTCAAGAGTTGGAAATCCCATTCAATCAGCTATCCATAGCCCCCCCGGAACCTAGGACACCTACAAGTCCGCTGATCTATCAAACCTACCGACATGTTAATCCTCCAACGCCACTTCATCCGCCATTGCCAGGAGGCTGGAGTTCTTCTTATTTCCCTGCGCAAGCGCCGTACGTACCTCCGCAGGTGCCTCGACCGCCAGGTATACCACCGTCGCTATCAATATCAACCGATTCAGCGGAGACCTATTCGTCGATGCCCACCATCTCGACTCAATCTTCCAACAACAACAATGATAATCACCGGCCGCGGCATTGGGCTCGCAAGATCTTTGATGGGCGTCACGGCGCCACCAGATTCCGAAACACGGCCGGTCAGGCCAACAAATGTCTTGGAAGACACGAGCCAGCTGCATATGAAGAATTACGCACCGGTGGATTCGTCAAGGTCTTCGATGATTCTTTTGATGGCGGAGAAACGAACGTTGCAATATATTGGCGCCCTTCTGATCACCGAGCAAGGGTCCTGTACGTAACCAGAGAAAGAGCCCGTGTCGTGCACTGTTGTATGCCCTTGACCGCTCTGTGCGCCAGACGAGCGGAGTGCTGCCTGCAGCTGTGTCGCATCAGCCGCGAAGACGGCGAGTTGGAATTATGGGCGAACCTTCGATTTCCTACATTCGAAAGAATGGTCCTTTTCTACTTGACTTTCGTAGCGATGAAGCGGCAGGATTGGACACCGCCACACCAGGGCCTGAATGACTGGTTTCCGGGCGAAAAAGAGGAGTTCGGCGGCGTCACTGAAGACGACGGCTACCAGCACGCCTTCAGGATTTGGAGGGATAGGGACTCTGGATGTGTTAGACTTGAGGCGACCGCCCACCGCGGGCCTATGAAGACCACACCGAGTAAGCCATCCAATTCAGAATCATTTCGCAAAGGTGGCCTGCGATGCTAATAGATCAACAGTCTGGACAGCTTTCGTTACGCAGTATATCGGCTCAAGGACCTGGATGACGCGCTTGGGTTCGAAAGTGATTGAGTTTATGGATCTTCACCCCTACGTTTTCACGAACGGCTACAAGCCACCGCGCGGCTTGGGCGGAAGATTCGAACTCAGATTTTTGACCCGCCATGGTACGGCTATCATACGGAAATATTCCTTGACTGGAGCTGACGCGTGATACAGATTGCGATTGCTTCATGGAGACTTTCCAAGCAATCAGGATCAGGTGATCCTGTAATATCTTTGACGGCCGCTACGTTTTGGTTGCAACCACGGGACCATTTGAGGGCTTTAACGAAGTTACGACCATTGCACTGATGATAGATACCCTACTCCCTGGTTCAAAAGTTGGTCACAGCATAGCATTTCGGGAGGATAGTGTGCTTTGAGCATCGTTTGCAGTCAGAGGATCGTTACACAGTTGGAAGTTTGACCCTTTAGCGTGAACGAGCAGTGAACTGTACAGTACGCATCCATACACATACGCTTTTGTATTTGCACCGCTCATCACGGCGACTTGTTTCTATCCGCGAGCTGCACCTGCCGCGTCGACAGAAGAAACGCTGGCGGACGTCGAAGACCCTGTGCTGTGGAGGGCCGTGCGCCCGTCTGTCAAACCGCAGAACATTTCTGACACAAAAAGCTGTCGGAGCCACCTCCATGCCCGCGAGAATATAAATATTGCGCAACGCTATATCCATATCTTGACTCCTCCTCAAGCACTACTCAAGATGACGAACGTTGTCTCCAATCAACCTTCGCTCAAGGCGGAGGATGCTCTTGCGGGAATGGCGCATTCGGAAGCCCACTACTTCAACAGGTGCGTGAGCATGCACAGCTCTATCTTCGAACAATAAGGCTAATGCGCGCATAGCTACAATCATCACGGTTCGTGATGTGCTGGTGTCTACCGAGCTCACTGCTAATAATTGACCGGCAAGGCATCCATGAGGAAATGTTGGTGTGTAGGCAATATTCTGGATCTTCAGCCCTGTTTACTGATCCAAGTGTCCTTGAACAGAAAGATGAGGTCCGGACGAAGTCATACCGAGACGCGATATACCAGAACAAGCATCTCTTCAAGGACAAGATTGTACTGGACGTAGGATGCGGTACATCCATCCTCAGCATGTTTGGAGCCCCTCCCAGACACCACGACCCTCTACCGCTCACACTACGCCTTGCACGGGATGCAGATCTGACAAGGTGAACCTGCAGGTTCGCTGTGAAGGCCGGTGCAAAGCATGTCATCGGCGTCGACATGTCCACCATAATCGAGAAGGCGCGGGAAATCGTGGCTATCAATGGCATGTCTGACAAGATCACGCTGCTACAAGGGAAGATGGAGGAGGTTGAACTACCGTTTCCGAAAGTCGACATCATAATATCGGAATGGATGGGCTACTTCCTGCTGTACGAGAGCATGTTGGACACCGTGCTCTACGCCCGGGACAAATACCTGACGAAAGACGGCCTGATCTTCCCGGACAAGGCGACCATCTTCATGGCTGGTATCGAAGATGGCGACTACAAGGAGGAAAAGATTGGCTGTGCGACACTTCTTGCTGTGATGTTGACGGGAGGCTAACACTGACAGTTTGGGACAACGTCTGGGGCTTCGACTACACCCCCCTGAAATACACCGCCATGACCGAGCCCCTAGTCGATACCGTCGACATGAAAGCCGTTGTGACCGATCCGACCGCAGTCTTCACCATCGACCTCTACACCGTCAACCCCCAAGACCTCGCCTTCACCGTACCCTTCTCCCTCACCGCCCGACGCAACGACTTCGTGCACGCTATAATCGCATGGTTCGACATCGACTTCACTGCCTGCCACAAGCCGATACGGTTCTCTACGGGTCCGCACACCAAGTACACCCACTGGAAGCAGACGGTGTTCTACCTGCAGGATGTTCTGACGGTGGAGGCGGGAGAGCGCATAGTGGGCGAGCTGGATAGCAGGCCGAACCAGAAGAATAAACGCGATCTCGATATCAAGATCAGCTACCAGCTCGAGACTCAGGATCCTCATCGGCAGGCGTACGGGCAGGGGGAGTACAGGATGTGCTAGTAGATTTGGGGGACGTCTTTGGCGCGGCATTGATAGCGGCGGAGTTACATGAAACGGGGTTAATGCCGCTGACTGGCAAGCACGATTTGCCACTCCCTTTAAAGAGGATCCGTGACGGCTACACGTTTGAGCGAAGTGACTGAGGACCATCGTACTGAGAGTCGCGAGAGAATTCGCAACTGCCTTCGATTGAGGCATGGGGCACGCGTAGTAAAACTCCTTATAATCAAGTAATTCTAAATCTCAGTGGTAGACTATATTCCTTCACAGCCACCAGTACTCCGTACTGTCACGAACAAAGGCACATAGCCCCCCTGACCCAACCATCTGTTGAACGCAGCTGAATGCAGCCAAGACTTCCGCTCCGCTTGGCTGGGGCGGGAACGCGTAAGCGGAGATGTGACACCATCACTCATGCGAAACCACCAGAGAGCCTCCTTCCGGTGTCAAAGCGGTTGCTCGCGCCATTGCCAAGGTCCTCTAACGTTCGAGAGGTCTCAACGGGCTCTTGCAAAGAGCAGTCTCGTTCCGTTTTCATTGGCCTCGAGTGCAGTCAGGTATCGGCATGACGCCCAGCCACTTGGCGGACGCACGCGGAAGCAGCATCCTGGTGATTTAATAAGATCTAACGTAGATCACGCAAGCTGCATTTGAAGTGATTGTGATGTAAAAGCTGCGAGAGCCCAGTGTTGGGTGGAACAATACGCGCGACAGGTAACTTCCAATTGCTCGTGCAACAGCGCACTTCAAAGGGACCCCCTTGGATATCCGGAGCCATGACAGATATAAAGCATCTCACTGACAAAGAGGTCGAGGCGTTCCTGGATGACCTCGATAAGAACAAGGATGGAGTCATCGACTACGCCGAAGTCGAGAACAAGCTGGACGAAGTTCACAGAGAGATCGCACCGACACCAAAGCCGCATCACCTGCACTATGAGGGCAAAGAAGACGAGCAGCGCCATCAATTCCTGCGCAGCATCATTGGCACAGACAAGAGCCGGATACCGAGACCCGAATTCGCAAGGACGGTGAAAACATGGGATATTCCCTCCCTGGAGCAGGAGAAGAAGCAAGAGCAGGACCAGAAAGAATACATGCGATCAATGCCCCTGCACCGCCGCTTCCGCTCCTACTGGGCAGTTCACGGGCCCGAGTGGATGTTTCTGGCACTCGTTGTGGCTATGCAGCTCGCCTTTGGTATCTGGCAGCTCGTCAAGTATCTTACCCATCCGCTCTTCCGCCCAGCATTCGGTTGGGGCGTTGTGGTAGCAAAGACCTCCGCAGGCGTGCTGTACCCAACCTTCTTCTTCCTCATCCTCTCCATGTCCAGGTGGTTCTCGACATGGCTTAGGAGGTCGCGCCTCATATCCCGCTTGGTTAACTTCGACCTCTCGCAGGCTTTCCACGTCAAAATATCCATCGTCGCCTTGGGGTTCGCCACGCTCCATGCCATCGGCCATCTGACGGGATCATTTTTGTACGGCAGCAGGCCAGCACAGCAGGACGATGTCGCGGCTGCTCTGGGACCTGATGCCGTTCCTCGGCCGTACAGGCGCTACGTTGAATCGCTTCCAGGATGGACTGGCCTTGTAGCATTTGGCCTGTTCTGGACTCTTGCAGGTCTAAGCATGCCATATGTGCGGAAGAAAAGCTATGAGCTCTTCCAGCTTGGTCATTTGCTCATGTTTCCGATCATTGGGTTGCTTTGCGCGCACGGAACGGCCGGTTTGTTTCAGTGGCCCATGTTTGGGTATTTCCTCACTCCTATCTTGAATAGCAAGAGCACGAACGCGCTAATTGCCATCGCAGGTACTTTCTTGCTTTCCCTACTTTGCTCGTGATCTGTGAGCGCACAACTCGGACCGTGCTCGGCTTCTACAAGATCCCAGCAAAGCTTGATGTGCTTGACCAGGCGACGCTTCGTATCACTGCCACGATCCCAGAACGCCGTATCTGGCCATACAAGGCCGGCCAGTACATCTTCCTTCAAGTCCCCAAGATCTCGTACTTCCAATGGCATCCCTTCACCATCTCAACCTGTATCGGGAACCAGATGCAGGTCCACATCAAAATCGACGGCGACTGGACGAGTAAACTCGCAGAACTGGGCAAAGAAGGCGAATCCATTCCCATCAAGGTCGGCATCGACGGTCCCTTCGGCGCACCCGCGCAACGCTTCTATGACTTCGACCAAAGCATCATCGTCGGCGCCGGCATCGGCGTGACGCCCTTCTCCGGGATCCTCGCCGACCTCCAAGCACGCGACAAGGAGCTGCATCGAAAACACGGCGGACATTCCGTCTCATCCGACGTCGAAGTCTCAGAAAAGCGTCATTCCTCCGACAGCCCCGCGGCCCCACCCGTCCGCCCCCACGGCGACTACCGCCGCGTGGACTTCCACTGGATCGTCCCCGAGCGCAACGCCCTCCTGTGGTTCTCCGACCTCCTGAACACCGTCTCCCGCTCCATTGCCTCGCACAGCCAAGACCCGAACCCGCATCTCGACATCCGGATCCAAACCCACGTGACGCAAAAACGCACGCAGATCTCCACGCACGTCTACCGCTGGCTGCTCGAGCTGCACCGCACGGAATCGCACCCGGAGTCGCCGCTCACGGGGCTGATCAACCCGACGCACTTTGGGCGGCCGGATCTGGGGCGCATCATGGATGAGCATTACGAAGACATGGTCAAGTTGTTGACGGCGAGGAGGGAGGGCACGGATGCGGAGGACGGGGAGATGAAGGTTGGGGTGTTCTTTTGTGGGGCGCCGGTTATTGGGTATCAGCTTGCGGACAGGTGTAGGCGGCTGACGGCGAGGGCGAGGAATGAGGGGAGGGAGATTGAGTATTTCTTCATGATGGAGGTGTTTGGTTGATTGCGGGAGGTCTAGACAAAGCAAAGACGGGTTGGATCATGGTTTACAGAGGACGGCCTATGTAGACGCCTGTTTTGGGGTGGCAGCCCGGAGTCATTTATGTCAACCTGTCAGTCCCCCTCAGAGCCATAATTTCCTGGCCATGCTTTCTCGAACGGTAAATTCAGTTTTTAATATGTACTGCGTCTTTATCAATACCTTAAGACCATTGGATGGAGGTTTTTACAGCAAAAGCCAAGGAAGATTCTATAGCCTTTTCTCCAGTGCCCCACAGTCGGAACACCATGCATAGCTTTTCGAAAGGTATAAGGCCGCTGCACTCCATCCTTCTCACACAGGTCTATCGTCACGACGAACAGTGGACGCGCAAGCTGGAATTGTGTCACTATGGTTTCGCACTGGATGATTGCAGCTTTGGGTGAATACATCATAAGAATGAGCTGAGAAGCGCAAGCAAGATGACTTCCACGAATAACTCCTGATAGTGCTCACTCTAGACTCCCGCTTCTACTCATAACCTGAACGGAGTACACCGCAAAGACATTCAGCGCGATGGTTGCTTCGACATGACAGAGACGTAGCCGTGGTAGATAATGCAGCGCGTAAGCGCCTCAAAGCGATGATCGCAATTCCTGCTAGCCCCGGACGCTCTTTCCAGTAAAGCAAAACCGTTCCTCCTCACCGTAAAACGCCATGCAACTCCGTTAGTCCCACAACGCCATACCCAGGTATCTCCCCGCATGACTCCTCGGCGCCCTTCTTCTCACTCATCTAACCAACCTGCCCCCTTTTCTCTCCCACCACCCCGTCAGCCCGACGTCCCGGCTCCAGCCACTCCTGCGCCATCGCTCCCTCCATGCAACACGCCCTGCGCGTCGTTCTCGCGATACAAGTGCTGAAACACCTCCGAGTTGTCGTCGACAAGCCAGTGCAGATCTTCAGCCTCTGGACGCATGGTGGCAGCGAGTCCGTTGCCCGGCTTGGGGTAGTGCGCTGGCGGGTCGTCGGAGTAGTGGTCCGCTTCTTGCTCGTATTCGGCGTCGGCTTCGGCGTCGGCGGAGGGGTCTGGGGCGGGAGCGGGAGCTGAGGTAGGGTTGGTTGTGGTGGTGGGAGCGGCGCTGGGGGTGTTGAGGGCGGGGTCGAGAGGCGGAGGGGGCTGTGGTTGTGTGGTTGTTGATGTAGATGCGGGCGCGGTGACGCCGGGAGCTAGGGAGGCGACGGAGGTGTAGTTGGTTGGTGGTGGTGCGGCGCTGGAGGGCGCGGGGGTGGGTATCGGGTTAGCTGTGGGCTGGGATGGCTCCTGAGGGAGTGCGGAGGGCGCGTCTGGGAGCTCGTCTGCGCCCGAAGTCATGGGAAGTCGGGATTTTAGGTCCGGCGGGAAGAGGGCTAGAGACGGATGTGCCGCGCTTGCTTGCACTAGGAGAGATATCAGGGTTGCCGGAGGGAGAGTCGAGAAGTAGGCGCGTTTCTGCAAGGAGTCGCGTCAGGACGGATGCGAATGTAATGGGCTCGGTAGATATGGATACCTCGTCTGCCGTCAAACTATCTCCCGCTACCAGTCCACCTACAGTCTGTGCCACAGCGGCTGCAGCAGTCGCTTCCCTCGATCTCACACACGCCGCACAATACCACTCCGCCTCCACCTTCTGCACCACTTCCCTCGGTATCGGTGGATCATGGCAGTACTGGTGATACGGCGTATTACACGCGTCGCAGAACACAATCATGTTGTTATTCGGGCTCGTGCCCCTCAAACAAACCGTACACAGACTCGCCTCGCTGGGTTTGCGATTCGTCTTCCTCCTCTTCTTCGCCGAGTCCGCAGACGGCGACGGCAGCGTCGGCACATACTGCGTTGGCTTGTTGACCGCCCGCCCCGAGCGCGTCGCGGACGGTAGGGGGGTGTAGGAGTTGCTGACGTCGGAGTCGTTGGCGTCGTCGCTGACTTCCTCACTGTTTGCTTTTTTCCGCTTGCCGCCTCTGCCGCCTCCTCGTCCACGCCCGCGGCCACCCCCTCGCCCGCGTCCGACCGCTGGACTGGAGGAAGCTGCTGAAGACGATGCGCCGTTCCCTCCGACGGCGGCTTTAGTCTTCGCCGTGGCGGAGCCTCCCCTTGAGCGGCCCCTACCGCGCTTGCTGGCTGTAGGCGCGGGTGGCGGCGTAGCGATGCTTTCGGTTGTGACCATGCCCTTCAGCACCTGTTCTCGCGCGGCTTGCCATCCTTGGGTGCCGAGCGCGTTGGCGGAGACGCGCTTTAGAATTTCTGCTGTTGAGGCGGAATACTGTGGGAAGGGGGATGCAGCGCTTGTGAAGCCATTGGAGGTGTTGGGATTGGCATTTTGGTAGTCAGACAGTGCGTTCGGTGGGGGGTTGGTGGGAGGTTGCGATTGCGGTGCGGAGGTGGATGCGGCGGGTTGCGGAGACACACTGGCAACGGCGGAGTTGTCCATTGCAGGCCGAGCTGCTCGAGCGAACTGTGGATCCTTCAATTGGGGCCCCGAAGCAAGCGATGGTGCTTCGGCGAACGATTGAGGTTGGGCGCAATGGAGGCGCAGTGGAGATTCAAGCCTCACCCGGCGCATCTCGTTCAAAAAGCGATTCATGCGCCCTGCCGAACGCCGTGCCGCCGCGCTCCAGATCGTCTCACCACCGTCGCTGGATGAGGATCCACAACAGCAAGGTACATACACATCACCTCAGCACGCACTGGACAAGAGTCGAGTTTCCGAGGCTGATCTTAGATGTTGGAAATTTTCGATCTATGCCACTACACCCTCGCTTTTCAGACTCTCTATATCTGCCCCGCTCATGCCCACAACATCCTTCAAAATCTCCTCCGTGTGCTGACCTAGAGTTGGCGGCGGCATCCTCACACTTGGCTTCGAGAAGGAGTACTTGACTGGCGTATTGACCAGCTTCATTGGCCCGCAAGCAGGGTGCTCCACCTCCGTGACCATATCTCGCGCCAGCACTGTCAGACACAGTTAGTTCTCCTCAACACTAGACCATATCCCATTGTGCATTGCGGCGGGACCTACCATGCTCATGGCTCAGCGTGCCCTGAATATCATTGATAGCAGCATACGGCATGCCACTCCCTTCAAACTCGTCCAACCACTCCTTCGTCGTTTTCTTGACCGTCTCCCCTTCTAGTAACCTCTCCAGCTCATCCCGGTTCTTCACGCGCACAGCGTTCGTCACGAATCGCTCGTCTTTTGCCAGCTCCGGCTTCCCGAGCTTCTCGCATATGATCCCATACAGCCTGTCGTTGCCGCCTCCAAGCAGGATATCTCCATCCGCCGTCTTGAACGCTCGATACGGCACAATAGACGGATGGGCTGTGCCCCACCGCCCCGAGTCTTTCTGGCCGCTGATGAGCGCGGAGCTCGCAATGTTGGCGAGAGTGGCGACTTGGCAGTCGCTAAGCGCGACGTCGATTTGTTGCCCTTTGCCTGTTCTTACGCGTCCTAGTAGTGCCGCCATGATGGCGTTAGAGGTGTAGAGGCCGGTCGTCAGGTCCGTGACTGCAACACCGACTTTAACTGGTGGGCCGTCGCGCGAGCCGGTGATGTGCATGAGGCCCATCTCCCTGTAGAAGGTGAGCACCATTGCATGATAGCCTTGCGCCGCTGGGAGATTGGGACTTACGCCTCCACCATCACATCGTAGCCCGCACGGTTGCTGTAGGGCCCGGTCTGTCCGTATCCCGTGATGCTCGCATAGATCAGGCTCGGATTGACCTTTGAAAGAGTCTCGTAGTCCATGCCATATTTCTTCAACGCGCCAGGCAGGTAGTTCTCGACGAGTACATCGCAGTCTTTGGCCAGCTTGTGCAGAATGTCGACACCTGCGGGATGCGCGAAGGACAGGCCCAGCGACTTCTTGTTGCGATTGACCTGCGCACCAAAGTGAGCGCACGCTTAATATTCCCGGTGTTCGGTGGTCATACGGAAAGGAAGTATGCGCTCTCTCCTGGCCCACTCTTGCTGCTATCGGTGTATTTGGCGTACGGTGGCCCCCATGCCCTCGTATCGTCACCTCGGGTCGGATGCTCTATCTTGATGATCTCCGCACTGCAGTTGGTGTATGGTCAGCCCTTATGAATCGCCCAAGACAACCGCAAAGGAGGCGGTGCGCCGTACTGGGCTTCCTGTTGCGTACCCAAGGTCTCCAAGAATCTGCGTGCAGTATGGCTGGATAGAGTGTCAGCAGGCGGTCCAAACTCAATCTGCGCGGTCACATACACCAGCCAACACTCTTGTCATATCCAGCACCCTGATACCAGCCAGCGGCAGTGTTGCGACATCAGCAGCTCCGGGCGCTGCTGTCGCCAGACATCTCCGCCTACTACTCGACGCCGGCTTAACGAAGCCATTGGTACGCGCTGTCCTACACACGAGGCCCCACGGCCGTACTCTGCTGGTTGCCATTGCTCTGAGGGAGCTTCATGGTGTTTACGGGGCATCACGCCTTTTGAAGCTCTCCAGCTCCCGAGTTTCGGCTGCTTCTGCCCCGCGGCATGCCCCGCGAAGCCGAGGCTTGCTCGCCGCCCTGACGTCCGCGAAGTCGCACCAACAAGCATCTCACCCATCAGCCCTCTAGACCTAGTAGGCTACCCTCATCATGTTCACAGGCATCGTGGAGACAATAGGCAGTACGTGCTCTTTCCCAGCGTCTCAGCAACGACCTCAGCTAAGCTAACTCTAGCAAGCCGTATCCGCCCTCGAGAAGCAGGATGACACCTCCAGCGGCGGCGGCGGAACCTCATTGACAATATCAAACGCCGAAGAAATACTCGGGGATGCGCACCTCGGCGACAGCATAAGCATCAACGGTACGTCCCGTCCCTCCCTGTTCCCAAAGCTCCTTCCCCCCACGGCCTCCCCTTTTTCCACCCCCCACAAGCGCACCTCCAACCCTCACCCCCAGGAACCTGCCTCACCATCACCGAATTCGACACCTCCTCCTTCAAAGTCGGCGTCTCGCCCGAAACCCTCCGCCGCACCAACTTAGGCTCCCTCACGAAGGGGAGCGCCGTAAACCTCGAGCGCGCCGTCTCCGCCGCAACCCGCATGGGCGGCCACTTCGTGCAAGGCCACGTCGACACCATCGCAACCATCGCCTCCATCACGCCCGACGGGAACGCTCTAACCTTCCGGCTTTCCCCACGAGACAAGAGCGTGCTACGCTACGTGGTCGAGAAGGGCTATGTGACGCTTGACGGGGCGAGCTTGACGGTCACGAAGGTGGAGGATGCGAAGGGGGAAGAGGGGGGGTGGTGGGAGGTGATGCTGATAGCGTATACGCAGGAGAAGGTCGTCATGGGGCGGAAGAAGGAGGGGGAGGACGTGAATGTCGAGGTTGATATGGTGGGGAAGTATGTTGAGAAGAGCGTCGCGGGGTATTTTGAGGGGCAGGGAGGTGGGGAGATGCCGGTGTTGGAGAAGATGGTGGCGAGGATGGTGGATGAGCGGTTGAAGGGGCTGGGGGTGAGGTGAGGACGACGCGTTTGTGACAAGTAGTCGGTGGGATATAGAGTGGATTAATGCAAGGATATCACCGCCAGGCCTTCGCAGGGCTTGAGGAGCTCCTTGTACATAGTACGAGCAAGCGGCTCAAGCAGAAGTGTGATGGCCGAGTGAGGTTCGGAAAACTGATTATGTCGGTTTTCCAAGCAACACATCCATGATTTAACAGCTCTCCACCGCATGCCACGGCCATCCCAAGGGTACACAGTAAGATTGTGATGGACACCAGTAAGCACGGGGATGTTTGAGGTAACAGCTAGTCCACGTTGATCAGAGAACTTTGGTTACTAAGTATACTGCGGCCCAGGTAGATTATGAAGGCATTACACGACAAAGAGTGCCGCAGCGATGTCTTATCAACGTCCCAAGACGCTCTTCCGAAAGTAGGCTTTGCTCGCCAATCAAATGCTGAAAACGCCTCGCTATGCATGGTGGATCAAAGTAGAAGTTGCTCCAATCAAGATGCCAACGTCAGACGCCAAAGATACGGGCAGCATACCAGCGTGTCGCTGTGGAAAACATGATAACGAAGTTACGCGAGTGTAAAGGAAGACCAGAGCGACATGCAGGGAGGGCGTCTGGATCAAAAATAAATAAAAAAGAATGCCGTGATCGAAGTTTGTACCTTTGCCATTGCACAGAGGTGCAGAAAGAGGACGCCAGACCGGTATAGAGAGATGTGCAGCAGGGTATATTGCGGCAGGCAATACTAAATCAATCATACTCTTCTCCTCCTTCATCATCATAGTTCTGTGCGATTGCTCCAAATTCGTCTTCGTCTTGACCCTGGCTCACGCCCCACATACTCTCGTCAGCCCCCAGAGCCCTATGGATCTCAGCGTCTTCGTCGACCTCTTCTTCGTCGTCAGAGAGCTCCTCTTCTTCTTCCGGGGGATCTTCCTCAATTTCAATCGGCTCGTTCTGCGAGTTCGGTGGCCGAGCAAGTTGCGCGGGTTGGGTAGCCTGGACCGCTTGTGTGGCAGGCGGAGACACCGGCGCCTGAGGTCTTGGAGACAGCGCTGGAGAAGCCGAAGGACGGCGAAGCTGACCGATATGCGCAGCGAATGGAGATGGGGATGCGCGCGCTGGCTGGGCTTGTGTAGCCTGTGAGGCGGGAGGTGTACGCTTGTAAGCAAAGTCGGCTAGCCTGGGCAGTCTCTGACGCGGTGTGCCACCCGCCGCAGATGACCCCTGTGACGGGGCTGGACTCATGCTGGTTCGTTGCCAGCCTGCTAAGCTGGGTCGACGGCTGCTCGCTCGACTGGATACAGAAATGGCAACTGACGCAACGCTCGGTGCCGGGCTCTGCGATGCTGCTCTGCTGTCCTGAGTTGAGGTCTGCGGCGATTTGCCCGGTTCTTTGGTCGTCGTATCCATCTCTTTGAGGCGTTCGTAGTTGATGAATCTGCTGTAGCCCCTCGCACCGCGCTTCTTCAGCATGCGCTCTGTAGCCTCAGCCGGACTCTCAGGAGGAGTCTCGCCCGCGACGATGTTGGGGTCACCGGCGGGGTGGAATTCTCTGGGCTTCTTATCCTTTGCCTTCTTGTCCTTGCCACTCGCCTCGTCTAGGCGCTTTTTAAGATTTTTTCGTTGCTGGGCCCGGAGCCAGTCCTCGTTGTGCGTCACCCAGATGCGCTCTTTGATTTCCTTCTCCGCCTCGCTGAGTATGCAGTTTGCTATCTCCGGATCGTCGTCGAACTCGTCGGTCTTGATAGTCTCCTCCATGTTAGCGGCATCTGTGCGCAACTGGTTGGCAAGTGCCGCAGACTGTTCTCTGTACTTTGACAGCTTGGCCTCTTCCATGTTGTTTACGGCATCCTCACTCGTGATGATCTGGTTCATCTCCGTCTCAAGCTCGGCTTCGGCAAGGAGATCTTCTTCGGTGAGCTCTGGCACTTCGGGTGCTGTCTTGCGCTTCTTGTTGGCCGGGCCGGGCGGCCGACCCCTCTTCTTTCTAGGGGCCTCGGTTTGCTCGCTTGCTTCCAGCTCAGAATGGGCGGAGTTTGCGGCTGCGAGGAGACTTGGATCAATAGGTAGCTCAGGGATGACAAACCCATCCTTATCCCGCCGAGGTTCACGGGGTGCCGCTGAAGATGCGTCTGTAGCGCCAGCCGCAGCCTGCTCATCAGGCTCGGTTTCCACTTCCGGCTCCTCCCCCAACTCCTGGACACGTCTGCGCTTTCTCTCCCTCTCCTCACGTTCCCTTCGCTTATAGACAGCCGGAGGTTCAATGTTCGTTTTCAACCTCTCTCCATACTCCTGGAATTGCTTGACCGTCAGCCCCGCACTCTGCGTCCGCTGGAACTCGTCAATGCGGCTTCTGATCGTCATGTCTGCAACTTTCACAGTGTACACCACCTCTCGGACTGTCCTGCGGAAGTTGTTCATGCCAGCTGCCAGGATGATGCAGGCGCCACAAAGGCCGGCGGGATGCCGCCCGGTGACCATCCAGTCGCGGTTCATTCGCTTGAGGATTCTTGCAGCGTCGTTGACAACTTCTCTTTCCATGTTGCCGAACTCAAGCTTGCGTGCGTATTTCTTGATGAGCTCTTCGACGTCAATGATCGGAACATCTCCTGCCTTCTTCTCATTCTGCATGAAGAGGCACTTCTGCAGATCTCTGAACAGCTCGCCCAACTTATACACGTTCACTTGTATCTTTTCGGCAAAGTCCATAAGCAGGACCTTGTTCCTCGGCTGTTTCCTGCAGGCAATGTACAGGCAGACGGCCGCAACAGAGCGAGGGCGTCGCCCTGTCGTGAAGTTGCCGTTCAGGGCGAGCTGGTATATGCGATGTGCTTGCGTAGGGATCGGATCGTTGATTGAAAGGACGGCGGCGAGCCTTCGGATTTCACTGAGACCTAAAGCAATATTAGTTACCTAGTCAAAGATCAAGTCGGGATACAGGAACCCACCATTGGCCTCCCCCTGTCCCCTACTCTCCCCACCCAGCCCCCGAAGGCCAGTTCCCATAGTCTTCGCATATCTCTGGCCTTCACCAACGTGCGCTCCTTGGACGACGGCCGCTCCTCCTGATGTCTCCCCGAATGTCACCTCTGATACCACATTGGACTCTTCCAATAGCTTGGCGCAGTTCCCGCACACCAACTGGCCGTCTTCCTCGACCGGATCTGGATTGGCACAACATTGTTTTCTTCGTTTGCTGGAGTTGGCGGCTGGAGCGGAAGATGTTGCAGTGGAAGACGGCTTCTGGGACTTGGTGGGTTCCTTTTGAGCGGGCTGGCGGTCTCTGATGGGGGCTCGAGGCCGAACGGTAGACATGTTGGAAGACTGTAACAGCGATTTTGTTTGGACTGGAAGGGAAGGTTGAAAGGGAGGTGGTCAAGTGTAGGTGAAGGCCAGAGGAAGCCGAGCAGCCCAGAAACGACAGCAGCAAGTAGGAAAGGACTATAATAGCTCATATCTCTTCATCGTCCAATGTCGCATCAATAGCAACAATAGCGGTGCGAAGTGAAATGCGCAAGGCGGGTGTTCGAGGAATAGGCGAACGCTCGGTGCTGAAGAGTCAGAGTGGGTTGAGGTGGTGGAGCTGCGGTTTTCGGTACCAGAACTCCCCCTCGCTAGTCCGGCATATCCCGAAGTGCGCTGTTCGAGTCCGGCTGAGTTCTTCTTTAGATACTATCCGTATTACGTTGCGCTGCACTGCAACAGCGAATCTATCCATCTTCCGATGCGCATCAGGTAAAAGTTATAGTCCCAGATCGGTTAACTTTCCGTAATGGCGAGGAGGGAGATGTTCGTATCTAACAAATGCCATCCTTCTGCCCTCATGCTCGTCTTTGCCTCCGCAGGTCGCTTCATGTATCACTACTCATGATCTTGCAATCGCCTGGACTTTCCGGCCATACTGCCATGAGATGTTCAATGGGTTGCCATGTTAACAGTTTCTTTATAACTCAGGAGAGCTTCCCGGTCCGGTGGGGGTGTTTCATATACGAGGACTTCAAAGCTGGACAGTGGACGCTATGTGACGGTGAGCTGTATATAGTTGCCTCCAGTCTTGTAATTGAGTGCCCCAATGTAACGCGATATTTGTGAGTCGGTGTCGAAGACATCCTGAATTCGATTGAGTGTAGAAGCGCGAATCTATAGACTGCATGTCCAATTTCAAGTCTTCGCTTGACACCGGATGATCCGTTGTATCCAACTGGAAGCGCTTATTGAGCAGTTTTTGCATGAGTTGGACCACTCAACGCTCGGCCGCGTATGGCGACGCAGAGTATCAGACGTCGAGCCTACGGGGAAGGAATGAGATGTCTTTAGGAAGTCTTAGGCGCTGCTCTCAACCTTCTCGAGACTATGTTACATTGAGAAACCTGGGCAACGCCATTGCAGTGATAGCCACCATTCCAATTAAAGGCTCATAAGCCGCCCATGCGTGTGAGCACGCATTACCAACCAAACCTCTCGCAGCAATACCGCCCAAACCATCGTCTGTCATCATCCAACACCGCGAATTCTTGTTATCGAGTCATTACCGGTGCAGCCTTTGGATGTCTTCCTCCGTCCAATGAGCAAACGATAGAACATCATTAGCCCGGACCTGAAACAGCAAGGGTTCCGTATGATGCATACGACAATTGTTTGGAGTTGCTGGGATCTTGAGAGTGCAGTCTATGCAGAGTCCAGTGCAGCGCGAAAGCACTGCGGAGATGATGCCGTTAACCTCGTGGGAGAAATCAATGACACATGCCGGACATCGATTAGTGGGCAAGCAGCTATTCGACCTCGCATCGAGCTCACTGTCGAGGTTGACCGCGGCAGAATTGAATTGTGCAAGACTCGCAAGCTGGTCCTTGATGGGAATTGACCACTTGAAAGTACCCAACCCCAGCCGATTTAGTTCGCGGTAATACCCAGCGACAGTGAGCGCATCTTTCAGGCAGAACTTGGTCTGGTGATGATCCGCTCTAGGCACGCGATAGTCTTGATTATGGCCGCTAAGCATCCTTATACTTTCGGTTCTCTCAAGCAAGGACAGTATCGGTGAGTTGAGTCGGTTGGCGAAATATTGGCGAGCCGAATCCCTCTCGCATTCCAGTGCGGCTTTAAGCATTGTTAGCTCATGGCTGTAAGATTCGTGCCGATACGAAGAGGTTGCCTGGCTTACCAAAAGCTGATTCTGGGATCGCATGACTCAATTTCCCATTCCTGAGGTACCCAAAATTTTTACCGTTCGCGAGAAGAATTTGGGCAGTGACGGTCTTGAAGCTCCAGGCATCGTCGAAAAGACACGCGAGCGCCAGCAGATCTCGCAACTGAGGCTCAGCGGAAGCTTCGAAGAGATAGGGCCTCATCCAAGCAGCGACAACAGGTCTAAGTATTGCAGCACAATCATACTTATCAGCCACCCGAGCGACCTCTACGACTAGATCCAAGGAAGGGCTTTTCGGCAAAGACAGGTGTCGATGATGAAGGTAGTTGCAGAGAATCGTCACACCACTCGGGTCATCATCAGGAAGCGGTAGTTGCAGAGGTTTTGCGGGGTTCCTACGTCCTATTGTTAACGGAGCTGGAATTGGTTTGGGGCGAGACAAGACGTACTTCTCCTCACGCATGGCTTGACCCTCCATGAAGTACGGACCAAACATCACTTCGAAGACGCGCGACGCAATTGAGAGAACCTTGGACGAGACGAGCAGTGATGCCCTAGGCGATTCGGACGGACCGAGGACGAGCATTACGTCGCCATTTCTGTCAATATCGACAGTCGATGGAGGATCGGGCGTCCAAGCACTCTCCATTGCGTGACAGTGCCGATAGAATTGTGGCAGCTGTGTGCGGTGGCAGTTGCTGGGTAGCGTAGCGTGGCAGGTAGTTCCGGACGTTGCCAGAGCAGAGGTGCGTAATTTTTGCTAAGATGACTGAACATAAGTTGAAAGAAGAGTGAATCTTGGCACCAAAGTGAAATGTGGGAGTAGCGTGAGCGTGCGGACGGTAACTGAACTGTCGGGAAGCGCCGTTTGCATTCGCGGCATTGCGGCCGTCCACATCAAAAGCCCAGGGAGTTTGTAATCAGACGAAAGACTTCATCGAGACAGCGGAAATAATTTACAGCCATCCCTTCCCTCAAAAGCCAGCCATACGCGTCCCAAGATCAACCCTATCCAACCCTGACCAAGGTGCTTACTCGTCATCATCGTCGCTCTCCACCTCCTTCAAATCAGCCTCCTTCGGCACCGTACCGCCCTTCCTCGCCTTTGCGGCTGCAGCAGGGCCGCTCTTCTCGGCAGTATCGGCCTCAGCGTCCTCGTCGTACTCCTCCTCCGGCTCAGACTGCTCCTCCTCGTCAGGAGTAGCTGCCTCGTCGTCTACCTCTGGCTCTTCTTCGTCCGAAACCTCCTCCGGCTGAGCGGTCTTGCGCTTCTTGGCCTTTGGAGCCGTTGCTGCTGCTCTTAGTGAGCGGGTGGTTCGCGACACTGTTACAGAGCTGGATTTCTACCTGGAGCAGGCTTCGCCTCTTCCTCCGAATCGCCGTCTTCGTCGTCGTAGACTTCGGAGCCCTCTGACTCGTAGCTATTCGCCGAGGCGGCGCGTGTCAGCCTTGCGACGCAAGATGGTAACAGCGCGCCCAACGCGCAACCGATGCATCTGAGCTTCCAGGAGCTCAAACAGAATCGCTAATCGTCGCAATTGCGAACACAAGGAACGCGCATAGTATGCGATACGCGCGCAGGTTACAATGGATGACGTCAGGAGCTTATATTAGACTTACTCGTCCTCCTCATCGCTCACATCAGAGGGGAGAGCCTGAAGCTCCTCCTCCTGCTCAGCTTCCTGCTTTCTCTTGCGCGTCGACATTGTGTATGGAATGTGAATTGGATAGGTAGTGAATATGGGTGACAGGAGCTTGAAGGAGTGAAGGGGGAGAGAGCTTCGGAGCTCAGCTCTCGGAAAGCTGGGGGGCTGGCAGGGACTCGACAATCGATTGGCAAGGCGCAGTTTTCGCCCTGTGCTCCCCCAAGCTCCCCCGGGCCGGTCTGATTTGGGGCCGCCCACGTCAGGGGCTGCAACGTTCGGGCGCCTCTCTGGACGCTAGGCGCTTCCAGGTCTCTGCCCTGCTTCATGTCCAGGAGTTTATATCCATCTAGTTGTCGGCCAGCTGCCTCAATCGAAATTCGCAAGAGGGACGGCGAGCACACCGTGAGCTGAGCTATCGCGACAAGCAAGCCATGCTTCGATTCGTCCGCTGCTGTCCCACCACCCCTGCATGCAGAGTGCCCCCTTGCGCAGGGCATTACTCACTGTCGTTACACTCCCGAGTTGGGGCGCAAGATTGAAGAGAACCACGCAGATACTTTCTTGGATAGACGCCTGTGTTGCAAGCAGTATCAGCTACAAGCAACCATATACCGTCATAACGAGCAGTAAATTCTACTTGGGATCTCTCGTAATGTCTTCAAACAGTAGAACACTTCTGATTGAAATCGGTTTCATTACTCATAGCGATTGCATCCATTCTAGCCCTTAAGGAAGACCTTCGTCCTCTATTGGAGGTCATCTCTTCCCGGCATTGATCATTTGTAACAGGCATGGCGTCGATTGACTGTTATGCCGGGCTTGTCGGATCAGCGAAACGGTACAGGTGTCATGCCAAACGGGCTGTGAATGCTTCTTTTGCCCCAGAACAGACCAGTCCGAGATGGACAGGAGTAGGAACCATTTGGAACAGACAGACCCGTTGTGACGGAAGTACAAGCTCGCTGTCACCCCCTATACAGTACCACCCTCCCTGCGATCAAGCGTACAATGTCCGTATCCAGCGATTTCCACGAGTCCATCCTTGATGAACTCGACTCAGCGGGATAAAAGATGATAAACAGAGACTTCGTAATCTTGATTGAAGACGTTCTCGCCATCTTCACGGCCTGAGAACAGCTACTCCCAGAAGCTATCCAAACACCCATTCGTAGCATGGCCCCATACCGGATTTTGAGTTGGCATAAAGGGTAATCTGTTAGCCAGTGCAAACCTTAGTGAACAGTATGCTATTTTGACAGTTGTGTTAATTTGCAACGCCTCTGCTAGATGAGCGCACAGGCTATGGGTTGTTTGCTGACTAGGCGCACGATTGATCCATCTCTGCACTTGGCAGCTGGATGGGACGTGTGGGGTTTGGTGTCTTGCATATTTTCACGTGCTTGGCCGAAGCCACAGCGTCACAGCCCCGTCAGGGATTCATGCTGCCCCAACATCGACACCAACTCCCTTAGGCCCTTCTCCAAACCCTTTCAGGCCCCTCCAGACCCCGCGACACCCCCTTATCGCCTCTCTACCTACTCGACCAACACCTTGCCGTACAACCATCGAGCGTATCGGCCGCCGACCATGGCGAAGCGCGGCGTCCATTACGAGGACCTCCTGCCTGTCCCTACGGAGGGCATGGCACCCACAGACCCAGACAAGAGGGAGCGCAGCACCAGCATGGCCGAGGGTCCCACACTCAGCCACGCACTGGCACAAGACCATACCGACCACGGCGCCGTCTCTCTATCCGATGAAGGGGCAGAAGTCGTAAATCTCGGCTGGAATGAGCCACCAGAGAAGATACCGAAGCCTCTTGTTGGAGGCTTGCCAAACGAGGAGCTGTGGTTGCTTGTTCGGCGCTTCAACAAGGTGAGACTGAAAGGTCTCCCTCTTGATGCTCGGGGTCGCTAACTAGGTCGACACAGCAAATGTACCATGTTAAGGAAACCCTCCATCCTCCTCCCGGTGGTCTAGATATGTACGTTGCGGATGAGGAGGAATTCTCGCCGGACAAGCTACGGAGCAATCTTGAGCGTCTCTACATGACTGTCGTACGTACCGGCGTACACGAATTGCAAGGCAGGCATTTAACCGCACCTAGGGTATCGGTATCATGGGATTTGGAAAACACATTGCCCGCCTCCGGTCATGGCGCGAAACCAGGCGAACAGCCTGGTTCTGCACAGTACGTATAGCTTTGCCTAGCACGAGCTGAGCGCCGAAGTTGACCAATCTCTCAAGGCATACTTCCTCGCCTGGATGTTCGATTTCCTCGTCCCCCTCTTTTCCTTAATGTTAATCGCTCTGATCGCCTATCCGCCGTCCCGCGAACTTCTGTTCCCTCCTGCGCCAATTGCTCTTGTTAGCGGAAGCGGCGGAGTGCAGAAGCCGAAAGCTGGCGTCTTGGGTAGCCATGACAGCGCGACGGGTGCGCCAGAGAATCACAAGGGCGAGGCTGTCGAGAACGAAGCAAGCAACTTCGTCAGCAGCATCGCAGCTGTCGCCATCAGCAGTGCTTCCGGCAAACACCCGCAGAACGAACCAGAAGACAACGAGAAGGGCACCGCCCAGGATTCTGTGCCGGACCCTACGGCGCTTGCCATGGGCGCTGCTAAAGCCAAGGACAAGGCTGACGGAAAATCGACTTCGGCCACACATGACAAGACGAAGGTGCCGATGGAGACTGCTATGTGGACGAAGATGAGGCCGGTCATGCACGGCCTCGGAGACCTGACGGATACATGGGAGAGATTTGCAAAGTAAGATGCTTGTCAACCTTCAATTGACTTCCGTGCTTACCAAGCCAGTGCCCTTGAGCCAACACCGCCCTTCCCCAAAGATCTTTACCGGTTTCGTCTAGCCGCCGTTGTCCTCCCGATGTTCGCCGGGTCCATTTTTATCTCCTCCTACATGTTCATGAAAGGGGTTACATTCGGCGTCGGCTTCGGTTTCTTTGGCGATCCCATCACCAGACGCGGACTTGAATGGCTAAACAAGAACTACCCGAACTGGATGAAGTTCCTCGAGCTGCGGAAGTATGTCCCCTCCCTCCTTCACACCCTCTCACGCATTATTAACACTCTTCACAGCAACATCCTCAAGGGCGTCCCCACCAACGCCCAACTCACCATCACCCTCCTCCGCATCGGCGAAGCGAACCACGCACCCCTCCCACCCCCTCCACGAACCTCCGCACCCCCACCCGAAGAGTCCGCCGAAGTCTCCGAGGAGAACCTCCGCGCCACCGGCGCAGACTACCCCCTAAACGCGACCCAAGAAGAACTCGACGATGCCATGACGCCCGACCCATCCGTCGCGCACCAGACGGGCGGCTCCGACATCGACGCCTCGAAAAACAGCAAGCACGGCCACAAAGGCAGCAAGATCCTCGGCTTCTTCAAAGCCACGGCCAAAGGCGCCGTCGAAACCGCCATCGGGGCCGACAGGCTGAAAGCAAAGGTCGGGAGCGAGCACGCCAAGGACAGGCTGGGCGTTATACCAGATCCGAAGGAGGACCTGACGAGTGGGCCCGTGGAGTTCAAGTGCCGGTACCACGGCAAGAAGGGCCATCTTTACATCACATCCAAAACGACGGCCCCGCCCGCTGTGCACTTTTCGAGCGACTCGAGTATCGACAAGCTGGGCACCAGGGATAGAGAGGATCTGCACCCCGAGTGGAGCCTGCCGATCAGCGAGATCAAGGAGTTGAAGAAGATTGGCGGGTTTGGGTGGAAGGCGAAGTTGGTCGTTGGTTGGGCGTTGGATAGGGAGGTCGCGGACGGCTTGGAGATTGTGGATCGGAGGGGTGTGATGTGGAAGGTTACGGCGATGGTGTTGAGGGATGAGCTTTTTAATCGGTTGGTGGCTATTAATGGGCAGAAGTGGGAGTGTTGGTAGGTGGAGGCTTTTGGGTAGGTTTGATGATGGGATGAGCTGTTATAAGTACTGATGCGTTTGGATTGCGCGCGCCGACGACTTGGATGATCAGTCAGTAATTCTTGCGACGTTATCGAGTGGATAACTGGACCATGTGTATGGGCGGACGAGTTGAGCCAGGAGCATCAGCGCCAATTAACTTATCCATTCCGTGGAGAAAGTCGGTCACTATGTGCTTCCTCTTATCGTTCAGATCATCATCGGAAAGACCTCATATTGTTCCAATCCAGCCTTTATCGCTTTTGCCGAGGTATCTAAAGCCATGTACATAGCAGCCAAGTGTCCGCTGCCCTCCCAAAAAAGATCCAGCGGTAAATATGCACGCTTCTACAACAAACCTCTTAGCCTTCAGCGCTCAAGCACACATGCCAAGACCTTCTCTTCCTCGTTCATCCGTCGCTCCCACTACTCCTGAACGCAGCACAGAGCGCCGCGTACTGATGCGTCAAATCGAGCACATGCTGCGGCAAGCTGGTGCCCTGGATGATGCTCCTGACCTTAACCGCGCCTTCCTCCTCGATGAGTTTGCGGATCGTGTACAGTAGCGCGGGAGAGAACTAGTCACAAGTCAGGCTCTCGTGCTGGCCTTCTACTGAAGCCCCCACGTGCAGCATGACGCCCGTTATGCCGCAGGAGCAGGACCCACATACCTCAGAATACCACCGATACTGCCACGTAACCAACCGAATCAACGCCCCCAGGATCTCCCTCACCTCCCCCCTACGTTCCAGCATCCCCAGCACGCCCTTCATCGCCTTGGGACTAAATCTGATGCTCAGACACGCCTGGTACGCCTCCACCGCCTCCTCTTGGTGATGCAGCCGCTCCGCCAGCTCCCCCAGAATCTCCCACTCCTCGGCGCTCTTGCGGTAGAGGAGCTGCTGCTGCCGATACTGTGCTAGTTCCGTCCGCCAGATGGTGTAGACGCGCAGGTCTTCGTAGAGGACCATGAAGAGGTTGTCGAGCCAGCGCTCGCAGAGGCGTTTGTTCTGGAACTGGGTGTATGTCGAGTTCGCGGTGTCTGTTGGAGAGGAGTCGGGACCCGAGGGGTGCTGTGCAGGCTCTTCTGGGGGAGAGGAGGACCCGGCTTTCACTTCCTCCGACGCGACGGTGTGGCCGGGTTTGGAGAGCGATTGGCCGGCTTCGAGGGCCTGCGCGGTAGGTGACTTGCTCTCGTCCCCGTCGGCGGTGGGCGCCTCGCCCGGCTCGCCATGCCCGTTTGCTCGGGGCGAGGGCGCCAGCGCGGTGGTGCTCGCGTTGCGGCTGTGTGGTTGCTGTTGCGGCTGATGCGACACGGCTTGCTTCTCATGCCGGTACTCTTCCTCCATGACAAACACCTGGCTGCGGATGCGCAGGAGCTGGTCCCAGCCGATCTTCTTCGTGATCTCGGTGAGCAGCATGTACGCCTTCAGGAACGTACCCTTGAAGCCCGCGGCGTGCAGTTTGCGCAGCGTCGGGTGCACGAGCTCGGTCTCGCCCGCGGCGCTCGTGTCGTCGATTTCGTCGCATTGTGACTCGGACATTATGGGGAGGGAGATACGGAGGGGCTCGGGGGTTCGGGGCGCATCTTTGTCTTGGTAGGTGAACATAGGGCAGGAGTTTAGGGTTAGGAGGGCTAGGTCCCACTGTTCGAGACCGACGTAAATCTCCGCTAGGCGTGCCCAGGTCCCGAACTCGCTGGGCGCGGAGACTACGCTGCGTTTTGCAATTTCGAGCGCGAGATCGCCGCGCCCTTTGTGGTTGCAGAAGTCCGCTTGGCAGTCGAGGAGGGAGTAGTCCATGGGTAGCTCGTCGATCGCCTCGTGGAGTAGTTGCACGGCTTTTACTTCCTCGTCTGCGGACAGGTAGACTCGCGCTAGCAGGGAGGATATCTCAGGATCCCGCGTCCGCAGCTTCTCGAAGAGGTTGATGCCTGATGCGTATCGACCGGTAGTGCGGATATACTGGAGCAGGCCGGTTGTGAGGTGATTTGAGACGAGGTTTGGAACTTGTATCTCCGGATCAGAACCCAACTGCCAACCATTGAAGAAAAGGCGTTCGGCGGCGTCTAGAAATTTATGCTCCGCCTCCGTGCTCGTGACCGGGTTGAACCTCCTGACGCCTACGATTTTCTTTATTATGTCGCCGGACCCGTCGTCTGCGTAGGAGTACGCGCGAAGCACGCTGCACAGGTATGTCTCCAGCCATAGCGCGTCTGACGCCACGCGCTTGTCCCCTCGCTCGTCTATGCAGTAGCTCTCCACTGTGCCGGGTATCTGGACTTGTACACGCATGTCGAGGCGTGAGAAGGCATTGTAGCAGCTGCAGCTGTCAGCGCAACTCCACGCCACTGTTACGCGTGGACCAATACCAATATAGCCCCGACACTATCTTGGTCGTCTTGTCATGCGGCGTGTGTGTCAGGGTGTTGATGTAGGCTGCCAGGCTCGCCGAGGACGATGCGTCGACTCCAGTGACATGGTGATATACTCCTACCTGACCAGCCCCTTAGCGTGTGTTGCACGATTTGATAACCTTTCTAGTCCGTAGACGGGGGGGCCACCGCACCTGCTTTGCGGTCGACTTGATGGGCTGTTTTATGAGGTGGACTAGGTCGGGAGGGCCGAGTTCGCGTAGTGCTGCCAGTGATTCTGTGCGCGCATCGACCACGGAGTGGATTTCGTCTTCGAAGATCCTGCGTGTTTACTTAGCAACAGAGTTCAGAGCAGAAGCACAGCGCTACTGGCCACGCGCCGCCGTTGATTCCTGTCAAGATGACTGAGATGACGGGTAGGGATGAACGAAGACGAAAGGTTGGACGAATTGACATAGACCCATGATGCTGCTCAAATGCGCCAACGATTGGAGACTCAAAAATGCGGACCTACTCAGGCACAGCTGGAGATCCGACCATCGCTGGAGGCTAGAGGGGAGGCTAGAGGAGGCTACAGATGCGGTTCAGGGCTGTCTGGTGGAAGAAGCGGCGATTGTTTGGGGACAGCCTTGGGGCTCCTGGAGGATCAATTGAGCGAATACAAAACTGCGTGTATGTAGGTACCTTATGCGTCCTCAAGCTGAACCCGTCGTGCACAGCCCTACCGGTACCTTGTCCCTCGACTCGGAGCAATGAAAAGCAATTCCGAAGATCTGCCGAAGTGCCTACATCACATGCTGTCGTGGCTGAAGGGGACGCGCTCGACACATTCGCTCGCCCTGCCAAATGTGAACTCTTCACCTCCTCGACCCATCTACGGTAGGCACAGACGGGGACGGGAGGGGTCGTGGTAGTAAACCTCCACCATGGTGAGCTCACCGCCAGAATGCACCGACGAGGGAGATCGAACTGCTTACCCTGATGGCCCAGGCGACTTGGAAGGCTCTGAACATCGACTACGAGGTCGAGACCGACGAGGAAGTCATCGACGACACCAAGGAGATTCAGGTTGAGGAAGCTCTCAAGCTATACCAAACAGCCCTCAAGCTCCACTCCGAAGGCCCGAGATCCTACCTACAAGCCGCCGTTGCCTACCGAGACCTCTTCAAGTCTGAGATATTCCGCTATCCCGAATCCTTGTCGGAATTTGCGAGGCTCCAGCTGTATGGGGACGCTCTGGAGTACGACAGCCTTGTGCTGGACGAGCCCGAAGCGGGCCCAGTACAGCTGCCCGGCGCCCCGAACGATGCGCCGAATACGCTAGCACAGCTGCTCCATCTATCCTACAAAAACCACGGGGAATTTTTGTTGGATTTGCTGGAGTGGCAGCTGAGGGAACACTTTGACTTTCAACAGGAAATGAGGGAACTCTCTGGCTCTGAACACGAACTGATCGAGATTATCACTCCGAAGCAAATTGCAGCCGTCTCACACACACCACTGCGCTACTTCTCAAAGGCCCTAGACAAAGACGACGTTGATTTGGATCTCTGGAGGAGAACATCAAGAGTGGCCCGCTTCGTCGGCAGCAAGCGCATGGCAAGATATTGTCTCGAAGCAGTACTCGATGGAGATGATGAGGCAGTGGATAGCATACTTCGTCTTCCTGGCTTGGAGCAGGGTATAGCCGCGCAAGAACTGCGGGAGCTCGTGGAAGGGCTTCGCGACGATGTGTCCTGTTTGCAAGCGCCCCTCTCGAACTTGAAACGCCAGAAGTTGGGCATGAAGGTCAAGAAGAGCTTGGAAATCTACCCATCGATCCCGCTTCCATCTGAAGGATCGGAAGAAGCCATTGCGCAGCGCGTCCTTGCCCAGCAACCCACACGGCTCGTGTTGACCCCATCAAAACCTGACTGGACGTCTGTTGGTGAGGCCATCTTGCAGCAGTACTTTGCCGAACAGGGAGGATTTATGAAAGGTGTCGGTCCTTCACCAGGCATAACCATAGAGCTGCCGCAACTCCTATCGAACCAGGACCAGCATGCTCCAACCCCTGAGTCCAACCGGCCCAAAACGCACGTGACACAGCCAATTCCCCTTAAGACCACCGGCGAGGTATCAGAGGAAGGCGAGCCTCGAGACAGGTCTGTGCCGACCGCAATCGAAGACATGCAAACGAAGGAAGGCGGCCTCGACGGGCCACTGCCGGAGCCCTCTGCCGGAGCTGAAACTCAACCTGAACACGCCGTTACGCAACTGCGAAAGCGATCTACAGAGTCCGCTGGCCTTCCTGAAACGGCTGATGGAGGTCGTGTCAGAAGCAAGCGCATTCGCGCACGCGAGTCTATAGTAGATGCATCCAGTGCAGTGGACGGGCTTGCTCCCGACCATACGAAGCAGCGGGAGGCTCAGTTGGCCGGCTTCGAACACGCTGACCATTGGCTTTTCGTGATGATTGATGGGTTACTGAGCAAGCTTGGTGTGAACACTTTTGGCACGTCAGAGTCTTTGCGCGACACAATCAACGACGCCAGTGATGGCACGGCGGATTCTCCTTCTGGGCTACGCACTGCGATCAAAGACTTATTCGACTTCCTGCAGCAGTGCCCACCGCAGGCTGCGGCAACACTTCTTCATGGGGAGGGTATTGACGCATTAGCAGGCATATCTCGTGAGGCCAGATTGAGTGCTTTTGTCAGCGATGCTAAGTCAGGAAGTTCACGCCTGCCAAGTAGCCTTTCGCTGTCTGAACAAGGCATAACGGAGCTGGTCTCTCAGATCAACGATGAATGGATGACCACCAAGGAAGTTGCATGGACTTGGGTCGAACGTCTCCTGCGGCGAGGCGCCTTCTCTACGTACGACGGCCTTTCAAATACTCTAGGCTCTAGCTACCTGATGCATCGATGGTCCGAAGACTTGAAACGGATAGTCGTACAGATTGTCGTTAACTTAGACGAGTACATCTTTCAGCGGGTGTCCGACGATCTAACAAGGCTTGGCCCGGCCGCTGTACACACCAAAGATCGATATCAGCCGCAAGAGTTCCGCAACGAGTTGAGTACGCTCATCGACATGGCACAAACTCTCTTTGAGCTTCATCTCGACGTCTACTCCCTGATCAAACATCCTGGCAGTGGAGTAGATGCCGTCACACAAATGCTACAGAAAGACCGATTGGAGCGATGGGCTGCTCTGGCACGGGACGCCATCAACATCATTGCAGCCGCAGTATTGGGAAGAGATTCTGAAGAACTTTGCCTCAGACATATATGGGCATCAGCGTTTCATATTGGCGTATGCGACGACGTCCCTCAGCAGCACATTGTTCGGTTCATGGGAGAACTGAAAGCCATGATTCAGTCTTGGGAAGAGCAACATCTTGGAGTTGATGGAAAGCAGTCTATACAGCTGCAAAACAACGCAGTCATGCCTGAACTGTCTGTTGCGGCCGTAGACCAAGAGCTCGCCGCAATCAACATGAGAGACTTCTTCCTCAAGGTCTTCGATCATGATGAGAAAGATCCGGTAGCCGTCATCGAGAACTTGGAACCACTCCTTGAGACCCCAAGTGCTATGGACGCTCCGGACATCTTGGACATCGACGAAAACTGTCGAGGCGCTGACGAAGCTTCCGACTCCGCCATATCGATTGTTGATCGAGCTAGCAATGCTCCCTCGCACGCTCGCCCAACCGCTCGACCTACTCCTCTCCATGAGATGACCAAGTTCGTCCAAAATGCCAGCGTGTCCCTTCGGCTGTCAATGTGGTACCGACTTGGCCAGGCTTACGAGGCGATTGACTATCTGCCCAAAGTTGTCTCTTGCAGTTTGAGAAGTATTGAGATCCTCATGGCGGAAGCCGTGAGCCCCTCGTATCAGAACACTCCGTCTGAGCAGCGCGTCTTCATGCTCCTGAGATGGTTCAGGTTCATTGACCAACTCATCTATCGAGCACTCACCATTGCGAGAACTAACAAGACTGCCTTCGAGTGTCTGGACGATGAACACGTGCGCTCGTCGCTTGGCGCATTGGCGGCTTTCCTCAGAGTTGTCCACACTCTAAACATCTACGAAGACTATGTACGAGTTGGTCAACTTCCATTGCCAGCTTTCGAAGGTCGCCAGAGCACAGTCTTTCCAGTGATCGTCAGCAAGCTCCACGACGTACAGATTCGAACTTGGGAACTACAGTATCTGTTGTTGAAAGACGGCATGAAACAGAATCCAGAGAGCTTCACCAGTCCTGTGATCGACCAGATCGAGTATCTACGCCATGTGCACCATGCTGTGGGGATTAGGGGCTTCCTACAAGCATCAAATCGGTCGTTTCTCAGACTGTTGAAGGAGGAGATTCTCCATATAGCCGATAAATCGGCTGCTGACCTCCGGGATGCGGAATTGTCTCAGCTGTTGTACGATATGTATGGCTTGAAGTGTCACATGAACACCTATGACTGTATGGAGTATGGATGCCCGCCGGAAGCACTGGACAAGAAGACGGCCTTGCAACTGCTAGATTTTATCATGGCACAAGCTCGAAAAATCGGCATGAAAGATCTCCCCAAGTCGGAGCTCAAGGACGCCATTATAAAAGTCCATGGAGCCCTCGGGAAGCCCAAAGCCAATGAAGGGTTGGCTATGAACCGATCCATCTACGCCGCATACTGGAAATCCCCAATCAATCCCCTAGATCTATATCGCGCTCTCGAAGGAATGGGATCACTGTCGACTAAACCCATCTCGCTGCAGCAAGCCCCTGCGGCGTCCAAAGGCTGGTTCTTCCTTATGGGTCTCATCAATCTACACAAATTCCGGTCCCAGAAGCGCGTTATTCCCGGACCTATCGACGACCTGAACGTAGCTGCTGCCTTTTTTGCCCAAGATCTCGAGTACAGCGAGGAGCGATGGGAGACGTGGTACCGCTTAGCCCAGTGCCACGACTTGCAACTGGAAGACATCACAGCCTGGACCGCTGAGAAGGTGAACAGCAACAATCACGAGGTCATCCAGTATCAGCGGAGCGCCATCCACTGCTACACAATGGCTGTAGCATGCGCTGTACGAGCTGCCGAAATGGATGCCGATTTTGACGCCGACGGCAAGGTCGCCGAGCTGTACTCTGATTTTGGTACCCGCATGTATGCCTCTTCCCGAGAACCATTTTCGATGCACGTGTTTGAGATCAAGGAGTCGGAGAAGCGACACTATAGCGGCGCGTCGATGTATCAAGGCGCACCTTTCAAGACGTTGGATCAGTATAGCGCGTGGAAGTTTGCGAGTGTGCTGTTCAGAAAGGCAATCTTTAAGAAGCCGGACTATTGGTGGTAAGAACGGCTGATTCTCAATATACTCGTGCCTGTTCTGACGATAGCAACAGGAACCACTACATGCTCGGCAAATGTCTGTGGAAGATGCACAGAGCTGATCCTCAGCTTCGCGGCCGAAGCAGGCCTGTGGATAGTCGTGCGGTAATCGAAAGCTTCAAGCAAGCCATCGAGACTGTTCCCGAGCGCAGAGACGGCCGGCGCGAGCCGATTCTGGAGCCACACTACAAACTGGTCTCAATCGTGCATAAGATAGTCGGCACGAGAGGCCTTACAGTAAGTTTGATATCCCAAAGAAGCGGTTTAGCCATATGCTAATGCACCCTAGCTGGAACATGCCGGCGAAGTCCTCCAGACGACGCAATACGCGCGCAAGATTGAACCGCCGACAGAGTTCGAGGACTGGGACGAATACGTTCTTCAGCTGCTGAGAAGCCTCCGGAATGCCGACAAGTCCGGCTGGCACCATCGCATGACCGTCAGAGTAAGTGTAGAGTAACCTCTGAAAGCCTCACTGCTAACAACATCCCAGGCCGCCCACGTCATCTACGACAGCTCCGGCAACGATCCCATGGCCGCCCACGCTGCAAAACACGAACTGACGCAGCAGGTCTTCACCAAAACCATGGTGATCCAAGTCTGGAAGCCCGAACACGAGCGGCCAGGCCGCCACTTCGTCTACACGACCCGCTACACGCGCTTCTTCCTCCAACTCCTCGTCCAGCTCGATGACCGGCCTAACCTTGAGATCCTCGCTAGGCGCGTCCGCAAGAAGCCGCACGAGTTCTTCGACCACTCAAAGCTGTGGCAAGATGTCTGCGGCGCGTACACTCAGCTTCTCCGGCGCGCAGGCAAGGTCCCCCAGGGGAACGAGGATATCGTGTTCAAGTCCCTCAGTCACGACGAGTTCGTGCCGCGCGCCAGTAGACTGGAGGCGTGGGCCCAGAGCTCGGACACCAAGGATCCGCTCCTTGACGTGCTGCGCGATGCGCTCGAGCTCAAACGCCTCAACGCTAAGCTAATGAAGGACACCCTCTTCGACGACCTCATCGGGGACACCTACGCCACGCTTTACGAGACCGTCGGCGCACAACTCGAGCACCAGGCCGCAGCCACCAATGCCCCTCCCAATGGCGCAGGCACAGCAGCCCTTCCCACCACCGCGCCACCTCCTCAGCGCCCAGGCGCAATGTCCCTTATGCACCTCATGAACGTCGACGGTCCAACCGAGACGCTTCCACCGCCTCGCCCCTCCAACATCTCAGGCAACCCATTCGCGCCCCAGCAGCCGGAACCAAGCACCACGACGGTGAAACCTCGCACCAAGACCGTCGGTCGCCGCGAACTGGCCCGCCGCGCCGAAGCGGCTGTCACGAAGACGGCGCCGCTGAAGGAGGCAATGCCGCTAAGGCCTACGCCGGCGGAGCACCCGAAGGTCGTTATTCCGGGGAGGCGGACGTCGATGAATGCCGGCATGGCAGGGCACACGGAGCGGGCAGAAGGGGGAGGAGGCGCAGATGCAGCTGGCGGTTTGGCGGGGCTTGTACCGCCGCTGCCGAACGCGGCGGACGTGAGCGCCCCGGGCAGTGTGCATGATAGCGCGGACGACGAGAGCGAGAGCGAGCTTAGTGAATTGGAGGAGGAGGCTGTTGTCAGGCCCATGTTTCCGGGGTTGGTGGCTGCGAGGGCCGCGGTGGAGGAGGCCGCGGACACGGAGGAAGAGGGCGAGGGCGAGGCGGAGGTGGAGCTGGACGAGGAGGGGAATGAGGATGGTGAATCTGATGCTGAGGCTTCGGAGATGGGTGGGACGGACGAGGGGGGTGGTGCGGCTGTTAGGCAGGACATGTAGGTGGGGTTGGGACGGGTGAGCGATGAAGGTGGAGGGGCTTGGGGCTGGCGTGAGCTGTGCGAGTTGGGTGTGTCCGTGTGCGCGTTACTTTGCATGTGTCATGCTGGGCATGGGGATCTGGTGTTCTAGGTTGAGCCTTGGAGATACCCTGTTCGATGCACGACAATGATAGCCGGATCAGTTGTACGATGTGATATCCTTCTAGAGCTGCAGTGCTAGAATGAATTCGCAATGGTCTCGTTACTCGAATCGACTTGCCCATGTAGGACAGCATGCTCAAACGTCTCCACTCTCTAAGATGATAGATGACGAAGAACCTTCTAAGGGACTCAAAGCCCCAGGCAGTGCCGTGTGACAGTTGTTTGGCATCACTGTGGCGGTAAATATAGTGAGCGGCTGAGAATTGGGTTGGGTACGTCACAGTTCAGCGCGACCGAGCGCCGCTGGTAGCAAAAAAAGACTCTCAACATGCGCGCCGGTGAGGTGGCTCATGAGGAGTCGTAGGTAAGTGTTAGCAGGAAGACCGGGTCTTGCTTCGTCCGCAGGCAGAGAGTTTTGTGTCTGGCAAGTGGGGAGTAGAGTGAAACTTCTAACGCAGGGCAAACATTCTCATAATGTTGTATAGTGATCGCGGCTTGACATGATTCTACTGCTTTCGACAATCGTGATTCGGGGCACGGAAAAGAAAGTGGTATCTCGGTGATATTCCGCTATCTGATGACTGCGTTGAGGCAGCGGTGATCCAACACTGCAACAGTAAAACTCGGTGAGGAGCCAAAGAAAGAGGCAAGAGGAGTGTAAAGGAGTGTGCAAAAACTGTAGGAGAGGAAAGGCAATCAACTAAATGCTACCATGTTGAATGGCATTCGGATTCCGACAAACAGATCAATAGCCTCTGCAGCGTACTAGTTGACCGTCTGAGTCCGCGTCACCTAAGAAGGGGTCAGATCCCATACTCACGACAGCTGAAAGCTTCGTTGCTTCCCTTAGCTGCGGCCTCGATAGGAGCATAGCCGCTCGCGCTCCCGGGCGGCACCTTCCTTAGGTTCGACTGCCTCGCGGAGGAGTCGAAACAGCTACCGACACCGGGCGTAGTTCCCAAAGCAAAGGTACGTCGAGCGTAGTGAGCGCCAGGCAACGTAGCAGAAGTCGTTAAACTGACCCGAGGTCCAGCCGGCGACTGAAGACTTCTGCTACGTTGCCTGGCACACGAAGGCGCTCGAGGCAGTTTACTAAGGGAACTATGCCCGACGTCGAGAGATTTCGGCCCCACCGCGAGGCGGCCATGCCTATCGAAGGAGCCGCCCGGGTTCCCATTCGGTCTGCTAAACCCATAGGGGTCACGTCAACTCGCATAGCGTTTCCAAATGGGGATCGAGGGGTTTGTACATTACCAGTAAGCTGGCGCATCTCAGAGCTTCAAGCAGGCACAAGGCCAAGAGTCTCCATGACCTCGGCGACGCTTTCCAATCCGCTGTCGAGAAAGACAGCGCCGAGGATGGCTTCAACGGTGGCAGCCATCGTATTGGGAGGCACGACTCCCTGCTGCGAAGGATTTCCCTCGACAAAGGAATTCAGCCCGTTGCGTCGACCGACGCTGTCGAGGTTTGTGTTCGAGCCGACTGTGGAAACGTTTCGGTTCATAATCCCTGGATCACACATGAGCTTTTCTACCAGGGCAGCAATGGTGGCACCGGTACCTCTGCTTTCGTCGTGAACGTAGCCGTCGCGGATAAGTATAAGCTTTAGCACAGCATCTCCAAGAATGGCGAGCCGCTTGTTGCCATCAGGAAGAAATCGACGTCCGACGGCAAAGACTGGTGATCCAGCTGCCTGGAGAGCTTCCCAGAGGAGGTCAGAATCGTTGAAGTCATAGCCCAGAACGGCTTGGCATCCTTCGATCCTCTGGGTCCGGCGCATGAGTGACATTTCTTCGGTGGTGCGTTTACGGCGAGCAAGCCTTCTCTTTCAAACGATCAAGATATCAAGAACAGCTTCTCAACCGGACGAACAGAATGATAGACGCAAGAGGAAAGTTTGGCTTTAGAAAGAGGAACGAGCTATATGTGAGGTAATGCGGGGTTAGGAGGGATCACGTGAAGGGTGGAAATTCACGTGTCAAGCTCACTTGTCTTGGATCATGCTTGCTTTGACTAACAAGCACTGGGTGGAAGTCGTAAGCATATGCGCGTTGGCTTTGGACCAAAGCCAAGTAAAGACGTGGCGCGAGTGCTTGGATTTATTGTAGTAAGTGAATATCACTGCAATCGTTCGTAACGGTTCATGATTTATATAGCATTGTGTTGACTCATCAATCATTGTTGTTATACAAGATTACTATTTTCCACCCCTCAATACCAAGAGACATATCCAATATATACAGATTTTCGAGATCGCGTCACACCTCCGTCATGACCTGACATTACAGCCGTATTGAAACAATTCAACACATCTCCCGACACCTATCCACTAGATCCAAGCGTACACAACCAGTAAGCTTGCCAGCTTAACCAGCGGTGTAGAGCCCAAGCGCAACAACGTGCGGGTTGATCATGGATAGGTTAAACGGCGTAAGATAGAGATCCGAGTCGGTCAGCGCAACAAACATGGTGTCGTTGACGGCCGGGTCGTTCTGGTAAACATGCCCGCCGGGCTGGTAGGTGAAGCCCGAGTTGTTGCCGGTGTGGTGCAGCGGGGTGTACGTGAGGTTGAGCTGAGAGACCCAGGCGACGAAGGCAGGTGCGCCTGCAGACGTGGATGTCACATAGCTGTTGTTGGGTCCGACGGCCTGGCCAGGTGCATCCCACGTGAAGCGCACCTGTCTGCCGGGGAAGGACAGCGGCTCGGAGCGGTTGCGGGCGATGGCAGGGCCACATCCTGATCCAGTAACGTTGAGGTTCACGCAAGACTCCTCGTTCGGGATCTCGCTGATGCTTGGGTCACCGGTGCGGTTGCCAACAACCTCATAGTCGGCGGTGTTATTAGGCGAGATGCGGTTCGGGTTAGGCTGGTTGACGACGTGCAATGCCGGGAAGTTCTGCCATGCAAGGCGGGTGATGTTGGCCGGGCATTCAGAGATATACGGCGCAAGGTACGTCCATGCCCATGACTGCGGGATACCGGTCTCAAACCAGACGGGCATTGGCGGCTGGCCGAGCATCTGGCGGAAAGACATCTGCTGCCGAGACTCTACCGCAATGGACTGTGTGAGCATCTGACCGACCTCACGGGCGTCGAGGTGGTTGAGGAAACCGAACACGCCGGCCTCGCCCCACTTGGTCAGCTTCTGGTTGAAGTCGATGTACTCGCGCACGGTCGAGTAGGGGTAGTTGTACGTGCACTGGATGGGCGCTGCCTCGCCAAGCATGTTCGTCAGCAGCGTCGCGTGGCCGACCTCCTGGTTAGCCATGAACGAGATGTAGTCACGGTCTTCGGCAGTGAGACCAGCCTCGAGGAAGTCCTCCTCGGAGAAAGTAGCAGGACCGTTGTGGAAGAGGTCAAGCTCGATCCACTCCTGGTAAAGTGCAAGTGCTATTGACTCGAAATCGAAGTCGCTGTTGACCATGTATCGCGGCTCGGTGCCATTGGTGCCCAGGCCACCTAGCACAAGGTTAGCAAGATGCTGTATGGCAAGTGATACTTAGGTGACAAACCGGCGGGTGTGTAAGGAGCCGGCGCGGGGTTTAGGAGCGTGCCGTTCGCGTTGTAGTATGTCGCCGTAGGGTTTGGCGGCAAGGCAGGAATGGAAGCGGCGAGGGTAGAGGGCGCCGTCACTGCGCCTGTTGTGGTGGGAGTGCCTGAGAATGGGCCATGGCTGGTAGGACCAGTCAGAGGCCCTTCGCTCACATTGGGAGGACCGCCGGTCGACACCGATGTGGCAGGGACAGTCGTGTCGGGACCGAAGGTGGTGGCGAGAGGGTAGATGCCGTTGCCAGTCGAGTCCGCGTACGGGGCATCGGCGCCTGTGTATCCAGGCACTTGTGGTGCAGGTGCTGCCGCAGCAAGCGCAGCGAAGGCGGCCGAAGCGAGAATGGTCTTGCTGAACATGTTGGGTGAGAGCTGGCAAAGGCGTGTTCCTGGCGAGATGGAGGCTGAAAGATGGGCGGATCGGCCGTTTTAAGGGAAGGCCTGCGAAGACCGTCCCAACCGATTACGGTAGCATTGAGGCCGTCGACGCAAGGTTCCGATGGACCAGCGTAAGCAAGCTGCAGGTGTGCCATGACTACGTCAACGACGAAAAGTTGAGGCGAGAGTGCGGTGACTTCACGACTGCACGTCGGGGGAACAGATCCTGGACCGTGTCAGCGCGGCTCTCTGCACACGAGCGGGTAGTCCAGCTGGATGAGGCAGTGGTCCGGCCTGGTGTTGCTTTAGAGCTGTTCGCAGGCTGAGCGGATTGGTGGTTGAGAGCTGCGGCTGTCTGTGTCGATGAACTGCCCTCGTCGACGTACCCCACAACTCTGTCAAATCAGCCCCAGGCAAGTCGGCCGTTTTCCTCGCCGAGACCGGGGGTTTGGAGATCTTCGATATTGTCGGATGGGAAAGCTGGTGTGACAATATGATGACATCGAATCCACGACTGTGGTTGGACTGAGCGTCGCCGCCAACTCGTCCCCGCCACGCGGCGCTTTCTCCACCAAACTGCTGTGAGACGTTGATCGGGACGGCAGTCTTTACCGTCGCACCACCAGATTCCCACGATTAAATATCAGATCACGCTCTGGCGTTCCTGAGTTGACAAATTTGTTTTTTACCGCGGTGCTTGACCTCTGCTCAAACATTGATCGATTCACTCTCAGACATATTGTTGATGACGTCCGAACATGCTCAACCCAAGCTTCACTGTTGACTCGGCATTCTCCCGGACGTATTTGCCGACCTCGGAGCTGGGCTTTGAGACGTCATGGATCGATAGCCCAAAATAACTCCAGGTACTCATGTCGCCGGAAAGTTATGAGATCGCGGGCAGAACACCAGAATTGCGCTGAGGCTTCTTAACCACACTGCAAATCACGAATATGCAATAAATAATGCTATAACAGCGTAGAAGTTAAGCGTGCACTAATCATTAATATATTAGGCATTCACTCAATTAATATCATAACGTAGTGTTGAGATATATAGAGGTGAACACCATAGCGAGACATTTTGCGCAAACCCTTAGAAGCGGATTTGAAGCGATCTACCGCCGGCTTACCGCTATCTTGGCAATCTCATGATTTTCCGGCGACATGAGTACAGGCGCGCACAATCAGGCACGCTTCTGTTTCACGGAGATTTGCGTGGACACGACTCGACTGAAGGTAAGGTGAATCTCGATCAGAACTTAGTCCGTCCGACTGGCTGGTCTGATAGGGATGAGGCTTTACTCGAAGCATCACGTTTTGCCGGTTGTACCGGAGGTGCTGTTTACTCTGGTTAACAGACCTCAACCCCCAACTTTCTCGTCGTTCTCCTGCCTGATCTTCAGCGAATGCTTTCTGAGGTATTGCGCCAACGGTCAGGCAGCTGGCCACGCATATGCATGCCTTGTGCGAGGCCGTGAATCAATTCGGCAGGTTCTGACTGTTTTGCATCTTTTCCTTTCGCTCACTAGACTTGTTGGGATGCCTTGCGAACGACCTGGATCTATACAGAAACGAGTTGCAACCTCTTCTTCCGCCTGGTAATCGTCAGACCTGCGGAGTCGTCCGGATCGTGCTTCTCTAGGATTCTGTCCTGTCCCTCCTAAGGACTGGGGCGGGCCCCACCAATCTTGAGTAATATCAATTCCACGAACACGTGTTATTGCACTTTGCAGTTTTAGATATCTTGATTGCAGTGGCATAGATGTACAACCCCAGTCCACTCTCCACTTACGATACATAGCTAGGACTACCTAGCCCGATTCATCGGCCCCCAATTCGGCCGCGGATTCAGTTGATACCTGACCAGATTCCTACTCTCCCTATCTTTCCCCAGTTTCTCGTCAAATACGACCCTCAACTTCGTGCCTGACGCAGACTTAACTTCTGCAGCATCTTCCCCGCTTTTAGCCGCCGCATCTGCAGCTGCATCTGCCCCTGCCCCTATCCCTGCTTCTCCACATTCCACCGCATCCGGCACGCCGGCCCCATCCCCCGCAGCAGCCTTACCGCCGTCGGCTCCACGCCCGTTCTGCTCTGGCTTGCCGTCCGCCTTCTCAACGTCAACGCCATCCGCCTCCTTCTCCTTCCTCACTACCCCCTTCTCCAGGCTCTTCTTAGTACCATCATGTCCATACAAGATCCCCCACCCGGCCATCCCCTTCCTCAGTGACCCCTCCTTTAGCGGCGCTTTCTGCCTGACCCACTCCCTCATGATCTCCCACACGACATCCCACCCTGCATCTGTCTTGATGACCCCGGGCTTCGCGTGGCTGCGCGTGGCGCGGTACCCTGCATGCCTGAGCGCGCCTTTGATGGCTGCTTCGGGCGGAGATTGGCAGTGCAGAACCCCCGCCAGGTGGGAGGAGCTGAAGAAGAAGGGGTGATGGTCCACTTCGTAGGCTGGGACGGAAGGAAGGGGCAGCTCAGGCGCTTTTCCACCCGCAGTCTTCGGCGTGTTGAGGACGCTAGGAGCGGAAACCTGGGGGCTATCGAAGAGCGTCTCGTCGTACGCAGTCCGCAGCATCCCCTCAATGCGCTCAGTCGTCTCGTACGTGGCCCGGTCCAGCTCAGGGAGGAAGCTGAGAATTTTCTCAATGAACGCAGGATTGTGCAGCGGCCCGCCATACATGGGCCCGGAGAGGTGAGTCTTGAAGCCACAGTGCGCGCAGTACGGCGACGCGGAGGGCGCTTGCGCGAGGCTGTACTTCCACAGCGTCTGCCCCTTTTTGGATTCGTAGGTCGTGTTGCGGCCTAGGAACTGCGTGCTCCAGGCGCCGCAGCCGGCGTCGCAGCCGTAGACGAGCATCGTTTTGCTGGCTAAAAATTTCACGTCTGCGCCGCTTTTTCTCACGCGCACAAAGACGCGGGCGTAGAAGTCGATGGAGAGGGAGAGGAGTGGTTCGATGGCCAGGCCGTAGCGCGCCGCGGAGGTTGCGATGGCGTGCAGAATGAGGCGCAGGCCGCCTTCGTGGCTATGGAAGCCTTTTATAGGTAGGCCGCCGTATTGGCTGTATGTTTTCTCGAGGTAGCCTGTGGATGCGAAGACAGCGGCGTCGGTACAGGTGACGCAGAGGAGGCCACCGTCGTTGAGTGCTTGCACGGCTGCGTCTAGGAAGGGTACCGCGGTGCCATAGGGATCGAGGTCGATGACATCGTATTTTGGCCCTGGCCCACCAGCGGGCTCTTGCCCAACGAAACTGTACATGTGCGCAATGGCATTGCTGGTCATTGGTACTATCTTGTCTTCGAGGCGGTTGTGTTTCACGTTCAACGCAATTGCCGCTGTGGCTTTCTCGGACAAGTCGTTGGCAGTTACAGAGGTGATGAAGGGTATCTCTTGCGCGTAGCGGAGAGCGCGGAGGCCGGTAGCGGACAGAGCGTCGAGTATCTTGAAGTGGCTTCGTGACATTGGTACGCCTGGCCTTCCGCCAGGATCTTCTGTGGTGCCTAGGCCTGTACCTGCTTGGCTTGGCTGTTTCCCAGGACCTGTCGCGCCTTTGTCTAAAGACTTCTCCAGGGCAAGCAGATCTGAATCGTTGATGCCTTCTTCATCGACAGCATCGTCTTCGGCCGGGACCACAGAGACTTCCTCGTGGGCCACAGGTTGCCGGTGCTCAGGCTCCTTAGCTGTAGCGTCCACCATTTCCACGTCCCCCGCAAGCGTTCCGCTGCCGCCCTCATCGATCCTCCGTCTCTTTACTCCATTCACGCCCTCGATTGTGCCCTCCGCAGCGCCCTCTTCCGGCGCCGTAGCCTGCATAAGCTTTCGCCTAGCATTACGCTTCTGCTGCTTTTCCTTAAAGCCTGACTTATTTCCCCTTTTCTCGCTCTTGCGCTGCCGTATAGCAAGCAGATCCTCGCCGAACGCACGTATAGCTAGAACGCTCAGATCTCGGTTGAATTGCTGGATGGGGTTATAAAAGACCTGCTGGGTCTGCTCGGCAGGTTGCTGCTTGAATGTCCTCGGATCGGTGGAGAGCGCTGCATTCGGGGGTATCAGGATATGAGCTAGCCCTTCCTTGATTGTAGTGTATTCTGTCCCATCGTGCAGTATGGTTTGCCCAGGCCGTGGCAGATCGGTGATACTCGCTGGTTTCGTGTTGCCCGGCGTCAAGAGCGCCGCGGCCATAATTGGGGGTTTGGATCTACCCCAAGATGTCAGCGCGCTGGGAGGATAATGGCGGCACTTGATGTGAAGCTCTTCGACTAGTGCTGGCTCATTCTTAGCAGCCCAAATGGGACCCTCACGGCTGACTCACCCTTCGAACCGCTTTTCAGGCTTTTTCTTGGCCTGGGCTCTCTTCTTGCTATTTCGGTGTCCAGCAATATGCCTTACAAGACTACCGGATGTCCATGCGAGCAAACGGGTGCATGTGGCTCGTGATGCTCTCCGCGTGCATAGAGCTGTAAAGAAGAATGGTGCCGCCAGCTTAGAGGATGTCAATCGCGCTTCCTAGCAAAATCTGTTTGATTAACTGATTTGTCGCGTTTCGAGCTCCTATTTCGACGGTTCCGGGAGCACAAGCTACTAGAAAAGCTTGGCGAAGCTTGCAAGTCTTTAGATCGGCCATGGCATCTTACATCACGATTAAGTGCGCAATATGCGTACATATTTATTCGTTATCACAGAAGTCCGACCGCTCTGATTGTGGCCAAGTTCAGCCATTGGAAATCCTGCTGTCTCTACAAGCGCCAATTTCGGGACGCAGTTTCATATCACCTGCACAGCTAGAAATACAATTTCTCTTATTCTGAATCACCGCTATGCTGCTTGCTTTCGGATCAAATGGCTCGGGTCAGCTAGGAATCAGGCATGAAGACGATGTCTCCGCACCCCAGACATGCGCTCTTCCACCCTCATTTGAAGCAGCGGCTCATGTCCACATAGCCGCCGGTGGGAACCACACCCTAGTCCTCGCGCGCTCAAAGCCCTGTTCGCCAGACGCTCTATCTTCTGTGATGTATGCTTCTGGCGACAACAGTGACGGACGATGCGGGAACAGTTCACGCCGGCTAAACACCTTCCGGCACGCTGACCTCCGCATCAACAACGGCGCTCCACTTTACGATGTAAAGCTCTGCTCAGCAACCTGGGAGGCATCCATCTTCGTAACCACAGAGGATGCGGTTTTCAGCTGCGGGACCGGCCTAAAAGGGGAACTCGGACTCGGGAAAGAGGTGACCCAAGCAACTTCACCACAACTCATCATCAACTTCCCACCCAAGGACACCCGAATCGTTGATCTTGCCTCCAGTATGGGCCACACGGTAGCTGTCCTGTCGAACGGAGACGTTTACGGTTGGGGCCAGGGCCGCAAAGGTCAGCTTGGGCATCCGGCTGAGATTTGCTGGGAGCCCCGGAAGATCGATGGAATTGGATTCAAAGCCGTTCGTGCAGTTTGTGGCAAAGACTTCGTATATGTCGTAGGCACCCCTGAGGAAGGAACCCACACGGTTCTGGGCTCGGACAAGTGGTTTGTGCGATCAACCGCCCCGGAAAGTATTGCTGGTTGGAAAAGCATAAGCGCAAGCTGGGGTGGCATCTATCTTCTTCTCGAATCTGGTAAGCTCATTGGGTGGGGAAGAAACGATCACGGCCAACTGCCGCCAGCAAACATTCCGCTCATTGAATACTTCGCTGCTGGAAGTGAGCACGTGCTTGTAAGGACAAAGACTGGCAAGATCCTGGCTTGGGGTTGGGGTGAGCACGGTAATTGCGGAGCGCCAACAGCGGCCGGCGGTGATGATGTGGCTGATAGGTGGAATGAGATTGAGGTCGAAGGCGTGGTGATGGGAGTTGGTGCGGGATGTGCAACAAGTTGGATCCACGCGGCGGAACCCTGACTGATGTGCTAGCTCAAAGCTCTCTCACTACTTACGAAGCCGTCGTGGGGCTGCATCTAGACACATAAGCGTACCCGACCACTCACGTTGGGCTTGCGGGTGCTGCGTGGCGGAGTCGCTCGGATATGCGGCTACTAAACCGTACGCGCACAGCTAGAAGCGTTGGATTTCTGACGGTGCTCGTCTACCACAGTCCTCGGATCTAGAAGCTGTCAGAGTCGAGTGCTGGAACCATCAGTTAGACCTGCACCGTACCTGAGAGACCCTCTGCGTTGGCGCTAGACCCTCCGTATTATCGTCAGTTGCAGATCTGGCTGCTGGAGCCGTGTCGCGGAAAATGTGATGAGGGGCGTTATCCTACACCCGCTGTGTCAGCAGAGTAACGGATGTACATCACTGTCCCATGACTTACGTTGTCCGCGCTGGCATCCCACCCAAGGGTTTCCTCCTCGTCCCTAAAGACTGCTGGATCCCAACGACGGTCTTCCTCTTCCAAGGGAACGAAAAGCGGTTCCGGATCAGACTGCAGCCGCTGCAGATTTGATGAAGCGGGCGGCCTGGTGGATCCTGGGACTTTGTTCCTGTGAGTTGAGACTCTCGATCCTGCTTCCGACGGAGGCGGCATTTCAACTGGTGCCGGATGATTGTCAGTTCGTGCGCTTGCCGTCGACTGTGCTCTTGAAATCGATCTGCTAGCAACTGCATGGCTTGGAGCTGGTGCAGGAGTGCCTCTATAGTCCCCGGCCGTCATCAAAGTAAACTCGCAGTGCATGCCCTCACCGCCGTAGGAGAACTGCAGCGGCCGAGTAGGTTGAGAATAGCAGGCGCTTATTTCGGCCCGGAGATTATCAGCATGTGTGACGATGGCCTTGAAGTCTTTGACGCTGATTACGATATGTAGCTTTTCTTGGGCGCTGAATTCTTCAAAGTCTGCTGTGCTGGCTGAGACAGCTGTCTGTAGAGGGTGCTTCAGTATATCTGCTGAAGGATTAGCATTTGGACCCAACAGATCTGAGGAGGACCCACTTTTGCCGTCTGAGATCTTCTCGGTGAAGCTCATGAATGTGACTCGGCCGTCCTCTGAGTAGATGTCCAGTTGCTCCGTTTTTGGCCCAAAATACTCGATGTACTCCTTGAGACATCCCGAGTGGATTTTCCACCGGTTTTGCGCCATGTTCTTGTCGAACAGCGCATGCATTACTTCAACAGACTCGTAAGTCAGCTTGTAGGTCTTCGTCACACCTGCCACAAGGGGGCAACGTCAGTCATAAGCTTGATGCGCATGAAAGGCCGTAAAGACTGATCTATACCTTGATTGTGCACCATCTTCACCACAAGGCGACACTCGGCTTCATCCGGACGCTCCTGCACGCTGACCTCGCACCTGTCAATAGCAGACTCCCGCCCTCGCGCATCGGCGACACGCCCCTTGAAGACCGATAGCAGCGCCTTATATGAGGTTACCAGCCGAATGAATGATATCAATGTTTTTGTTCCTTACTTTGTTGTACAAGCGGCAGGTGAAGCGCCCCTCAGTACTGCCTTGGCTTGGGACACAACTGTAACTGGAGAAGAATCGGCTTGCCTCAAGTGACACTGAAGCGTAGGCGGACTTGGAAGAGTTCAACGCGGTAAGAGACAGCTGGATATGGACACCCGTCAATTATGAAATTGTTGGCTTGACGCCAAAGAACAGCCTACCTTGTCTTGACGCGCCTCGATTGAGACCGACTCACTGAACTTGGTTAGACACAACAAGGCATCATGAATCTTGACGGATGCCTCGGGGGACAGAGTGAACTTGAGTGACACCATGCTGCGCGACTCTGCTTTTCGGTGTCGAGTGTTGAGATGAGATTAGCCGCTTCGTTGCCCCAAGATGTTCGCGTCGCGCCGCACGCGTCTTCCTCGCCACGTCGTCACCTGCAAGCTTGCTTTGCGCCGGAGCGGAAACCTCGAGACCCTTAGGCCAGCCAGATAGTCTCTAAGAATCCTGTAATGTGACGATGTCCATGAGTAGATTATGCGACGCTAACAATACTCTGGTATTTAAGGGTGTAACCAGCATGTCGGTTTCTCCTCTTCCGGACGATATCCTCCACATACTCTGCGCAGAACTAGCTCGGCAGCGAGACTTCGATACCCTCTTCAATTGCGCGGTTTCGACCAAGTCATTCGCCCTACCAGCGCTTACACAATTATACCGGTCAGTCATGGCTTGCTGAGATGTATCCTACCCTCTCTTGCTCACTTCACTCTAGCAATTGCCATATCTCTCCAGTCAAGGGCGGCCCCAACGAGACCATAGCCTTGTCACAGCAGGAGCTCATAGTCCAGAAGTGGTCTATTCTCTGGCGATCTATCATCGCTTCGAGCTTGGAACAGACCTTGTTCCCGTACTGCAAATACATCAGAGTACTCGATTTGCAAGATCTCAGATACTTACTTGAAGATGCCAAATTCAGGGGCAACATATCCAGGTGAGTAAGTAAGCGTACGCGTAACGCTTCAACCGATTCACAGGGTCATAGGAATTTCTTCTCTGGGAAGCTCTCAAGGTTTTACATTGTCCTCGACCCTCCAGCATCAAAGGTCGGATCCAAACCCGTCCCCCGTGCTGCTCGTCTCAACGTGACTTCCATAACGGATGCCGTCGGAGAAGGTTAGCGGATCCGATGCTTGATTCAGAGAAAGATCTCTAACTCCGCAGTTGTTACTCCCCATACACACATGCTGGAACAGATATCGGGAGATGGTACGTCTATTCTCTTACACCAGTAGCATGGGGTCTGATCAGTGAGCAGTGTTGCCAACTGCTCTCCCAAGATGGATCACCAGGCTACCACGCCTGAGGTCGCTTGATTTGTGGGACGGCAGGAGTCTTGCAGAGGAGAACCTACAGGAACTCATTGCCAAGCACTGCCCAAATTTTGATACTTTCAGTCTATACATGTGGTGAGCAACCTTTCTGCGGCTATTCTTTTGTCAGTTTCATACGACTTGGCTTGATTCCGCTCGTCAGAGACGGCCGTGACCCATCCGGCAGATGCGAATATGCTCAAAGAGGCCTTGCTAGACATGTTTCGAGTATACATGGCCGACGTGCATAAGGCTGAAGTTGTTTGACCATCTGGAGGGCAAGTCTGGAGAAATCTACAGATCGCTGACCAACAAAAGGCCTGGGGAGGGGCAGGATCATCGATTCTCGACTTTCATAAGTGGTCTCCGTCCACAATCACTTCACTATTTCGAGGTTTTCAGTGATGCCCACATCGGTGCGGAAACCTGCCTAGCATTGAACGACCACGGACAGTCGCTAAAATCCATCAAGTTGAGCCTGAGGTCCGAGGCTCTCCCCCAATTGGCGCTCCTTAAAGGCTGCACAGCAGTGGAGACGCTACACCTGGAGGACATGGACGGCACTGCTGACCTCCACAAGATTCACAATGACGCCTTTCTTGAGGTTGTTGACTGGCTCAAAAATTGCAGCAACCTACAAGACTTCAGCCTAAAAAACTTTGTCGGAGCAGCGGACATCGGTACTCCTATCCTCGTGGAACATTCTATCCGGTTGCGACAGCTCTGTTTAGATAGCTATATGGTCAAGGATAACCAGACCTTTCACGCGGCATTGATCCAGCAGCCACTGCTAGAAGTTTTGTCACTCAAAGGCGAGGCCGACGGAGTGGGTTTCGATGACAATGAGATCCTGCTCCAGTCTGTTGGACAACTCAAGGAACTACGCGTACTGGAACTCAGAGGTGTGTCGGATTACTTCTCGAACGAACACATCATTGGCCTTGCAGAGCAACTTAAAAAGCTGGAAGACCTCTACATCTCCGGCTATGGTATCACTGACATCGTCTGGGACCCTCTTGCTGAGTTGAAGAACCTCCGGAATATTGTCATCAATGCTTGGACTGCCTTCACAATGGACGGATTACTGGAGTTCATCGAGAAGCTCAGGCCAAGCAATCAAGGAATCGTGATTTCCATATACAATGCAGATCCAGACAGTTTGCTTAGCGAGGAGCAGCAGGCTTTGGTGCGGGAGGTTCTCGCCACGAAGGTTGGCGGAAGGCTGGAATATACCCCTTGGAGAGGTAAGAGTTCCCCAGCAGTCTCCTTGGACTTCGCACTGACTCTCGTAGACCCAGAAGTATCGGAGTTTGAGGGCGAATCAGATGAGTGACCGATTGGCATCGACTGAGTTCTTCGATGGTAACTCTGAAGCCGAAGGTTCAGAGTAGTGGAGCTACTGGACTTAATGGTCTTGGAGCAACAAGGGATTGACAACATACAACGCACACTGTTGCTGGTTTTTGGCTTTGGAGACAGAAATAGCCCGGAGTAGTCGATTCCGGAGCGATGACGTCGTGGCTCGCTAGTGGACAGCGCGTCACCCAAGAATTGTGTGAACGGGAAAGTACGACGAAAATGGAATCTTTTTGAAATCATTGAGCACAATCCCGTATCATGGCTGCCAAACGGATTCTGGTGATAGCTGGTTCGGACAGCTCTGGTGGGGCGTACGATTCCGTACCAAGCTGCTACAACGCCATGCAATACTAACACCCTGCACCAACAGAGGCCTGGAAGCCGATCAGAAAGTGATAGCGGCGCATGGCTGCTATGCAATGACTGCTACAACCGCATTAACGGCCCAGAACACTCAAGGGGTCTACGGCATCCATGAAACGCCGTCAGACTTCGTCAGGAAGCAGATAGATGCGTGTATTGAAGACATCGGCGTCGATGTGGTCAAGACGGGTAGGTAGCAAGCTTCTGTCCAAGCTTGGCAGTTTCGTCTCTTACCACGAGAAGGCATGCTGGCTTCGGCCTCGACGGTTGAAGTTGTTGCAGATGCTCTCCGAAGACACGATGTTGCGCTGTCTGTTGTGGACCCAGTAACGAACCCCAAACCCAATCCTCCATGCCCACACCACTAACAGATCAGGTCATGGTCGCCACAAGTGGTGCGCAACTCCTACCAGAAGAAGCCGTCGAGACAATGTGCAAGCAGCTTCTACCTACGGTGACCATCCTCACGCCAAACATGCCCGAGGCATTGCTACTACTCAAAACTAGCGGCCAAGCCGCAGAGGAGCCCAAAACCCTAGACGATATCATCAAGATAGCGAAATCTGTCCAGAAATTAGGACCGAAGTACGTTTTATTGAAGGGCGGCCATCTACCATTGACGAAGGACCGAGTCGTATCGACCCAGGAAGCGGACCATCACAGCGTCATCAACATTCTCTACGGAGAAGACCAGACCATCATTCTCGAGACAGAGCATCTAAGATCAAAGAATACTCACGGGACAGGCTGCTCATTGGCCTGTAAGCAGCGCTTTCTCATACCGGAGATACCTTCCACTCACCGCATGAATTCGTAGCCGCCATTGCATCAAATCTGGCCTGCGGTATGGAAACGGCACAGGCTGTTACAGCCGCAAACCTCTACGTCGAAGCCGGTATACGAACAAGCAAAGATCTTGGTAAGGGGAGCGGCCCGATCAATCATTTTCATTCCGCGTATCATCTTCCTTTCTCTCCGTAAGTACAGCCACGCAAACTTTGAACTCTTACCAACGGAGCTCACAGCGGGCACTTCGTCGACTACATGCTTAATCGGGAGGACGTTAAGAAGGCGTGGCTGGCGTACTCCGAGCATGAGTTTGTGAGGCAGCTTGCAAAGGGTACTTTGCCCCTTGAGAAATTCAAGAACTACTTGGTTCAAGATTATCTATTCCTCGTCAGTATCTCTAGGTGTCCGTACACTGCAGTGCTGATCTCAATATTAGATCCACTTCGCGAGAGCCAACGCGCTAGCTGCGTACAAGGCCAAATCGCTAGAGGATATCAAGAGGGTAAGCCGGGAGCTGCATTGATGTATTCGCTATTATGCTGAAATCGGCAGTCTGCAGAGAATGTCACCCACATTCAGGAGGAGGTGAAGCTCCATATCGAATATTGCAAAGAGTTCGGGTTGTCACAAGACGAGATTGAGAACGAAGAAGAAAGCGAAGGTAGGGGTGACTTCGAGTTGATGGTAACCCTGCTGATATCCCTCTCAGCGTGTACGGCATACACAAGGTATAAGACCCGGTACGACTTATTGCTGTAGCGCTGAATAAGAATCCGCAGATACGTCCTCGATGTCGGACAATCAGAGGACTGGCTGGCTCTGCAGATTGCTTTGGCGCCATGCTTGCTCGGGTACGGCATGATCGCGAGAAGACTGTACGGTGATGCCGAAACAGTCCGTGAAGGGAACAGATACTGGAAATGGATCGAAAGCTATGTCTCGGATGATTACACCGAGGCGGTCAGGAACGGGAGAGGTGAGCATGTTTGGCGGGTCTTGCAGCAGTTCTGGGTTGACCATGCCGCAGACCTCATAGAGAAACATGCGGTAAAGCAGTCGGCAAGCCGCATCGAAGAATTGGTGCGCATGTTCATTCATGCAACACGGGTAAGTCTGCCTTTCTTTAACTCTGGCGGAAGAGTGCAGCTTGCTGATCATACTAGATGGAAATGGGTTTTTGGAACATGGGATTTAGAGAAGTAAGCGAGGGATCAAGTACAGGAACTACGATGCGCTCTCCGACCGTTGGATGAACCAAATCTGGAAGCTGAGAGAAGGGTCTGCATTAAATTCGGAGACTCTTTGACAAGGGAAGATGCAATGTCGACGTGCTTCCACCGGCAGCTTTGGTGGTTGCGTTTGTGCTGCAACGACCCGACGTCAAGCAACTGAGTGATGGATTCGCTGTCAAGCGGTAACGCGGGTATCATCAACATGAAGCGAAGCGATATTCAGTACCTATTTTCATGTTTGTCGTCAGTTGACGAGTAATCTACCACATACCTCACGGATGAGCAAGTGGTGTTGGGAGTACTCAATATCACGTGACCTGATAGGGCTGTCCCGGTTCAGCCGGAGATCGCCACCATTCTGGCTTAGCGCCTTTCCGAAATATTTTGGAAGGTTCTTCACGTCGGTTGCCTCCTGCCTTGAACATCCACCTCATCCCATCTCACTTCTTCAATTTTCTGTCCTTGCTTCTTCTCTTTATTCGCAACAAGCTCCACACAGCCGAGCGAAACTTCACCAAAGTGACAGAATACCCTCACGATCCCTTTTAATCTACGTCACGGTCACTACTGAACGCGTCGCATAACATGTCTTACAGCGGCAGTTACGGAGGCTCTCGCGGCGGCGGCGGAGGGTACGGTGGCAGCAACGGCCACTCCAACGGGTACGACAGTTCCAACCGCGGCTACGGATCCTACGACTCCAGTCGCTACTCCAACGGGTACGCAACACCCTTAGGTTTATGGCATTGGCAGCTCTTGGTTCAGTGCTTTCGTTGCAGCGCAACACGTTCTTTCACACCTCTTTCACGCTGCCTGTTTCTCCATCCACAGTCTGGTGTCTCTGCTGTTTTTTCGAGGACGCAAACTTATGAGCACAAGCTAACGTCATCGCAGATACGGTGGTAGCAACGGTTACTCTGGCGGCACGAATGGCTATGGCGGTGGTAGTAACGGATATGGCGGCGGCAACAGCTACGGTGGAGGCTACGGCGGAGGCGCAGGAGGCGCCGGCGGCGACAGAATGTCCAATCTAGGTGCCGGTCTCCAGAAGCAACACTGGGATCTCGCGACCATGCCGAAGTTCGAGAAATCGTTTTACAAGGAAGATCCAGCAGTTGCCGCTCGCTCAGAGGCCGAGGTCGCGAAGTTCCGCCAGGAGCATCAGATTGCCATCCAAGGCCGCAACGTCCCCAAGCCGGTCACATCCTTCGACGAGGCCGGTTTTCCATCATACGTCATGAGCGAAGTCAAGGCACAAGGTTTCGCAAAACCTACAGCTATCCAGTCTCAGGGCTGGCCGATGGCTTTGTCTGGGCGCGACGTTGTAGGCATCGCCGAAACTGGTTCGGGCAAGACCCTGACCTACTGTCTCCCAGCAATTGTTCATATCAACGCTCAGCCTCTTCTCGCCCCAGGCGATGGCCCCATTGTCTTGATTCTAGCTCCCACCCGTGAGCTGGCAGTGCAGATCCAACAGGAGATCAGCAAGTTCGGCAAGTCCTCTCGCATTCGCAACACATGCGTGTACGGAGGTGTTCCCAAGGGCGGCCAGATCCGTGACCTTGCACGCGGCGTTGAAGTCTGCATTGCCACACCGGGCCGCTTGATTGATATGCTCGAGTCCGGAAAGACCAACCTTCGTCGTGTTACTTACCTCGTGCTTGACGAAGCTGACCGTATGCTGGATATGGGGTTTGAACCACAGATTAGGAAGATCATCGGTCAGATCCGCCCGGACCGTCAAACCTGCATGTGGTCGGCGACATGGCCGAAGGAAGTGCGCCAGCTTGCATCGGATTACCTGAACGATTTCATTCAGGTCAACATCGGTTCCATGGAATTGTCAGCAAATCATCGCATCACCCAGATTGTCGAGGTCGTCTCGGACTTCGAGAAGCGCGACCGAATGACCAAGCACCTTGAGCGCATTATGGACGACAAGAACAACAAAGTTCTGATTTTCACGGGTACTAAGCGTGTCGCGGATGACATCACTAGGTTCCTTCGCCAGGATGGCTGGCCAGCACTGTGTAAGCTTGCAACGCACCCGCACCATATGTATCTAGGCTAACTCAAAAACAGCGATCCATGGTGACAAGCAGCAGAACGAACGCGACTGGGTCCTCAACGAGTTCAAGACCGGAAAGAGCCCCATCATGGTTGCCACCGACGTGGCATCCCGTGGTATTGGTATGATTACAGTTGCACCCTCCCCTCTCTTCCCTTCTCAAGTCCCTTTCCTTCCCTCGTCTGCAATTGCGTGATCTGAAGTGATGCCATGCTCTCTGTTCTCGTGCGCTTTCCTCGCATTCATGACTGTCCAGGGCTTTCTACTTTCCTTGGCTTGCTACCCGGGACCCTTGGACATCTGCAGGAATGAAGCAGGCTTGCTTTGTTCGATTTTCTTTTCTCAGAGTACCGTCTGGTACTGAGGCAGATCGTACTTCTTGACTTGTTCAAGTTGCACTTCCAAGGATTCCCGGACCAGGAGAAACCCACAGCCACCCACTGGACCGTTGAATGTCTCACAATGATTGTAGCGCACAGAGCATATTGCACATCCACTCGGCACCTTCAGGTTCACGCGACCGACAAAAAGATCCCTTGATTCTCCCCCCCTCACTGTAAGCTTGCTAACCTGTACATCAAGATGTTCGCAACATCACCCATGTGCTGAACTATGACTATCCGAACAACTCGGAGGACTATGTTCATCGCATTGGTCGAACAGGTCGTGCTGGTGCCACTGGTACCGCTATCACGCTCTTCACAACTGAGAGTAGGTCAACCCGGTTTCCCTCTGGTAAACGCTGGAAGCTAACGGCGATTGTACAGATTCGAAGCAGGCTCGCGACCTTGTAGCTGTGCTTACAGAATCCAAACAGCAGATCGACCCCCGTCTGCATGAGATGGCCCGCTACGGCGGCGGCGGTGGTGGCGGCCGTTACGGAGGCGGCCGAGGAGGTCGCGGCGGTGGTCGCGGCGGCGGTAAGCAACACTCTTTGAATCCGGACACTAGTATACTAATTCACTTCACAGGCTTCGCATCGTCCAACAGCGCACCAGTGCGGAACTCTCGCTGGTAGTTCATTGACGCACCTGCTTCGTGACCTTCCCTGCATACGCATGCAAAGTGGCCCTCAAACCACCTTCGATCCAGTTCCTTGAGAATCTCGGGCTTTTAACCTAGATCTGCTTTGTTGGGCTATGTCTTTTCTGTCGACCTACCTCCGGGTGTCTTACCTCAGCCCACGGACATGGTAGGCATCTCCACGTCTTTCGAGCAAAAATTTGCGCATGTGTCGTGGCGTTCGGGATGGCGATATGGCGGCCTTGCTATTCCATGGCTTCTGGCTAATAGACTGTCTTCTAATCTCTTTCTTTTTCTCCTTCGTTGATACCTAGGCTGCGAGACGAGTAGTTTCAGATAGGAAAACCCGTAGCTCTTTGCTATATGCGCACGATTTTCGAACGCGAGCTTCATTACAACAAAGTACTCACTCACCATGTAGACACATTTCTTAAGGCGCAATAGGTGTCATGGTACTCCTCCCCATCTGTCACGTGATATCACTCTGGAGCGCGGTCAACGTCTTATGGATGGTTTTGGTGCCCCTTCACACCATCCTATGAACACTCACAGCAACGTTTCCCTGCCGGACCCTCCGGTGCTCCATCCAGCTTCAGTCGGTGATGCGCTGGCTGTGCATGTGCTGCAACGCGCGGGATCCACGGCACTGCAAAATGAAGGTGGCTGCATTCGGAGCCAGTAGAAAATCTTCAGCGGCGCCACAGCTGAGATGACACGGCTGTCGCACAGCATGAACAACTACACGCGGCTTCTTAACTTTAGCTGACCGCCACGTCGAGGTTTGTGCTGCGGACGTTGAACTTTATCTTCGTGTAGACGGTTGAGTTGCCATTGACGGTATGGACACTCTGTTGTTCACGATGCTGATGGTGCACAAGTACAACGTGTATGAGTAATAGGCAGGGATGATATCAATAGCGGGGGTCTGCCGACCCACCATCACCATCGATTTCCTTGGGCGTCCCGTGTGTCCGAGTATGCCGGAGTATTGAGCTAGTACCGGCCATGCAGGTGGCCTTTATCCGTAGTTAATGTCCTCATCTTCAAACTATCCCATCAGCTGGCCCGACGAGATGGTGGTCGTACGCGAATTCGCGAACAACGTCGGTTAGTTGGACATGGGCTTCGCGACCAATCCTAGCCACATTGCCGGCCCCGTCTAGCCAAAGCTTGTTTGAGCATCACTCAAAGTTTCCCAGACCCAGTCTTGCATTGATTTGTGCTCATTGGCTAGCCGACGTTGAGCTGTTTCTTTCTTTGCAGACTGTCATCGCTTTGCTGTGACTGGCCTGTCTCGAGAGTCTAGGCCTCCAAAGATCTCCACCGATGGCAGAGGCCCCAGCGTGGAAGTCTCCATGACCCTTGAACGACATCTTGTTGCGGTACGGGGGTACGTACTCGGTGATCGCCACTGACGAAGAAGCGCATGGTCGACCAACCAAGAGCAGGATAGCTGCGGGAGCGAATGCCGCTGGGCAACAGCCTTTCCGCCAGGCAAGGTTTTGGGGATTCAGACATGCCTGCAGTAAATCACAGCAGGGTTCTGGATTTAACCGCCCCTTCGATCTGGGCATCAGCGGATGATGAGAATGCCATCGATACAGGAAGATTCGGGGCGCGTTGAGCGCAGATTTGTCAACCCAGACAATGCCCATCGCGCTCGACTGCGGCAAATGAGGTTCTCTCGGCCATGGCCCATCTGGGCAGAGATATTATCGGCGCCACAAAACGAAGTCGTTGAAATGTGCCGTAATTGTTTGCAGCATCCGGCCCGCTCATTCGCCGAGACATGGCATCTGACCAACATCTTTTCTGTAACGGCTGCACATCGCTTTCAAACAGGAAGGTCGCTTTGACTGCCCTTCCCGCGGCGGGCCACCATGCGCACAGCTTCACTGACCTTCTTCTTGCACGGCACGCAGTCGGCCAAGACTCGGGGATAAGCAGGGGAACATGGATAGCCGTAAGAGCATGGGCCATATGGTTCCTTTTGGGGCTCTCGTTGTTCGGTGATGCGCAACGGCTGCTCCTTTCACGCGCATCGGACATGCCTCCTGAGCTCTCGTCTCTACGTATGCTCGGTACAGCGTGTATCAGGTATTGTACATCAAGGCAGATCACGCACGCACCTGGCAGCCACGCACACTGCTGCAACAAACCCGTGTGGACATCTGCATTGATGCTACAGCGGAGCCGAGCCGCTCATCGGCTGACCTGCGTTTCAATCCATCACAATACGAGATGAGTCAAGGAGTGCTGAGAGCAGGTTCATCTGCGGCACGGCGGCTGTAACGGCACGAAGGCAAGAAGCTCCAGGTGTCGCCCGGAGTCGGCTGCCAAAGATATTGGCTGGTTGAGAGGTGTATCTGAGTGGGGGGAAGGGAATATTTGAGATTAGAGTCCTCAGCCACATGGTCGTCACCAGGCGTGGCCACCCTCCGTCGCTCTCTGGCCCGGGGAGCACAGAGAAACTCTGACTTGCCTCTTGTCCTGCTCGTGACAAGCGACAATCTTGTGGTCTGGACGTGGTGTTGCAGTGACTGCTGCCGTCTCTCTCTAGCTCTCTCTCGCTCTCTCACAGTGGCCGTGCTGCCGCAGTTCGGCCAAATAGGCGCGGGAATGCGCTCGGAGCCAGCTGGGCAGTGTGCGGAGCAGCGTTGTTCCTCCGGCAGATTTTTGCTCGGCCAGTGCAACGCGACCAGTGCAACTCAGCCTTTTCCTCTCCCTGCCTAGCTCGCAGCGTCCAGCAGCTAAGATCTCAGCCTCATCAGAATCTGAACGACCAGCATCGCACTTTGCCTGTCGCGCTCAAGCGCCACCCAGTCAAGCCTTTGCGCAAGCTGCTGACCGCAGGCCGCCTGCAAACCGCGTGCTCGCCTGTCCGGAGGTGCAAGCGAAGCCGCCCCTGAGAACGCCTCTCCGCTGCTCGATCGGCCACCACCCGGCCTCGACTCACCTCCTCACGTTCCTCTCTGCGCTCTCCTCTCTCCCCTCTGCCTCGGACCGTGGCCCAAGTGCGGACTTTCCCTTTACCGCCCTAGCACGTCACAGCATTGCGGCCTGCCTCCCCTCCATCCAAGCCGACGCCAGCGTTTCTCCGTCATCTCCCCACCATCGACGAGTGCGCGCTGCTCGTACACGTGCAACTGCTCTCCAAGAGCGCGCACCACTCTCGCCGAGCGCACACTTCTCCTTGCAACCATACTGGTGGGCACAGGGGCGGCGCTGGAGATCACGGGAGAAGCCGTTTCTCGACTGCGCGGTTGATTTCCCCAAGCGCGCCCAGCGACCAAAAACCCGAGCAGGGCCAAGATCCACTCCCCCACACGCAAAAGAGAGCCCCTCCGCCAGCAAACCCTGCAGCACCAAGGCCTGCTAAAATCCAGAACAGGGCAATATTCGGAGAGGCGGGCAGCAGGAAGGCGAAAGGGCGGGCTGGCGATCTGGTTCCTGCGCAGCGCAGACTTTTGCCGGCCGAAGAGTGGTTCGTTGTGGGACACTGAGCCTAAAATTTGCACCTAAACCTGGCCGTCCTCGCGCCAAAGGACCGACTTTCACGAGTCAAGCCCGTTCGGTCTTTGGCGGCAGCTGTGATCCCCTGCTGGCGTGCCCTAAGTGCCCTCATCCGAGCCAGCCACCCCTTCCCTCTTGCACCTCACTATCACCATCCAACCCAGCACACAGGCCCGCCGGCAGCTCGCGTCCACTTCGACCAGGCCCCGTGGGATAATCTCCATCAACGTTGCTTGGCACGCTGCGGGCCCCAGGCCTTCAGCGTCATTACCTCACGGCGCGGCCCAAGGCTGCATCGAGCATCCCAGTCCCGCTGCAGTGCACAGCTGGCCCTCGCGCTATTCTCAGGGCCACGCGCCACGCCCTCTGCATCCTAGAGCACGACTGTCTCCGTCCGCTGTGCTTTTCTCGTTGCTCCCAACGAACGAGTGCGACTCGAACGTGGCACTGAAAATAGGCCGACCGAGTCGAGGCGGCCGGCGCTATCCAAGGACGTCCTAGAGGTTCGGAACTCGCCTTGCGCTCGTGGGGCGCTTCATCTTAGCAGTATTAATCATCACTCCCGCCAATGCTTGTCTGCTCCTTGGCTGGAATTTGAGATTGACGGACTGCACATCATCCGCGACTAAGGAGCGCGCCATCGTGCCTGACAACAACAACCCGCACCTCCGGCTTTTCTGACCTGGAGGGAACACCGCGGCTCGCATCGCGTGGTGTCAAGCTTGCGACGAATCACCCGCCAACGCTTGCCAACCGTGATATGTCCACGGGCTATTCCACTCCTCTCTCCGCGCATCCTCCAAGCCCTCACACACCCGGTGCGAAGAACCCTCTCCGCCTGAACGGTCACACAAGGTCTATGGACGGTCGACAGACGGACTACCCGCAGTCAGGTTTGAGCTCGCCTTACCCAAGCTTTCCAGAACCTCATTCTGAAGCTTCTTCTGCAGATCAAGCATCTGCTGCGCAATACCCGCACGGCCAAGATCCGCGATCTTCCAACTTCTCCTCGTCTGCGACACCGACCTCCGACTACGGCCTCAACCCGTCATCAGCGCGCTCAGGTTCCTTCCCAGAATACCTCCAGCGCGGGCAGAACCCGTACAGCGGACAAGGTCCCAACGCAGGAGGAATGGCGCAAGCACAGAGTCCGTCCATATCTCTACAAGATGGCCAAGCCAGCAGTGAAAAGTTCGAAGACGGCGATTCTAACCACGACGTTCCCATAGATCCATCGATAGCGGCCAGTCCAACCTACCCGCCACACCCAAACTACTCTGGCTACCCGCCGCAACACGACATGCATCAGTATCAAGGGCACCCGGCCACGCCAGTCTACGCGCGGCCGGACTGGGGCAACCCGCAGTATCCGCCAGCGCCGCATGGCATGCATCCGCAGTACATGGCGGCGTCTTCAGGGCCGCCACAGCCCTCGATGGTGTCACCTGTACAACGACCACCAGGGGTGGGTTCTTCCGACGCAGTCTCAGTGGCAGCTTCGGCCGCGATGTATGCGCTGTCTTATCCCGCATATTCTAACGGTACCCAGGGTGGGCATCCGCTTTCGACCGTATATTCGTTCGTGCCGATACCGGGCGCCCAGCAGCATAAACGACCGCGGCGGCGCTACGAAGAGATTGAGAGAATGTACAAATGCGGTTGGAATGGCTGCGAGAAAGCGTACGGCACTTTGAACCACTTAAACGCGCACGTTACCATGCAGTCGCACGGCCAGAAGAGGACTCCAGAAGGTGAGTTTTCGCGTTTGTGATTTTCCCTGTGTTACCTCGAGAATGCAGGGGAGCCGTTTCGGCTTTCTTAAGCTTTCAAAAGCATCGGTCTGTCGACCTCTGAGACGGTGCTTCCACGGTCTCGGATAGATTGGAGAGTTTGGAGACTAGCACTAGTCAGAGTGTCATCCATGTCTCCTGGAACCGCGCTACTTGCTAGTCGATCGTCAAGTACATATGCTAACAATAACTTCAAATAGAATTCAAAGAGATCCGCAAAGAATGGAAAGCCAAGAAGAAGGAAGACGAGGCAGCGCGCAAGGCCGAAGATGAGAGGCTACGCCAGGCAGACCCACGGTCCGCCGCCGAAAACCCCCAAGAGCCTGTTTACGGCCAAATTCGAGGCGTAGGCCCTCCACCACAGATGGGCGGGCCAGGGTCACAACTACCTCCGATAGGCTACGCTCCTGCTGGTGCCGGTGGTGCTCCGTCTCAGTATCCTACCCAAAATCCTCAGGCGCTCCCGGGAATGGCCGAATACGCCGCCGGCGGACAAATCTACAACGCGAACAACGGCGGCGGCAGCAATTACCCACAATCTCCATACGCCCCTGGCCAGCCGATCTACCAACAACGTACATAGCCACCCTCCACCTCCCACACGTACGGGGCCCGAGCTGACGTCTCGCAGCCAACGACAACGGCCAGGGCTATCAACAATAACGCCGCGAGCTGAACAGGTTATCGGTGATACGTTTCATCCGGAGCTCAGTCAGCACTCTTGAGGGACTGCGTCGTTTCCGGAGTGGGGATCACAAGACAGCATGGGACCCTCGTACATTTCCTTTAGGTGTCAGACTTGCATTACACGGGGCTCGGAGGGTTGGGTGGCTGTATGTCATGAGATTCAAGGTGTTTCGGGGCGGGGAGGCTTGGAGATGATTACCCACGAGGTTGAACGGCCCGTTCTCTCTGTGTCTGTTGTTTATCTTCGTCTGATATTGCTGTATGGCGGCATTTGCATCGTCCTTTTCTCTCTATGCATCTTTCTCATCACTCATCATTCGGTTGGGGGAGGCAGGTGTAGGAGAGGAAGGTGAAAAGCTTTAGGCGCGGCGGTGTGGCTTTCTTGCTAAGGTGTCCCTTTTAGCGGCCCGGCGAAGGTTATTAGACTTGCATACGTCACGGCGCTTGAGACGAAACAATATGATGGCTTGGTGGCTTTCCTACTCTATCACCGCCCAGTATCTGCTATGCTCTTCCTTTTTTTTTGTTCCTGTGAGCTCGAGGCGGCAGTAGAGCTGTGTTCAGGGCCAAAGCAGGAGGTGTTCACGCGTGGCAATTTCGCCGTTGTTCAGGGCTCGACACGTGTGTAGCAGTAGGATGTCGGCACTTAGGGCTCTATCAAGCTGTGTGTAAATGGTGGTGATTTTTCTGCATGACTGGAGCCACAACTGAGAACGAACCACTTCCCGACCCAGCGATTCTAAGATAGGTGACGGCGACGAAGCTGACAAAGCAGGACCACCGCTGTGATACCCGGACACGATACAGCAGAGGCATTACGTGGCACCTGGTCCAGACGACCCTGCAGCAACGGTTCACGCCTCCCATTTGCATGTGCTGCATTTCCTGCGGACCCAGCATGATTCGTGACCCCACGGCATGATTGATGTGGCGCCTGCTTCGCCTGGATCTCTTGCACTATTCCGGCAGGCCGATCTGGTTTATTTGTGCGGCCTGAGCTGTGCGCCAACCGACGGGGTGATCAGATGTGCACGCTGCGTCGAACGTTCACACTCAGGCTCGTGCAGATTGTGCGCCGCCAGCAAAGCAGGTTGCCACCGCGTGTCAGTTCTACGAGTACCTAGAGTTCAGAGTGAAACTGTAAATGTGGAGACCGCTTGACCGCTCCGGCGTCCGCCGTGCGTTGCGAATTTTCATCACCCTGTTGTCTCTTCGGTGGAGAGCTGCACAGTATTACTCGTACACCGCTCAGCTTGAAGCGGCTATGGGGGGAAATGATAGGACGCGAAATGTCTTACCTTGTCGTCGACAAGGTTCACACAATGCGGAATTGCTCGGTGTCGCTCTCCACACCTGGCTGCGAGAGGACGAGAGGATTCGGACTGCTACCACTGTGCAGCGTCGTCGGGATCCTGTGAGCACGGCAAACCTCCTGGTTCGAGAGCCCAATCTTCCCACAAGACACGTGACTCGATTAATACCCTCAACGTCCAGTGTCCCCGAGCATGCGTAACCAAGGTGCGTTAAAGAATGCCTGGGGCTCAGCCCCGAGCACAAGTACCACACATCTGCCACGGCCTCAGCCGCAAAGCCGCAAGCCATCCGGCGCCGCGTCTGCAAGCAACCGCAGCGATCCATCGCGGACGCTAGCATCGCACGCCGTCTGATGGTTCACGTTACACAGCAGTAGCTGGCGATGCCCTCATGCAATCACTCCGGCTGACAGGCGCAAGCGTCGCCGACAGCCTGGACGGTGCTGACGGCTTCGGGAACTTGCTTGCACGCGTGAGCGCTCGCTCGGGTGGCTCCCGAGAGACGGGTGTTTGGCAGATGGGAGGATGCGGTAACATGATAGGGGAGCTGGCTTCCTGATATCGACACCAGACGACCACTCTCGTCTGGGGAGAGATCTCACGAGGAGACGACAACGACAACGCCAATCTACACTTGACCAGAGCAGTTCACACGTACACCGTCCTTTCCAGCTCCTATGAGCCGCGCAGCCCCTAGCCTTCTCCCAGCATCGGTGTCGCCTCCGACCACATCCAGCTAACGCGCGCCGGCGCGGCCCACGGCTCGTGGCATGCGCTCCGCGACGCTGGCTGCGATTCCCACTTCGCTCCCGCACAGCAAGCGCAGCGTCAACGGTGTGGGAGGGCCGCGGGCTCAGATTCGGACCGCAGATGAGGGATCTCCAGCTAGCTGGGGGCGTGACGAAGGCGCCGCAGTAGCATGAATGCCGGGCGGCGCAGGTGCAACGATGGACTGGTCGTGGGGATTGTCTTGGGATGGGGGACTTGGGACTTGGACGGTTGGGGAATGGGGGCTCGTAGGGCAAATGGTTTACGGCCGAAAGGCTTTAGTTTTGATGCTTGGATAGATTGGGGATGGGCTGTCGCGTCTGGTGTTTCGAGGTCGCAGACGGAGATGTGGCCGCTGGGAGGCATAGCTTGTTGTCTAAGTCCATAGCGCTGTCGTCGTTCATCCGGTGATGTTGGCGAGAAGGGGATGATTGGGAGTTTGAAGATGTCGAGATCCACGTGATCGCTTGGCGCTCCGAGATGAGGCTGAAAAAGTTCTGGAGCGCGATGTGAGGCTTGCGCCGCGAAACCTGATACTGCACAACACAGCTCCCAACTAATGTTCGATTGCCACGCCTGCCTACGGCAATGCCTGCGCGTCCTCTCGCCAGATACACTCCCTATATCTCGTCTCGGCCTCCGCCATCGCGCTGGCTTCCTCAGCTCGCGCCACAGACTGGTGCTACGAAGCCGTGGCTACGCAACAGCCTTCCCTAGACGTGTTCCCTCTACCTTCTCGGCGCAGGCGGTCGTAGAGGAGGGCGAGCCATGGAGAGGGTCGAAACAAGCAGAGGAGCAGAAGCAGCTCGCAACTGCAACGGTCAAGCGTGATCGGGACGCAGTCAAGGATGAGAGGGCTCTCAGGAAGGAGCTGGAGTATCTGAAGGATCCGCTCGAGCTGGCGAACTATGTGCGGAAGATACTGGCGCAGGGCAAGGAACAAAAGGCGGCAGACATCGTACAGCTAGCGAGCAAGGATAGGCAGTGCACTGTCAGCTGGAACCATCTCATAGACTATGAGATGAGCAAGGGGAGGGTCAATGCAGCATTCAAGACATATAACGATGTACGCACATTCCGACTAGTATTCACTGGGCTGCGCTGACTTGTTCGACCCCAGATGAAGAAGCGCGCCCAGACACCAGATTCATACACGTACCTCCTCCTCTTCCGCGGGCTTGCGAACAATGCGCAACTACCATCAACAGTGGGAAGGGCGTTGGCGCTGTTCCACTCCATGTCTGCAGAAAATTCCAAGGTCCAGCCAACTACACTGCACACGAACGCGGTCCTGAAGGTATGCGCTCGAGCGGGGGACATGGATGCAATGTGGGGAGTCGCATCCAACATACCAGAACGAGGAGCCGGCGCAGCCGACAACCTCACCTTCACAACCATACTTAATGCTGTCCGGCAGACTGCGCTGGGTAACACACCGAAAGAGTACACTGAGGATCAGATCGCACGCCTTCTTGACAAGTCGGTTGTGGATGCCCGGCGCATTTGGGAAGACATCGTCGGCAAGTGGCGCAAAGGCGACATCTTCATCGATGAGGAGATTGTTTGCGCTATGGGTAGGGTACTACTCATCGGCAGCCGGCCACGCGACTGGGACGATGTGCTTTCTCTCATCGAGCAGACTATGAACATCCCACGCCTCATGCCACGCCTGGGCACCGAAGCCCGCGCCCTCGCACCTATACCTCGAATCCGCGCGCCTCACACGCCTGCCGACATGAAGAACGACAACCACGAGTTGCCGACCGATGAGCCCGTGAGAGGCGATGAGTTCAACGCAGTCGACATTTCCCAAAGCGTCGGCCGCAAAGGCCGCTCAATCGCCTACGCCGAACCAGGCCGCAACACGCTCTCCCTGATTCTGGAAGCCACCCTCAAGACCGTGGCCAAGCAGGCCGCCATCGGCTACTGGAACCTCCTGACCGGTCCGGAGTACAACGTCAAGCCCGACCTCGAGAACCTACACTCGTATCTAAGACTGCTGCGCCAATCGCGGTCCTCTGCCGAAGCGCTCGCTGTCGTCAAGAACGACATGCACAGCCGCGGCCTCCCCCTGCTGCGCAAGACATTCCGCATCGCAATGAGCACGTGCGTGCGCGACAAGAACAACCCGAACGCCATGGACACGGCTGGGCAACTGCTCGACCTGATGGCCAACACGCTCGACCAGGTAGACGTGAGGACGCTCGATATGTACATGGAGCTCGCGTCCTCGGCGCGGAACGGCAAGGACGTGCTGCGCGCGCTGAACCGGCTCGAACCGAGCTACATCAACCTGCGGAGTATGGTCAATTTCGGGATTAAAGCCCCGATGGCGCCGGGGCCGGGATTAAAGCCCGGCGCGAACAGGGGGAGGAGCGTTGAGAGGAACATGAGTACAGAGGAGACGGAGGCGGCGTTGGGGGTGGTGAAGAAGATGATCAGATGCTACGATCGCTTGATGAATAGGGGAGAGGTCGAGAGGGAGATGTACGGTGAGTTGACGCAGAGAAGGAGCAAACTTGCGGCGTGGGTCTCGCGGCGGGCCAATCGGGCTGATGAGTGGAAGAAGAAGGCGGAGTTCGAGCCCAAGAAGTCGAGCAGAGACAGAAGGCAGAGGAGAGGTGAGGAGGAGGCGGAGGAGTCGGGGCTCATGACGACGGCGTTGTAAACGACATATGAGAACAGCCTACACGTCCGGTATGAATCCTCAGGGTACTTATCCGCCGAGGGTGTGAAGCGACATCCCAATATCCTCATGCTGTCGAACTTCCTTCCGGGCCGTGCCACACCGAATCGACAAACAATTCGCAGTGGGAAGAGATGGATCGTCTGGTGGAGCTGCGCGCTTGTTCAGGAGCAGGTAGATGTGCTTTCACGAAGGTGCTTCTGCCCTATTGGCTGCAAGTCGTTCAGCTATGTACCATATGCAGAATATGTACCGAATATCGTCCAGGGGTTGAAATGTCTTGTAGTGGTAGCAGAGCAATTTGGGAGTACCTCGAACTCCATGAAAATTCAGCCCTTTCGCTGTAACTCTTTACACACCACAAAAGACAGTCCTAGTACTTTAGGCTCTTCTTAGAGATATAAGACTTACACGGTAAAACACAGCAATGGCGCGAGTTCAACGTGCAATCTACCACTAAAAAGGTAGAGAACCCTCTACAGCATCCGCCCAATCCCATTGTAGGTCCTTTGGCTCCCGGGTTGACTTCAGAGGTGGTGCTAGTACATCATACAGCCTTGCGGTAATCAGAGCAGCAGCTAAGTCTCTCGTACCCGCGACAGCCTGGGCGAATCCCCGAAGTTGCGTCAGAGCGAAGTCCTTAAATACGTAATTTCTGCGCATGCAGGCTTTTAGCAGCGATGGTTAGTACAGCTGGCATTAGTACTTCAACCTCAGTCTCCTTCTCAACTTCTCTCTATGCTATACACTTGCGGAAACGCTCCAACCCAGATACACATTCCCCAAGTTCCGCCAGTCGTGCAGCAACTGGGAACAATCTCTCTCGCTGTAGCTTCGTACAAGCCACAGGGATTGCTTCAGTAAATGAGCTCGTTGTGTAGTGCGTGGCCCACAAGTACTGTGTTCCGAAGAGGTCGATTCTCTGTTGCCGACAATGTTAAGCCGCTATCGTCGTGGCGGAAGATTTCCGTTAGGATCGTTTCAGTATAGCTCCTCTGTTTCCATTCAGTGTCCCCGAACTCGAATCTCCTCATAGACTTTGAAGCACGTAGCCGCCTCTGGAAGCAGAAAGTCTTTGTTTGAATCAATGACCGTCTACCGTGTTGAGGCTGTCCATCCTGATGGCGGGTGCTAGGCGGCACTATTAGATCTCAAGTGTTCAAGAAGAAAGCACCGATTTCAAAGAATTCGTTCTTGCTGGCTTGGGCGTCTTCGAAGTCTGGTGATACAAATGCCGTATCATTCGGTACCGGATCGTACCAATCTCAGCATCGGCTGGTGAAGGCTCCACAGATTGGACGCCCAGGAGTTTTCGAGCATTCGCGAGCATCTCTCCCACGGCATGGAAGTGCCTTCAAGACACCTAGCTAGATAGGCTTCTGGAGAGAGCTTGAGTGGTTCGCGCTGGTGTTCGTATCAGCAGATTTCGGAAAGAACGAGTTTGTATGGCATCGCAGCGTGTGACACAGCGGAGTAATTACGAAAGAACGCTGGCTCTCACATCCATGTTGCTACACTAAGTAGATCTTGCGGCGAGAATATCGAGACAGGAGGTAGTGTGAGGAGGTATATTTGCTTAAGGCACTGAACTTTGCTTTGAGAAGTAGATGATGGGAATAATGTTATTGTCTGATGGTCAAAAATTACCCAGTGGATTGGGGAGAGTTTTGCGGTAAATCGGTTTCGCTTCTTACGGTCACCGTGTGAAGAACGTGATGTTGCGTCGCGGTTCGACGATGTATCAGCGAACATTCACAGCATAAAACAGCGGATCTGTTTGCGAAACCTCTGCCTTTCATCGTGGCGAGTACTGTGTATGTCCAGAGCCTCCTCCGGAACAATGGTATTGCCAACGCCTCGAACACCCCACTCCATCTTGCAAGCACCACCTCATCACAACGTCCGAGGACCATCTAGACCGCAACGGCTTACGGACTTCCACTCAGCCCTCCCTCGACCTCCCATTTCCTCGCCTTCAGCACCCTCATCTTCTTGCTCGGTGTCCTCCCCCTCATCTCCCTCTCCAACATCTCCACCTTCCTCCTCAACGCCTCATTCTCCGTCTCAAGCTCCCCAGCCCTATCCTCATCCTCCCCTCCATCCAGCTCCCGCACCTTCTCATTCTCTTTATCCTCATCCCCCGCCCCCACCCCACCAAACTCCCGCGCGAGAATATCAATCTTAGCATCCCACATCTCCTCCTTTCTTCCGGCCTCATCTTCCCATGCAACCCGCCACCGGACCTGCTCCCGTGCAAGCACGGCCTCGAACTCAGCGTATACGGTTTCTCGCACCTCTGCCTCAACATCCTCCATCCGCGCCTCAGCAGCCCGCCACGAGGACTCCGCTGCCTGGCGCCGGGCCGTTTCTTCCTTCAGCTGCAGGCTCAGCACGCTAACTTCCTCGTTCAGGCGGTCGATCTCCACGGCAGCGGCCTCGAGCTCGGCGAGGCTGGCTGCGGCGGTGGTTGGTGAGCTGCGGCCGTTGTAGTGGTTCATACTCGGCGCGTTTAGGATCGTGCTGGTGACGGATGGGACGCGGGGGACGGTGACTTCGCGCGCGAGGGCCGAGTAGCGCAGGATCTGGGATGTGGCGTTGAAGTCGCCGTGGGCGTCGGCGGTGACGATCATGATTGATTTTTGGGGGCTGCGGTGGTGATGCGAGTTGTGGCTGTGGGTAGAGCTGGAGGTTGTGGGGAAAGAGTTGGAGAAGAGGAGTTCGGTCAGTTTACATTGGCGGAAGGGGACGATTGTCTGTTGAGGTTTGAGGTCAGCTTATTAGATAGTTACAAGGGAAATTTATGTCACTAGCCGGGAAAGCCGACGTAAAAGGGGAGGCATCAGCATTTAGGGGAGCTTACTTTGCCTCCGTCAGCGGCATCTGACTGCATCTGCATGCATTGTCCCAGATACATAAGCGACTCGTTGATTTTGCCCGCTTCCGCAAGCGTCGCGCCAGCTGTCTTTGCGTTTCTTGCGCGCTCGGAGCCTTGTGCATGTCAGTACTGCCTGCCGGCCCCGTAGAGGATTGCATCCTTGATAGGACAACTTACCGGCCAAGTCCACGACCGTCAGTGTGCTACTGCTCCACGCAGCGCCGCCCACCCTTCGCCGCTTCTTGACCTCGACGCAGAAGAAGCCATGGCTCCGCGAGCTAACGGCATTGCTGCCCGTTCCGGCAACCTTGCGCTCCACCAATCCCGTTTCAAGCACCATCAGCGCTTCCTCGAGACTCGCGCACACGATCTTTTTCAGGCCGGCCACGACCTTCCGGTCGGGACTCTGTTCCGTGCTCTTGAATAGCAGCGCGCGACGCTTGCTCTGCCCATTTTTGAAAGCTGTGGCCGTGACGGATCCGGTCAACAGGTCGAAGATGCGGTCGTTGTAAACCTCGTACATTGAGACGAAAATGGCGTATTCAGCTGTACGGTCGGCGGCGGGGAGGGGTAGGTCGTCCACACTGGGGCATTGCGGCATGGTCGAAGGGCGCGGTATATAGGTATTGTTGCGCTTTGGTGGAGGCAAGCACAGGAACGAGGTGTTGTCCTTTATATATGCAGGCTGCTGTTTAGCTAAGCTTCTCGTGATGCGAGCTATGCTCGCGTTTACGGGCCTGATTGTGGGTATAGAAGGGGTATATAGAGAGGTGGGAAGTGCGGGATACAGTCCAGTGTGTGGAGAGTGTGCTATTGGGGTTGATGATGGTGAACTGCCTACCAGCATGGGCGTCTGCGCCCGTGATGAGATGCCGCGCTCGGACTGGCCATCGCCGTACAGGGAGTCAAGGAATGCGGAAGCGGGGAGTATCTGGGCTTCGGAGACGTCTGAGATTGCGAGCGAAGGTAGGACGTATGGCGTGTTAGAGGGGTCAACCAGCAGGGCGCCGGTACTTTGGAATAGTGCATCTAGCGTCATCTGGATGAGGCCGCGTTGGGACTTGGATCCGAGAATTGTGTGGCTCTATACCCTCTGTCAACTTGCACCTTATACTCCGGAATGTCGTTACCATACTTTTCCGGACCCTGTGACACCCAGAGTCGCCAAAAGGCCATCACGGCCTTCGCGTCCTTCTGCGCCGAGGACGCCATCGATAAGCGGCAGGACGCCAGTGCTTCTAAATATGTCGAGCTGCGTAGCGTCTTCCTCGAAGACTTTTGTGAATGCGAACTTCTCGACAGCGCGCTTCCTGTGATCGGTGGCCGGGGGCTTTATGGTGATATACGTGGGGATGCCTTGCTCGGTCTCTTCGACGTCGAGGAAGCGTTCCGCGCCGGGTGCAGGAGATGGGCGCAGTCGGAGGTAGACATCGAACAGTGCAGTCGACGGTTTCGGAGGAGGATCCATTGTTCTGTCTCGCCTTTGCGGTATATGACTTCTGGTAATGCCGTCGTTGTAGTTCGATCGTTCGCACTTCCTCAAGCGACAGCGTGTTTATTTGGCCGCGGTTGCCGCCAAGAAATCACGGCTACGGCCGCAGAGCCGCAACTTCCGTTGTCCACTCCCAAGGGCGATCCGAAATGTCCGTTGCCGCATCTTTCCTTCGGCTTTTCAATACGACATCCACGATCAAACTGGACTCATGATCTTGGCGATAGTAGAGCGGCTAGACCAATCTCATGCGATCGAAAGTAAATGACGTCCGTTATCCTGCATCTTTAATGCATCGATCACGTAAGGTGTTTTTGATCTGTTGACTGTCCTTTTGGCTGCTCACTTCCAGGGCTATGGAAAGCTTTCAGTGCGGCAACCTTCATCTCGGATGGCCCTTGTCCGATCTCACGTGCGCACGCGCGAGCTTGAATGGAGACCTTATGCCGTACTTTGTCAGTGTGATTGCTTCGAGTCGGCGACACTGCGCGACGAATGATGTGCTACAGCGACTGTCTGGTCAGCGTCGACCGTCTATTTTAGGTTTCTTGTCGGTTCGGAATCTTCCGTCCGAGCTGGCGAGATGTGGTGAGACAGAAGTAGAAACCAATGCATGACCTGTTTGCTATGATAGCCGCGGGAAGCCATACGGGGTTGATACTGCTGTTTGTTGTATGGTGAGTTCTTAGCGCGGGATATTTGGAGTAGCTGTCATACCTTACTTTTGTTTCAATTAATTGGCAACAACGATCTTCAACTAAGCCTCATATGGTCCTCACGGTATACTTTCTACCTTCCTCACTACAAAAATACGGACCAGAAGTCAATTGTACACCAGCTCTTGGAACCACTGCATTCGGGCTTCAGTTTCATCGGGGCAACCTTATAACCACAAAGGGCGCAATTTAGCGCTTTCCCCGAAGCGAGACTTTCAGCGGAGATCGAAGTATTCCTCAGTCAGTTTCCCTTGCTTCCACAAGTCGACGACTTCTCCGTTCATTACGCCGTGGACGTAGCACTCGCTGCACAATCAGTTTGCCGCTCGATGTGGATGGAGCAGATCTTGCCTACCCGATGAACTCATAGCTAGTGCCCCTGGGCCGAAGGACATAAGGAATCTTGCCGCCGGCCAATATCACAACTCTATCCCCGGATTGCATATGCGCCGGGCCAAGACACATGTACTTCTTCAAGGTGATGGCGAAGACTCGGGTAGGAAAGACTGCTAGAGCTGCTCGCTCGAACATCCGTGCATCAATGGCTTCCACCTCCCAAGACCACTCGTCCCAGGAGTACGAAAGGATCGTATCACGGCCTCGTAGATAGGCCCACCATGACGCCAGTCCGGAGCGGAGGACCTTCCAAAGGGCCCTCACTCGCCTCCGCAACCGCCAGAACTGTTTTTGTTGGTCCAAGAGAACCTTGAGAGGGTCTTCGTGGATGAAATGCGACCAGAACGCCGCCGCATGCGACAAGAAGTCTCCGTCAGCATTTGCCGGTTGACCTGCAAAGTTTCGGCCGGCTGTTGCAGTCGATAGAAAGGCCGATATATTGTCTTCGCCTGTAACGTAAGATGTTTTCTGTTCAACATGGCACTGGACGATATGCCACAACAGCTTTAGTGACTCCGCCGGGTCGCTCAAAACGTCGGAATACGACAGGACGGTGTCAAAACTGATGCCACGCAACCGCAGAACATTATCGTTATCGGTATTCGCGAGATGCATCTTCGTTCCGCAATCTGCGGTGTACAGACACGCTGCTGCTCCATCGATTAAAGGCCTCGTACCGTTTGGAACATCCCACCGTGCAGCCCAGGACGGAGCACCGCAATCTCGGTTCGTGGCTGGTGCACATGTATGGGAAAGTACGTCGAGGGTTGCGTTGTGGCTGATGAGGTACCTCGTGGTATCCCGATATACCTCAGCTACTGACTTGTTGTAATCGGGTCTCAAAGGCGTATCTGCGTAAGAACTTCCTTCCTGGGCAATGCCGAGAACAGCGTATACCTTGTCCTGCGGTAAGGTAGCCTTGAATGTTCGGACACGACCTAGTAGCGAGAGCAATTTAGGACGGTTATCCTCATTTACCATGCTCTTTGTCCTGTTGAGCAAGAAGGCTGCCTTGCTGAGATCGCCGGTCAGCGTCAACGGACCGAATTCGTTTGCATAGCCCTTCTTAACAAACCACAGGGCCGCGTAACCGATATAGTTCGCCTTAATCTCGAAGTCTCCGAGAAACGCAGTGACGGATCCGGCAACGGCAACCTCTTGCAACACCCATACACGACTGAACCACGCCTGGCCGTAGAACCATTCCAGTGCCATCCAGTCCGGAGCTTCAGGCGATGGAAAGCCGCGCGCCATGTGTTTTTCCATGGTGCTGACTTCGTAGACAATCGAACTGGGCTTACCCGGAGTGATTTCTCGTTTGAGGTTGCGGAATGCTGTGTCCATCAATCTCAACGCTTGAGGCACTATCTCCTCGATGTGCGGACCCAGCCACACCAGGACATTCTTTGCGTGGGCGTAGATATCTCGCATCATCATGACCTGGCTGCATTTCTCGCTGTTATCTTTTTGATTGATGCAGAGGGCGTCGATCCATAACAAGCGGTTAGGGCGATTGCTCGGCTGGTCCGCAGGCACACGCCGCGCCCAGTGTTCATATGGCTCGCTCTGCTCCGGCGGATTGTCTTCACCTCTCTTACGCTGGGGCTTCACCGTGCTTGGTGTCCCACGGCTATTTGGTAAAGGGCGGAACCGTCGGAGTGCTTCTGCTAAATTAGGTGTGATTTCCGTACGCACGCCATTACAGACGATGAGTGTTGGAGGATTTGGGTTACCCCAGACGTAGGAAACCGCTTCGTATGGTGGAGCATCGCTGAGTTCAACCACTTGGAAGTTACAATGTATCTCATCCCGCTCAAGCCCGGGTTCGATAGTAAGGAGCCGTATGCAAGAGAGATTCGGGAGTGCTTCGTACGGTGAGTAGGTCGGCATGACAGATAGGTATTACCTGCGAAGGCCCATGCCTATGTAGACCAAGCAAAGCAGCGGGCTTCTGATGCGGCCAGACTACTTACTGACTCGCTGAACAAACCAGACATGGAAAACAGTCAAAATATACACCTTTTGGCAGAGTAAATTCAAGTTTGGCTCATAGTATTCTTTGTCTGCGCTGCCTGATGTGTGATTACACAGCCGGGACAAGCTGGTCCACTGGGTGAGATAGCGAATAGCTTGGCATTTCAGCCGTCTCACGTGATTGTATCCAGGTCGACTACGACTACCCGGATTCAGCTCAACAGATCCAGGGTCCCGATGGGAGAGGCCTCATACGGCTCTTACATCTAATAAATAGTGGATCGTCTTTGGAGCCCTATGAGTGCCATAAGTGCTTCTTATCCGGATCTAGGGTGTGAACAGAGAAAATGAAAGCGTAGCAGGCTGTTATCATAGATTCCCACCTAATCGATATTTTGCTACAAAATACAACTCTAAAGCGAGGAATCGCCGTCCGTCCAAATGCGGCGGCTGCCCGAACAGTTTAACAGACCTCTACTTATCAAGCAGATGTCGACTTAGCTTGCGCCCACTCCATCTTACTTCCCCACGAGCCGTATCTGACTGCTTTGTTCTTCCTCCGGAGCTGTGGTCTTCCAGTGATACCTGTGGCACTCGTCGACGAAGCCGCTCCACGGTTGCAGTATCAACGCGCATGTAGATCCTCCCTGCCTTCTCCTAGCCTTTGTCCAAGCTCTTACACCGGCAAGTCCGCATTCCTCCTTCCGCCACTCGACATCCTTTCCAAAGCCGTTGCGATGTACGGCCCCACCACCGGCACATTCCCCATGAACCCAGCAATTGTGGCGAAGAAGTCTCCAAACAGCACAAAGATCCCGTACAGCTCAACCACAAAGCCGATCAGTGGCCATCTTAGTAAGATCAGGGCAACGCCTGCCACAAACGCCGCTGTGCCCTTCCATTTCTGCCGCCGTGCGAAGAAGAGCGCCGTCTTTTGGAGACCGATTATGAGGGTTAGGCCGAGGAGAAATAAAATCTGGTAACAAGGCCGGAGGGTAAGCGATTGTCTAGCCTAGATTTGAGGGGTGTGCCCCTATGTGCGTAGGTCGGTGGTTGAACTACGGTTACGAGTGCTGGGCTACGGAAGGGACATACGTTTCCCATTGCCAGCATGGCTCTATCGAAGAAGAGTATTACACCGCCGATGAAGAAGAAGCCGCCTGATAAGATCGCGAATTAGGGAGAGCAGGAGGTTGAAACGGAGGAGTAACGATGCGTACCTACCACCGGAGCAGCAGGCTATGCCTATCTCTGTTTCATAGGTTTGTGAGCTTCGGTACTCTGCACGAAGATAGGTGCGAGCCGTACTTTGCATGTCTGTGAGCCACATGGTGGGCATTTTGGCGGAGAAATTGGGATTGAAGGAGCGACTGGAAGGAAAAAAGGCGAGAAGGTTGTTTAGTGAAGCTGGAAGAGCGCAGTTTGCGGGCTGTATGGAGCGGTTGGAGCTTCGGAAGTGTCCCCTTAGGAGACGCGCGGGAACACGAAGCGCGGCGCCACGTTTCGCCGAATCGGTGGCTTGAATTTCAACTCCGCAGAAGAGACCGGCTTCTGCAACGAAACTCAACAGCGATGTTGAAGGTTGTCAATTGCACAGATGCAACGCCCAATCGAAGTGTTTGAAAGCATCGTTTGAAATTCAACGTCACTTTGATTTGCTACAGTCCCGCTCTCGACAGCGAGGTTGTACTGGAACACGTACATCTAGCCTTCAACTTTCGGCTTTGCTCCGAGCCGTATACCGCAGGGGTTCGCAGAGATATACATAATGCGCCTGGACTACAGCAGTACCTAAAGTTCTGCTGTAACTGGGAGAGCCTCCACCCATGCTCTTCCGGTACCCTGTCACCTAGGGCGAAGACCAACGAACAACGACTGCGATTAAGCCGGAGCGTCTTCATTGAGCCACGTCTCGAAAGAGGCGAGGTGGGTAGAAGAGGTTTGACTTTGATAGTCCTACATACCGAGGACTACTCGAGCATCTGTAGTCCTTGATCATGACTTCCACTACCCGCAGCTATTCTTTCTCTGCGTGCCACGTGTGACGCTAGGATGTCCTCCTCTTGAATATGCGTGGATTCGCTCATTTGAGTACCGTGTGCGCTCCTCTGGCCGCAAGGTAGCCCTCCGTTGCAGCCTGGCCTAACGTCCGAATTGCCGCAAAAACCTCCTTGTCGTGATATCTCAGCCTCGATTTCGGATCTGTGTATGGCGCAGACAGTCCAGTGATATCGCAGTAGCGTTTCTGACTTGAGGGATGTAATGATGGTGCCGACTCGATGTTGGTGTACGTGACGGCGGGGCCTCCCGACGCGCCCGATGAGCGTAGGTTCTTCTCGAGAACCAACGTCGAAAGGTTCTGTGCTGCTTGTGCGATGCTCAGATTGCCATCTGCACCGTTGACTGGCGTCGCCAAACCGCCGGTAGCCATTGAGGAGTATGCTGGGAGGGGCGTCGATGTCCCGCTGTTGTTCTGGGTTGCCATGACCGATGCTTCTTTGCGTGAAGCTTCAGCTATGATCTGCTTGACATTCTTGTTTCGACGCTGCGGCGGCTTCCAATGGGGGGTGCGCCAGGGTTTTCGCACGGCGTAGATATCGAGCTTGTCGAGGAGGGCTTGGTGGTTGCTATCGTCGGAGGCTTGGGTGATGGGAGCCATGTTGGGTGTTCGTATAGCAGTCGGGTGCAATATGGGCGGACGTATTATCAGAGGGTGGAAACCTGGAGGTTGACGTGAGTCGAGCGGAGAAGACAATGTTAAATTCACATAGGCCATGAAGCGGCTCGCCAAGGATCGCGGACTGCCTCATCTAGAATAGCGTTCCCACGGTTGTTGTTGCTTTCGATGCTCGCGACAGATTTATTCCCCTCAGACAATTCCACAAGTAAATCGCGATTCACGTTGAAGATATTGTCTTCAGCATGGTGAGTACTCTCGACGGTCTTTTCTTTACCGTGCTGCAATTGCTCATCCGTTGAACAGGAGAGCCCACACGAGCATCAGCAGAGCCTTCTCCTCTCCCGTATTATCACCAACGTTGTGAGTGACGGCGATGACTAACCAAGAGACAGAAGAGCGCTGATCGAGTTACAGGAGAAGCTCAACGAGGCCATCATGGCGTTGAATAGGAGCCTACAGGTTCGGTTGTCCACCATGGGGACCATAACAGGCGCCCAGCTGATCAGGAGCCTAGGAAATCAACATACAGAATATGAATGTCGAGCTGGTGGCACAGATGTTCAAAAACTACCAATCTAATGTTCTCTTCCACCTTGAAGGTATGGTATTGATCGGCTGCTGGATGAATAGATGTCTAATGTGCAGCGCAGGCACGGACAGCCTTAAAGATCCCTCATGAGGTCATCACGGTAATTTATGGGATTTTGGTATCGGAGCATGAGTTGTGGCTGGCGTGATGGGTGATTGATATAGCCTTAAGACTTCGCACCTGGTTTGATAGATCGCGCTTAATCGCGCTTAATGTTAGACGCGCGGTAGCCCATCCATGATCTCGGACTCCCAGAGACTCAAAGGCACGGTTGTCACTTCGCGATGTAGCTTCTACCCCTCGTACCGCCCTAGAGGCGCTCACCACTCTCTACATTTCTTTTCCACCATGACATGATCGTACTCTCACGCCGCCCTCCACGATAGCTCAACCACCATGGTGCACTCGACGGCAGATGAGAGCTCACTTCCTTCGGGGCGCAACTCACCCAAACCCCAACCGGCGCGAATATGGAGCCTGAGCGAACCTCCCTTCGAAGGCGTGCGCCCCGTCGACTCTCAAGGCTACCGGCAAAGCACTCCCGACACCGCGATAGTCATCGATAATGGTACAACACCGCGCACATGTTCCGTTTCCCCGACAGAGCTAACACGATGGGCGTGCAGGTTCTTCTGCAGTTCGCGCCGGATGGTCTTTCGACCAGAATCCGCGCGTATCTCTCCCTCCGCTTATGGCTCGCTATCGAGATCGCAAGCTCAACCGCACGTTCATGTTCTGCGGATCAGACATCTACGCCGATGGCACAGCGCGAGGGCAAGCGAAGAACGCATATGAGCCGGGCAGCAATATTGTGAACAACTGGGACGTTATTGAGGGCGTACTGGACTATGTCTTCATCAAACTTGGGATAGATGGTTCTGCTGGTAGAATCGACCGGCCGGTAGTTATGACCGAGCCAGTCGCCAATCTGGGCTACGCACGCAAGAGTACGTATATAAAATTATCTACTGAGTTGGCAGAGGCTAATACGGTGGCACGCATACAGCTATGTCTGAGATTCTCTTTGAGCTTTATGGCGCCCCCTCAGTAGCCTACGGCATCGACTCGCTCTTTTCCTACAGTTATAACGGTGGCCGCAACGGTCTGGTTATATCGTCCTCGTACATGTCCACACACGTTATTCCGGTTGCTGAGCGGAAACCAATGCTCTCCCATGCGACTCGACTGAACTGGGGTCGCTTCCAAAGCGCCGAATATCTACAGAGGCTCCTCCGGCTCAAGTATCCAAGCTTTCCAGGGAAGATAAGCGACACTCAGGCCGAAGATCTTGTGCGCGAGCACTGCTACATCTCGCAAGATTACGAATCGGAGATCAACAAGTACCTAGATTGGACCGGGCTAGAAGACCGAGATCATGTCATACAGTGCCCGTTCACGGAGCAAGTAGTGGTGCAGAAGAGCGAGGAAGAGCTAGCCAGGGCGGCAGAGAAGCGCAAAGAGGGCGGCCGACGACTCCAAGAGCAAGCTGCAAAGATGAGACTCGAGAAGCTGATCCGGAAGGAACAGGAGCTAGAGTACTACAAGAGCTTACAGGAGGGTTTGGTAGATCTTCCCAAGAAGGAAGTGAAGCGCCGACTTGATGCCGATGATTTCGATGACGAGGGGCAGCTTGATAGGAGAATTAAGGACATGGAGAAGTCCATCCGCAAGGCGAGAAACAAGGACGTGGGTGATGCAGTGGAGGAAGAAATAGAGACACCAACTTTCCCTTTGCTTGATGTCCCGGACGAGCAGCTAGATGAAGAGGGGCTGCGACAGAAACGCGGGCAGCGACTTATGAAATCAAACTACGACGCCCGAGCTCGTGCAAAGGCCGAAAAGGAGCGCGAGAAAGCAAGGGTAGCGGAAGAGGAGCGGCTAGACAATGAGCGCCGGGAAACCGATCTGAGTGGCTGGGTCGAGGAGCGCAGGATTGCTCGTCAGGCCATCATTCAGAAGATCAAGGACCGAGAGCGTTTGAAGGCAGACTTGGGAAACAGGAAGTCACTGGCAAATCAATCACGAATGAAGGCGATCGCCAACCTGGCTTCAGACGACAAGACGAAGAAGCGTCGCCGTGGTGGCGACGATGACAATTTTGGCGCTGATGATGCCGACTGGGGCGTTTATCGAACAATTGCTACTGGTGAGCAGAGTGACGAGGAAGAGGAAGAGGACCTCAGCGCCAACCTAAAGAACATCGAAGCGCAGCTCCTCAAGCACGATCCAAACTTCACGGAACAGAGCACGCGAGAAGCGCAGACGGATTGGACGAAGAGCTTAATGCACGCCTTTCTCCATGGACCGTGGCCTTTTGACCCAGAGAGCCAGCGCGACTTGCATCAGGTACACCTCAACGTCGAGCGGATACGCGTGCCGGAGGTCGTCTTCCAGCCCTCAATCGCCGGGATCGACCAGGCAGGTATCGTCGAAATCGCTGCAGGTATCCTGACCGAACGGTTAGCCGACTCACCACATCGGTCGGAAATCTTGAAGGACATTTTCTTGACCGGCGGCAATACACTGTTCCGGGGCTTCGAGGATCGGCTTCGGAGCGAGTTACGCGCGGTTCTACCGGCTGATTCGCCGCTAGGTATCAGAAGAGCAAACCATCCAGGGCTGGATGCTTGGAAAGGTGCTGCGTGGTGGTCGAGCCAGCCAGCGTCGAGAGATGCATTCATCACCAGAGCTGATTTCGAGGAGAAGGGGCACGACTACATCAAGGTATGTCACCAGAGATCATGTTGACAGACAGACAGCTAACAGAGCGAAGGAACATGATCTCGGTAACTCATATACGTAACCAACGTGTACTTCTTTGGCGGACTTAGGCGTTTGATGGGCTACTGAGGGGTGCATTGCGCGGCGCGGTCACGCAATCGGTCCAACGTTTTCATGTGGTTTTATAGTGCTTCCGCGACACCAGGGCAGCAACTATCACAGAACAACACATTGTTGTCATCCTCCGTTCCACTAGTTGATTGTCTCTTGATTCATTGCAAGATCTCGCCTAGCGAACTAGCCAGCAGATCCGCGCAAGACCCTATTTATACCATGACGTCACACTCCGCGGCACCTTCAAATTGGAGGAAGATGCTATTACACTCAAGCATACAACGCGACAGCAACCACTTGACCGTGGAAAACTTCATCAGGAACCTTTTCACACCTACACACTCACTAGCAACTGCTCTCTGTCCACAATGCCGCCCAAAGGCTTAGCTATCCTGATCGGGGCTGGTCCAAACACTGTGCGATGAATATGTTACCATGCAGCTTCCAGATGCCCGTTCGCTAATATTTTTAAGGGCGCCGGTATTGCTCGAATACTATCTCATCCCTCCCATGGCAACCTCGCCGTGGCACTGCTCGCTCGCCGCCCCGAACCGCTCAATGACCTACTCAAGTCTCTCCGATCGTCCAGCCCAGACGCAGTACTCGAAGCCTTCCCGACAGACACTTCGCCAGACTCGCTAAAGAAGACGTTCGCGGATATCCAGCAGCATGAGTCGTTTAAGGATCTGAAGTTGCAGATGGCGATATACAGCATCAAGCACAGTAGCAAGAAGCCGTTTATGGAGGAGACGTACGAGGTATGGTCTCCAGTTGCGGACACACCCGCATGCACCTGCCGCGGTGCGGTTCCAGAGTAAAGAACTGATGGAGCTTCCAACCACGCAGGACTTTACCGGATCCCTTGAAGCCTATGTTGGCGGCGCGTTCACCTTCGCCCAGGAATCCTTAAAGCGCTTCTTCGCTGATCATGGCGAAACTCCACTACAGGAGGGCGGCTCGAAGAAAGGCACCATCATCTTCACCGGTACCCTCGGCGCGCTGCGTTGCTCCGCACAGTTCGCTGCCTACGGCGCCGGCCGCGCAAGCGTGCGGCAGCTGGCGCAGACGCTCGCGAGGGAAATGTCAGAGAAGGGCGTACATGTGGTGCACACGATTGCGAACGGGAGCATAGTGGATGAGGATGGGGAGGACCAGAAGCAGGGGAAGAAGATGAGTGCGGAGGCGGTGGGCAAGACGTACTTGTGGTTGAGTGAGCAGGAGCCGTGTCTTTGGACGCATGAGTTGGATTTGAGGCCGGCTTGTGAGAAGTTTTAAAGGTGTAGGTTACAGCTAAAAATCCGTGTGTGAGCCTAAGAGACCCTCATGCTTCCAATGATAAGCTATCTTTGCCCAGCCGGGTTTCAACAAGATTTCGGCCATGCCGATTGCCTCGGACCCAATCACCCTACGGAAATCATCCAAGCCGTCGACGCCGAGATGTCCCCCTCGATCAGCTCCTCTAGTCATGGCTGCGACTGCGACTTTTAACGAGGGTGGCTATTATTACTGGTTCAGCGAAGATAAACTAGGGCGGCGCTCTCCTTTTCATTGAATCGCCGAGCGGATCTTCGGATATCCCTTATCACATCGGTAATCTTGAGCGGTAGTTGGCGGGTCAGCCATTTAGAAAAACTAAACTTCTTGGCCATTGCCAACAGATGCGGATTCCTTGGGAACACGATCTATGTGTGTATGGTTGGCTAGGAAGACGACATTGCACGACGTATCCGAGTACATGCAGGCCGTCACAAAGACCTCGGGATGCTGCAACCCTACAGTGTCGACTTGTGATTCTGAAGTGGGCAATAGTTTCTGAAAACATCCCTTAGCAGAAATTAGAGCGTAGACCGCAGAACGCTTGGATACAACATTTCTCTTTGAGAAAGGGGTGCTGATATGGGGAAGCCTGCAAGAGGCCGTAGCAACAGGTGTTGCCGCTATCTCGAACAACATACGTTCAAGCTTATTAGGTCCCCAGAACTGACTAGATCCGACCCAGAGTCCTTAGGACCTCCTCCAGAAGCTCCTGTTCATCCTCCTTCGTAAGTCTCGGCACCGTCGCTGCGTCCGAACGTCGAACCCACCCATTCCGCACGCCAGGCCCTCTCAACAACTCCCGAGGTCTGGGCTAGGATGTTCAGCTTTGTGGGCTTGAATTCGCCGACTATTTTCCGGAGGATGTCATGGGATGCTGCGCTGCTACGCAGTGAGAAATTTGATCACTTGGAAGTATGGCGTCAGGGGAAGAAGCAAGCTTATGACAACGCAGAGCTTTTGCACTTGTATCTCGCGTGCAACGCCAAGCCGTGCAGTGAAGTGTGTTTGCGGTTCGAAGCTGGGTCACAGATACCTTCACTTGGCACGCACGCAGCCGCCTCCTGTATGCTCTTTCGCCTTTTGAGTGGGAAGGGCAGAAGGCCGGGTGGCAGGTAAGCAGACCATGCTCCAATTCTAATCATTTGATAGAGATATACGACCGCCATTCGGGGCGTTTGCCGAACTTCATAGCTTCATAACTTCACCACTAAGAGACTGGGAAGCTTGAGGAACAAGTAGATTGGTTATCGAATGTACCGGGCTAGGTACATATCAGCCGCTCTCATCACCTCCAACAACACCACGAACTGGCAGTCTGCCTCAGCGTGGGGCCCTTCGATCTCCACATGTACATTTCTTGGCCGCCCCCGTGAAGTTACAGCCGCACTGGCCGCACTTGTTGGGGTCAACCGGGGGGGCTGTGGTAGTAGTAGCAGTAGTAGTTGTTGTATTGGGATCGGTCACTGAGGCCATAGTCAGCAACATATCGAAGACGTGTTCTGGCATATCTGATGCGTACTGTTGACCTGATTGATGCAGTGGTCCGCAAAGACGTGTTTATGCTCGAGTAGAAAGTTGATTCAGGTTCGCTATACTGAGTATTACTTTCAGGCGCGGGATCCGAACGGGTATGTACCTACTGTTCAAGAGTTATTGTAGTCGTTTGTCTGGGTTGCGGGACTTCGACGGTTGATCTTGCGGGTATAAGTGTCTTCTAGAGGCCTCAAACTTGTTTCTGAAGCCCCTTGTGAAGTACTCATTGCGCTAGGACATTACGCACGCATACCTCATGCGTCGGCTCTTCCCGTGTCTTCCCAACGGTTCCCTGGCTTTGCGATGAGCCCACATGACCGGCCGCAACCGCAAGAACCTGACAATAGCGCTCAGTGAATGGTGCACGGCTGGGGGGTTAAGAAGGTCTGGCAGCTGCGAGCCATAGAGGGGGTCCTGCCAGCGCATCAGCATGTGTACCCTTAACAACAAAGAGCGTATTGCTGGACAGACCGCCGCCGCAAGTCCACTTCACCTCATCCACTGCCGGGACATGGTTAGAGGATCGCAGAATGCTGTCAGCACTCGTCATAAAAACGTGTGCACACCGACATGACGAAAGGGACAAGGTCAGTGAAGAAAAATTGAAAACTCGGCTCCATTGGCAGGAAAGGGCCTCGTAACAACCAGCGGTGTAAGCACAGCCCGAAGCCTGCGTTTGAGGATAGGCATGGTCATTCGTAACGATGGTTGCGGGAAGTCGTGGAAGACGAGGACTTCACCAACTGCGTACAAACCCTCCTGCCGCATTACTGTCCTTGCTTACTATTGAGACAGAGGATCCCCGAGTGAGCAATGTAGACCAACAAAGGCTGAAAGCACGTCATTCAAGACGAGGATGGTCGGTATGTCGCGCCAGCTGGCCGGCCGTATGCCTTTGTGGACGCCGCTTCGGTAGGTGTTTCTAGGGCGTCTACTCGTCCGTTCGAGACACGTCCAAGGAGACGTCAGACGAAGCTATCCAAGAACCTCCATATAAAAGCCTAGGCAACGTCGGAAAGTCTTCACCTGACTCAGTGGAAACGACGAAGTCGAGAATCGGAAAGCTTGGCATATTGGAGAGACTGTTACGAAGTTCGGCCACTCTAGTTTTATCTCGTCCTATCTTGTCTTCGGGCAGTACATACTTAAACGCTGTTCGGTACTCTGACGCCTTACGCCAGAAGTTGCGGTGAGAAGACCAACTGCTGACCTGACAACGTGGAGCAAAGAAGTGTGAAAAACTCTAATTTGTTCATTGCGCATACTGACCATGAGTGCGTGCATACAGAGCCACCGATGATGCATAGCATATGACCTATCCTGAAAGCGTGCTCCAGCGCTATGCATTTGTAACAAATCCCAACCTGTGATGCAAGTATCCAACCCAGCCCGCCAACAAAGTTTTTCAGGCGGGGCGTAGAAACCAGGTCTTGCTCGTGTAGAATGTAGCATGCGAGTAGCCAAAACGCTGCAGTTGTACCATGTATCCTAACGGGAATCTAAGCCTGGACTACGGAACATCCGCAAGAAGAAGCGCTCTCGGCTTCAGTTCCAGAGCCATCGCTTAGCCACGTTTGGCTTTCCGGCCTTGCGAGGCCTTCGGCGCAGAATTCGAGGTCTTCGCCTTGCTAGTCGCGGTCGGCGCTGCATAAGACGGAGCGCGTCGCTTTGGCCTAGGGATATGAGTGGTCGGCTCGTCCGCTCCGTCCGCCTTGCGCTTCTTGGGTGAAGTTTTATTAGCTTGAGCGTTGCCCAACGCGTCCTTGAGCGCCTCAGCCCTATCGAGTTTAGACGATTCAAGTGAATGCGCCGCCTGGGGCTCGTCCCTGGGCGCGGGTATGGTCTCCTCGGTAGGCAAGCTTGGGACGTCCTTTCGAGTAGCGGGAGGAGTGGCTTCTGCGAACATGATCGACTTTGTGCTCCTGGTGCTCTGGCTGGAAGAGGGGGTCGGCAGTCTATGCTCTTTCTCTGGGGTGCCCTGGCGGTTCATTTCATCGTCGTCCGCGTCCTTCGGCTTCAGCTGCTGCGCGAGCCAGTCCGGGATGACTGCGTCCTCGGAGTCATCGTCCTCGCCAGCGCCGAGAATGTTGTCCGCCAGTTCGCCAACGATGTCGTCTGCGGCATCTTGATTCTGCATCAAACGAGTGGCGAACTCGAGTAGAGTGGTTTCGTCAATGTCCTCTGGTGCGGCGCCCAGTCTGGCTAGGTTGGTGCGGAGGGCCGCTTTGAGCACGTCCATGTCCATTTCAACTTCTTCGTCCTCGGAGTCGGAGGGTGGGGAGAGAAGGTCGTTGCTGGCTACATCCTCGCGAGGAGGATTATTTGGGCTCTTCGCGGTCTTGAACCCGGGAGAATTGGCATAGCGCTCCCTCCAATCCTTAAGAAGCGCGAAAGATCGATCGAAATTCTCGACAGTGGGTGGACGTCCTTCTTCGCAGTGTGTCTTCCAAGCTACCGTGGGTGTGGGAGACTCGGCTCCGCTGACCGGGCGCGCCTCGCCTGAGGCCGCTTTCAGTCGCTTCTCAGGCGAGGTCAGAGTGAACGCCTTCTTCCTCTTCTGGCCTGCCCTCTCCGCATCTGGTTCTACGCGCTCCCGGCTGCGCCTCGGTCCCGCATCGTTGAAGCCATCGTCGTTGTACTCGATGTCCTCCCAGTAGTCGAATGGATCGTAGTTGAGCAGATCTTCGTCGTTTTCTGGCGGAACGGGCGACGCAACGGCGCGCTCGGCAAGGTCGTCCTGCGGTCTCAGGTTAGCGGATGACTGCACGCGTGACACCAGATGCTGGGGATAAGTGCATGGAGCTGGATCAGACATACCACGACGTCGTATGACTCTTCTACATAGACGTAGTCGGGGTCGAAGACGTCGTCGAGGAAGTCTTCGATGTCGGACATGGCGCCCCTCGTGAGAAGAGCTGAAATGGCGTGGGTTACGATGTCTTGCAACACGCTAGATCTTCCAATGCAGCGCTTCTCGAAGGCTCTAAAATAGGCGCAACCCTGCTGGAGCAGGTGGGCAGTCGCGTTTCGCGTATCGGAAATGCCCAGGAAAGCGGCACGACGCGTCAGCGGAGGTGATGGCGGAGAAAACCTATGAGTAGCAGAAACCCTCGGAGGAAGAAGATGGGTCGTAGAGCTTGCTCATGTGAACGTGGCGTGTTGCGTCCGCGCGCAGTGGAGGACTCTAGCCTGTGGGCGGCATGCTTTGTGGTGCGAAGGAATGGTGTTGTCGGGGAGGCTCGGCGGCTCTGGCTGGGGAAGGGTGTGAAGGGTGTGAAGGAAAGCGCAGCCCGTCAGCCCGTCAGCCATCCCAGCGATGCAGACGTTCGTCATCGCGTAGTGTCTATTCCCATGACCAACATTGTTCCTGTGTCGTAAGGCGTCCACACTCGTAGGCACTCTCTGCAACAACAATGAGGTGACATAGGGTTCGAGGAAGCTGATGCTGCCCAGCGCTCAAGCCTCGGTGACGGCTGTCGTCGGCTTAGTACCGCGCCCACCATCCGGGGTTGTGAAATCCGGGGTACAGTAACCACAAAACGCTGGACATATCCTTCTCCAGATTCTTCCTGTCATTCCTGAAGCTTTTCGATGTCTGCTCTCTCGGGTTTGAGGCGACCGCAAGGGTTTGCCTTCATATTCAAAGCCAATGGCGCCGCCGCCGTCCGTAGAAACACCTCTGCAGCCGGCGCAAACACGCCAGTGTTCAAGCCGCTGACCTCTGTCCTGATTGCCAATAGAGGAGAAATCGCACTGTAATACACGTTGATCCATCACAGCTAGTATTTGTCCACTAACAATACCACAGCCGCGTCAACCGCACAGCATCCGAATACGGCATCCGCACCACCACCATCTACACCACCCCGGATGCCCACTCCCAGCATGCCCTCTGCTCCCCCTTCGCCGTAAATCTCGGCGAGCCCACCACCTACCTCGACGGGGACCGCATCATCCAAGTCGCCAAGGACCAGGGCTGCAATGGCATCCACCCCGGCTACGGCTTCCTGAGCGAGAACCCGCACTTTGCGCGCAAGTGCACGGAAGCGGGCCTAACCTTCATCGGGCCGCCATGGCAGGCTATCGAGGCCATGGGCAGCAAGAGCCAGAGCAAGGATATCATGACTGCGGCGGGCGTGCCGTGTATACCGGGCTACCATGGCAGTAACCAGGATCCCGAGTACCTTAAGGCCGAGGCTGAGAAGATCGGATATCCGGTGCTGCTTAAGGCGGTCAAGGGAGGCGGAGGAAAGGGCATGCGTATTGCAGAGACGCCGGAGGTCTTTCTGGATCAACTCGCGTCCGCAAAATCGGAAGCGCGCAACTCGTTTGGAGACGATGTGATGCTTGTTGAGAAGTACATCACCAAGCCGAGGCATATCGAAGTGCAGGTCTTTGCGGACAAGCACGGTAACTGCGTGGCTCTGGGTGAGCGAGACTGCAGCATCCAGCGCCGCCACCAGAAAATCTTGGAAGAATCGCCTGCTCCGCATCTACCTGAAGAGATCCGCCAGGACCTGTGGGAGAAGGCACGAGCAGCCGCGCTGGCTGTGGGCTACGAAGGAGCTGGCACTGTGGAGTTCATCTTCGACAACGACACTGGCGAGTTCTTCTTCATGGAGATGAACACACGGCTTCAGGTCGAGCACCCAGTCACCGAGATGGTAACCGGCGAAGACCTCGTACGCTGGCAGCTCATAGTCGCCGAAGGCGGCAAACTACCTCTTACCCAAGAAGAGATCCATCAAAGGATCTTGGAGAGGGGCGCAGCCATCGAGGCTCGCATCTACGCCGAGAACCCCGACATGGGCTTCATACCCGACTCCGGCAAGCTTCTCCACTTGCGCACCCCAGCCGCAACCGACACCGTCAGGATCGACGCAGGCTTCGTTACGGGCGATGAAGTGTCTTCTCACTACGATCCCATGATTGCGAAGCTGATCGTGCGAGGACCAACGCGCCAAGCCGCCCTGCAAAAGCTGCGCGCAGCGCTCGAAGAATATCAAGTCGCCGGTCCGATCACCAACATCGAGTTCCTCAAGAGAATCTGCGTTAGTCCCGCTTTCGCCGCCGGCGACGTCGAGACCGGGTACATCGAGAAACACCGCGCGGAGCTCTTCGCGCGCCAGCCCGCTGCGCCGGAAGTCCTTGCCCAGGCGGCCATCGGGCTGCTGCAGCAGGAAATTCAGGCCCAGTCTGCCGACTCCATCTTCGGGGTCCCTGGCGCCCTCGTTGGGTTTGGAACGGGCTACCAACAGCGCGAGTTCCACCTCACCGAACCCGCGCCTGATGGCACCGGCGAGCCTACTGCAACGACTGTCCGTGTACGCCAGACCGGACCGAGCATCTACACCGTCTCGGTCAACGAGGCCGACTACCCCGATGTCGTCGCTACCTTCGACACCGCTAGCAACACGATCACGTCCTTTTACCCGCATACCCGCCTCGCGACGACTTTCATCAGAGACGCAGAACGCATCATCCTTTTCCAGCAGGGCAGGATGTACAGGCTGCAGCTCGCGGTGCCCAAGTGGGCGGAGAAAGCGCTGGGGATTAAAGACGTGGCGAATAGCGTGCTGGCGCCTATGCCGTGTAAGGTCTTGCGCGTTGAGGTACAGGAAGGGGATGCTGTTGAGAAGGGACAGCCGCTTGTGGTGATTGAGAGCATGAAGATGGAGACAGTGATTAGGAGTCCGCACAACGGTGTCATTGCTAGGGTTGTGCATGGGAAGGGGGTGAGTGCTCGCATATCTAGTGCATTTCGAGCACAACTTTGCTAATCAGGGGACAGGATCTGTGCAAGGCGGGCACGGCGCTTGTCGAATTCGCGGAGGAGGGGAAGTAATATGCTTTCAGACTCTTGACCGCCTGGCGAAAGGTAGATAATCAGTGATGGCCGAGCATAGAGGACAGTAGCTCTGCTTCGAGACTTCGCCGGGGATACCTCCGTCTGGTGTTTTGGTGAGACATTGAACGACAGCTTGTACCGGCTGGCATCGCCCACCAATGACACATCCCTCAACGAGGGGTGTGTACGGAAGGGAGCGCCTGTTTTGTGTGAGATCTGTTCCTATCTGCGTGCAGGACCTGCCGCCGTATGTTTGCAAGATCCCCGCGCACATCAGGCCAGCAGAAAGGACAGATCATTACTGGGGTCTTTCCTCATAGCATAGTAGACTTAGATGAAACTGAAGCCGACTATACAAAACCTTACCAGATAGCTGTGCCCTCTGTGATCCAGTGACTTGAGCAGTACAGGCTGCCTGTAATGGAACTTGGCCTTTTTCCACGTCATGGGCGCTGGAAGAGGCATCCCACACACGCTGCGGCATCCCTACTCGATTCATTCCAAGTTAATCAGACAGCCCACGCGCCAGTCTTGATGTAACGTTGTGATGCATCCCCAACCGCTTTGTTCAGAGGCAGGTACTCCGTACGGAGCAAGCACCGAACAACGGCTAGCGAGGTTCAGCCGCCGCCCCTTTTAATTCTATTTCGGAATTCGGCCGCTTTTAGCCGCAAAGCTTGGTTTCAGCCCCATGCTGGTAGCGACACTCCGCGAATCACCGCACGGCTGTTGACTCTGGAGGATCAACGTTCATCTCGCTTTTCGCGCGCCTTTGGTAAGATGTAGAAGGTGGGTAGGTATTAATAAAGCTCCTTGTCCTCGTGCTTCCCCTGTACGCTCCAAGTCACTCGTTCCATCGCTCTTTCTCAGCAAGCACGCCGTCAATCTCATTCTTTGTTCTCCAGCGCTTTCGCAGCAGTCTTTCCCACCGCTGTCCCAGCAAAAAAAGAAACAAACTCATCCTCCATCCTCTCTCTACCAACTTCATTCGCTCCCTCCGAACCGCCCACCGTCAGAATGCGCTCCACTGTTTCTACCACCCTCGCCCTTGCGGCTCTGACCGCCTCGGCCCTCGCCAAAACCGACCTCGGCGGCTGCGTCTCCTCCTCCACCCGCGACGCCTACAACCAAGCCTCCATGATCTGGTACGTCCCGTCATCCGGCGAGATCTGCGAGCTCCTCGACTGCGGCGGCGGGCGCGCCCCGGCCAAGACCACCGTCCCGGGCTGCGGCGCCTATCAGGGCACCGCGACGTACAGCCCACGGTTTCTGCCGGGCTGGGGCGCCGGGCCCACCAGTGCCGCGGCGGCGACGAGCGCCGAGGCTGTCGTGACGAGCGCGCCTGTGGAGACGAGCGCGGCGGCTGTGGAGACCATGCCGACGTTCGCGGAGACTAGCGCACCGGCGGCTGTGACGAGCGAGGCGGCGACGAGCGCGGTGTTCTCGAGCGAGGGCGGCATGGAGGTCATGCCTAGCTATACCGACGTCGCTAGCAGCGCTGCGGCTGTTACGTCTGTGGTCGAGAGTTCCGCACCTGCCGCATCTTCTCACGCGGAGATGTCGTCAATGTCCACCCTCACGACCGTGCCGGCTGGTGCTGTTACCTCCCACGCTGCTTCTGCGTCCTCGGTGGTGGCAATGCCGAGCAGTGGCACCTCGACTGTTGGGGGAGGGCGCAACGCGACTGTCACCACGCCTGCGGCTTCTTCTTTCACCGGCGCTGGTGTACCGCTTGCGGGAATCAATGGCGGGTTCGCGGGATTGGTCGTTGGTGTTTTGGGCTGGTTAGCAATGTTGTAGGCTGGTTCGAGCATTGGTGGACCTAACGGTGTTGTGTTTGGGTGTTATCCTTCGTAGGCCTCGAGAGGTCGTTTTGTATAGACACCATCATAAAGAGACGGGTGTGTTAATGATAAATCTTATCTATGAGTCGCTGCTGTCGTTGTTCACGCTTGCCCTCGTCTTGCACGGAGACCTTCTGCGGTGTAATATGTTGACTAGAAGTGACGTTACTGATACATACTAACAGCTAGATGATTAGCCCTGCCGTCAATGTACGCAAGGCGCTACACAGCCGACGTCCTCTACACCGACTCGCTGCCCACACTATCAGTCCTCTCACTGACAGCCCCCTTATCCGGCATCCCCATCTCAGCACGGTGAACGTCATCCTGCCTGGCCCTGCGGGCCTTGCGGGCCCTAGCTCTCTCCGCCAGTTTCCTATATGCCAGGATGAAAAGCACTACAGCTGTGCCGACAACAATGCCGCTGATGACTCCACTGACCGCATAAGCAGCCGGATTCCACTTCGTCGTAGGAACACTATACACCATGCAGAACCCCTCGGTGCTCTCGCAGGCCTCGCACCACTCCTTCACGCTCGTGACGGCTCGCTTCCCCATTTCAGCGACGAACTCGCTCCACGGCAGCGCCGTCTCACTCCTCCCGAACAACGGGAACGCCCGCAGCTCCTCCACGTCCGAGCCGTTCCTGAACAAAAACCTTACGCTCACGTCCTCAAGCGCGGGGAAAACTGTCACGTTATTCTCGGTGAAGATCTCGAACGCCATGGTGGACGCATAAGCCGGCAAGCCATAGAAGTCCGTACTCGCAGCCGTCAGCTCGGCGAGCCCGAAGAAGGACAGAAAAGTGTCGTAGCTCCCCGCCAAGAGGCTGAACTTCCGCCTTCCATGCGTCACGACCGTCTCGTTGAGCCGTGCGAGTACCGCGCCAGCGAGCGTCGCGCCGCCGATCGCGCGCATCGGCTCATCCCGGCCGTAGTTGGCGGCAAACTCGGCGCTGTCGGCGAGGGTGCGGAGGCGAGCGAGGTCAGGCGCACTGATGTCGTGGCTGATGGCGTGGTTGGCGGGGGCGGATGAGGCGTTTTGGATCGAGGCGGTGTTGAGGAGGTCGTAGATGTCGTAGGCGTTTGCGTAGGTTAGGTTGGCGGGGTTGTAGTCGTGGACGTTGCGGAGGGCGTCCCAGAAGCGTGCGTAGAAGGGGGCCGTGGCTTCGGTTCGCTGCTGGAATTCTGGGCTGGCTTTGAAGGAGGAGGAGGCGCGAGTGTAGGCTGGACAGCTGTCGTCGCCCTTGAGCCATATGCTGTTGGGGGACGTCGAGGGCTCGCTGCGGATATGGACGTATTGATACCCGTTTAGCGGGTTGGTGTAAGCGGAGCCGTTGGCGAGTGTCAATCTGGTGACTTCCTCAAGCGGTGGATAGAGGCCTTGCAAGAAGGCGGTCGTTGTGTCGAGTAGTATCTATGTCGAGCCATCAGTCGAGCTTCGACGGACGTTTGTAACTGCCCGTTGGCACACCTTCTGGTCTGGCGCGCTCGCGTAGACCTGCGATGAAACATATTTGTCCTCGGATACCCCCAATATCCGCTTGGGGGAATCTGAATCAAGGTAGATGCCACGATAGTCCTGGCCCACCTGGAAGTTTTGCTGGGCCCCCAGGCTCGTCAGACTGTAGCCCGGAAAGTGCTTCGAGGTTCCTGTACAGTGTCGGTTACTCTAGCTCCACTATGGAGCCGATTACAAAGACATGTCTCGCGCAGCAGCTACTCACTGTCCCCGTGTCGCGTAAACACAGTCACGCCCAGAATAGTCTCTCCCAGCGCAGCCCCAATCGTCGTGCTCACAGCAAGAAGGGCGAGGTTTGAGAACATGGTGACGACTTTGCTTGTTGGAGGATTGCCTGCTCAATTGGTAGTGCAAATAGGGTAGACGACAACGGTTCAGCAGTCACGGCAGTGCTTGAGGCAAAAGGGCAGCAACTCCCTTCCTTTATCTACGACATCTTTATCTACAACATCGTGACTATCTATGTACCCCTGTGCCTTGGTGGAAGCATCTCCGCGGCGGGGTAGCTAGGTACGAGTAATCCTGCCTCAGGCATCCACAGCGCCACCTCCGGAAAACCATCTCCACAACACGCCGCAGTCCAACTTCGCATCACCGAAACCATCATTAGGAGCGCCATAAAGCCACGATGCCAGCATCACCGTCTCCAGATCCACCCTCTCCACGTCGCAAACCCCGACCTCCACCCTGATCACCCACCATGATCACCCCACCCCCGACCGATCTTGTCTGGGTCGCCTCGCGCATCACCAAGCCCCAGAACCTGACCCCCTCCGCCTTCTGCGACTGGTACGAGAACACGCACATCCAGGAAGTGACGGCGCTCTCCGGGATCCCGTCCGCCGCGCGCTACGAGCTGCTGCCAGGCTTCGACTTCCCCGGCGCGCTGGCGCATCCGTGGTTGACGCTGTACGAGATGCGGGAGGTGGGGTTTCGGAAGACGGAGGAGTTCAGGGGGCTCAATGGGCAGAGCAGGCCTGATGAGAGGCTGCTGGAGAGGGTGTTTCGGAACGCGGAGTTTGATACTAGGTTTTGGCGGTGTGTGCAGGTGCATGAGGGGGTGGGTGTTAAAAAGGGTGGGTATGGGCCTTCTAGATGGGCGAAACAACGCTGCTGCCCCTTGTTGTGGGACCTGTTTCAATGACTTGTTGGAGTTGTGCCACTACTGCGGCAATAACCTGAGGCTTCGGACGAGTGTGAAGAGTAAGTCGTACTTGCTGATATCCGTACCTTTTAGGCCCAGCGCCCCTCATCATATCCGCCGCGCTCACCCCCTCCTCCTCCGCCGAAGCAGACTTTGACGCCTGGTACCGCCAAGAGCACGTCCCCATGATCTCACAATGCCCCGGCTACGTACGCACGCGGCGGTACCGGCTCGTCGACGCATCGCTCCTGCACGAGTTCGATCGCCGCGAGTCGCCGGCGCCCTCGTGGCTGGCGCTGCATGAGTTCGAGGGTACGGAGCTGCCGATGGCGGAGCTACTGAAGTGTGATGAGACGGAGTGGAGTAAAAGGGTTGTTGCTGGATTGGAGAAGATGGAGGCGGGGTTTTATCGGTTGAAGAGGGTTTATGAGGAGGATGTGGGAGCGAAGCTGTAGTCCTGATGGGCTGATGTATGAGATGATAGGCAGAGAGTTGGTCTTGGGCTGTAACTACTATCGCCGCTCCCCAGTATCCTCACCGCGAGAGTTTAGAGAACTTAGCATCGCAAGCATAGATACATCGGTCTTTGGATTGATCTGTTGTCACGGTGGTGAGAAAAACAGTGAGCACGAAAACTGGCCTCATTCTTCTATCCTATGGTTTGGGTTTTCTCGTCCTTCTCTGCATTTACTCCATCCCCTCAGTAGTCCCCCTACCCACGAGGGCCCAATGGCTGCTAAATTCAAATCACATAACGACACAAGGTCCCCTTCCGCCATTGCGGTACTTATGCGGAACTAGCATCATCTTGACGGAGCTGTTTGTGTGGCTGTTTGAAAGAATGTGATATCTCTTCGAGAGTGGTTGAATGTGTTGAAACGATTGATCTTTGCGAACGAGTGAGATGTTGGCCCTGAGCTAGGCTTGTATGAGCTTGGGAGATTCTAATCTCTTCTCTTTGTTGCGGATTTGCTGGGTGTCAGGGGGCCTTTGTTTTGGAGGGCAGGTCACGCTTATATGCTCTTTGTACGCTCTTTGTTCTTGTTCTATAGTGGGTAATCCAGAATTCCATTTGCACCATGGCGTCGGGAGACAGATCGATCTCTGTTGACGGCCATTTTCTAGGCTGTGAGAGTAGTTTCATGGGCTTTCAGTCCATTTCTGGGCTTATGTTTACAAAGAATCGTAACTGATTACGTATGCGTGATCAGCTTCCTGGCAACCATCTTAGGTGACCGCCGATTTGATTGAGTCCATCGTAAATCTCAAGACGGTCCTGCGTCGTGTCGCTCGGCATTCATCCGTTCATATCAGCATGTGGAACTAGCCTATGTGGCTGCTCATAGTGTTTAAGCTCATTGACCATGCTACGTGAAGAATGCTACACAGAGTCTACAGCTGTAATCCGATCAAAGACAGCTAATACAGAGAATCCCGAAACCGGGGCGAAAGAACATCTTGATTCACGAGATTAACGAGCAGACAGGCACGCAGTGCAGAAAGTCCGACAAAGGCAAGACAATAATGGCTTAGACTTCAATTCGGCCGTGAATATGTACGGATGAACAGCGATAGTACAAAGGACGCACAAGGTTCCGAGACACCATGGCAGTTCCAAAAGGACGGTTTCCAACCCCAAACGCAGCCCACAGAGCGCTTCCGTGATTCAAAATGACAAAACGCCAGCCATGCGACGCCAGATGCCTCCAGCCGCCACCCGCTCAAGTCCAGCCATCTCCCATATCGAATCTATACTTGAACGCATTCGGCACCTTGCTCTTCTCCGGCGGAATATGATTATGCTTCTTCTGCACCTTCAGCTTCGCGGCCGGGATCTTCCCCGACTTGCCGGAGGCGTCGACGCCGCGGCTCGGCTCGTCGGCACTCTCCAGCGTGCAACACTCGACGCCCTTGATGTACGCGCTGTTAAGCGCCTCGGTGATCGAGATGCGCATTTCCGGGACCGGGTGCAGCATCTTCAACATAAGGCGCTTGAGGCCCGGAACGTTCAGATTCATGAAAACGGGGCCGCATTTCGGCATGCCGTCTTTCTCGTCTCTGACCTTGCCGTCTGGGTGATTCGGGAGCCACTCGTCCCAGCCCTTCTTGAAGCGCGCGTAGTGCTGGTGCTTTGGATCTGCGGCTTCCCAGGGGGAGCCGCTGTAGGTCATGGTGAGGAAGACGATGGCGCAGGACCAGACGTCCAGCGGACGGGGGTCGTAGTCGCCTAGTAATGCGTTAGATGTGGATTAAATTTGGAATGGTGAATGCTTACCACTCTTCTGAAGCACTTCCGGAGCGATGTACGGAAGGCTGCCGCATATGCCAGGAGCACAGCGTCGGATCTCGCCCATGTTCTTCCCACACTCGCCTCCAGCTGCGCGAAGACCAGGATGCTCTCCGCTAAAGACTTCCGAAACGCCAAAATCGGAGATCTTGATGTGACCCTCGGAGTTCATGAGCAAGTTTTCGAGTTTAATGTCCCTGTGGGCGATGCCGTGGGTATGCATATACTCAATCCCGCGAAGCATTTGCTTGAAGAAGCAGAGGCGGTCGTCAAGAGAAAAATGCGATCTGAAGAGGCCTGCCTCTGCCATCGTATAGAGCTCGCCTTTGCCGCAGTATTCCATGACGTGGTTCCATCGGCCCCGATGAGTGCAAAGACGAAAGGTTTCGACGATGTTCGGATGATTCATGCTCTTAGCGATGGTATACTCCGACTTAATCTTCTGCAGGTATTCGCGCTCATTCTCATCGCTCGGATCACGCTCTCGGAACTCTTTCACTGCGACTAGTGCATCAGGCTGCCCCTTGCGGTTCATCAACCTGACCTCCGCAGTCGCACCTTTGCCGCACAGACTTCCGCGCTTCAAACCGAGCTTGCCCGACTTCTCAAACTCGTCGTACAACTCGCAGTAGTCCACGGTGAATTCGTCCGGCAGACTATAACTCAGTCTTCTGGCTTTCAAGCCTGCCCCTTGGACAGCCGGTCTTGAGACCGCATCTAGAAGACCAACGTCTGGGTCGTTCGGATCCTTCGGAACTCTAACCATAGACGGTAGGTTATCAGTACTGAGTGAGCGTCGCCTTCCTCCACGTGCTGCTGGAGGAGCCAAACTGTCCGTGTCATTGGCATTCCAGGTGAGCCGCGTCTTCGGTGGACCCGGTGGTGCTTCCATGACATCGAAACGAATCTCTGGTGCAGAGGGCTGCTGCGCGAAGTCTTGGCGGCTAAAGGGTTGCTTGTCGTCCATTGTCTGCACAGGAGACCCCGGAGAAGGCGGGGTGTTTGACTGCGAGGACTCGGGAGAATTCTTGGCGGACAACCGAAAGGAGCTAAATCTTCGAGTGGGTTGCGGTTGCTGCGGCAGTTGCGCTGGCTTCGTCACGCTGCTGTTGTTGGCTGCAGCCTTGGGCGGAGATGCATTTGCCGCACTATCGTCATCCTTCTTGTTCCGATGCAGATGTTTACTCATGAACGAGCCCACACGCTTGCCAAGGCCGGGCTTCGGCGTATCGTTGCTTGCTGCCTGACTATGCTGCGCGGTCTTGGTTGGTTGTGGAGCTGGAGCAGGTTTCGAAGGTGTTCGCGTGGGGATTGGCTTGGCGGCGCTGCTCGGTTGAACCATGGGGACATTCTGCACTTTGCCATTCTGCTGCGGGAACGAGTGCGGAACGGTATCGTTCGTCGGCGTAACTGGCTCCATGGGTTCGCTGCTCGTCTCGTGGCTCTCATCCTCCTCTAGTATTGGGGATTGTAGATTCGCCGTTCGAGCGTCAGGCGGGCTCCCGATGTGTAGCTGCGCTGTTGGGTCCGAATGAACCTTCTCCAACCTTGAGCCTACAGTGTGTTCCGAGAATCCGGACAACATGGAGGAGTGCCGAGCCGGTGCAGAGGCCATGGTGAGACTTGGCTGGTGCGGCGTTAGAGTGCTGCGAACTGCGATCTACGCAGCACGGAGGGAGGCGCTGGAAGTCGCGTCGATGGGACTGGGGAGTAGGGTTATAAAGTATGCGAAGGGCTAGCGGATGCAAAGTCTAACTGTATGGTCTAGGAGGAGGCAGACTGTGTACGGTTCCGCTGCAGCTACGCGCGCTGAAGTGAGCTGGGGCGATGAAACTCGGAGAAGCTCTTCGGTAAATGCGTAAACGCCGACGTGGAATCGTAGGTACAGGCGGCCGAAAGCTCCATGCGATTGATGATGAAAGGCTTGGTGAATTGACGTGCTCTGCGCGAAAGGTGGTTAAGCAGTGGGTGGAGGGGTGCTTTTTACATCGAGGAGCGGAAGGGAGCGACGGCCGAGCGTTGACGTTGAGTCGGGGTCTGAGGCGCCGATTGGCTTCAAGGGCAACCCTGGAAAAGCGGGCAGCTTCTTTTAGGTGTGCCGTGCAATTATTCAGCCCACGGATCGAGCAGGGCGCATGGAAGCCGCTCGTGTCGGACGTCTCCCGGCGATGTCGCAAGGCGAAGTGGAACACGCGAAGCCGCGAGAAGGGCCTGAAGACCCTCCTATGGCGCCCCTCCTGTTCTAATAATGAAGAGTTGAACAAGAGTTCGAAGCTCGAGCTAGCCAAGCAGCAAACAGCTAGTGTCACCCCACCTTGCGAAAGGGTCACGGCTGGTCAGATGCAGCCCAGGAGACCGTTGCCGACATTGAATTACCTATGAGTAAGGGTAAGGCAGATAAGGAACGCCCCGAAGAGTCGCCTGTTTTCACCTTTGGGCGAGGTGTGCTTGTTGAAGCTAGCTTGTGTGTGTATTCATCGCTGTTCTGCCTCATTGAGAGACTCTGTACCGGATTTTGCAGTTGTCAGCAAGCGTAATTTTTCAGCCTGATCATGTGCCTTCGTCCTCCCACACGGATATTATTGGCTTACGTAGGGCATCCTCATGCAGATGAGCTTCTGAGGCATCCTTTACGGTGAACCGCACTGTTCTTTAGTACTGCCTTATGGATGGCTTGCGGTCGTGGAGCCATGATTCGTCTGCAAACGTTCAGGTCGCACTTACGAACACCGGCTCCTGCACCGTCAGCGGATCTGAAATGCCCAGCTCCACATTTAGAACGCTTGTTCACGATGCCGCATTTTCCGCGCAGCCAAGCGGCTTCTAGAAAGCCAAGATATGTGGGGTGCTAAACGGCCAACGGTCGAAAACTGCCCCAGATGCTCCACCAAGCAACATCTTCCGGGTTTTCGCGAGGGCGTCGCCAGCTTGGGACAAACTATGAGCCCTCAATATCCAGTTGATCAATTTCATGACTGGTGCATTGAGGCATCGCGCCTCATGCCAGGGTGTTTGGCGCGTACTACTGCTGCGCGACGGCCGTTGTCGAGAGCCTGGAAGCGTCGTTGGCCGCTCCGCATGATGGTTCCATCTCACGAGATGCGGTACTTAGTGCGCCTTGGACCCCGCAATCCTTGGTGCGGGAGAGCGCCGTGGGTTTGCCCAGCACACCCGGGTGACGTTCGACCTCAAGCGCCTCGGTGAACCGATCTTGAACCGGCAAAGCACCGTTGCTTTCCGCGTTTCCCGACCTTTCCAGTCAGTTTGGGCAGTTCAGTCTACCCAAGTACTCTAAGAGTGTTGATGATTCACGATTCTTGCCACAGACGACGCCTGCGTCGATGAGGCCCCTGGTTTGCTCAGGAAGGCATCAAGGCTTTGTCCCTCCTGGCTGTAGAGACGAGCAAGGGTAGAGAACAAGGGTGCTTTCCTTAAGCCCTACATACGGTCAGCTGCGGTGATGTTGCTTCAAGTGTGGATTCAGTAAGTGCAGCTGAACCTGCGTTAGCCAGAGCCTGCTGCACTGTTGCAACCTCTTGTCGAATCAGGCAGAGCTTCTCTGCATCTGAGACTGATGCAGGCACATCTCCACGATCAGTGTGCGCACTGGAGTTTAGCCGCTTATTAGACATGAGATGTGGTGTAGCTGGATCTCGAGTACGATCGTGGGCCTGCATGCTTATTCGACCAGTCCTATTTAACGATGAATGTCTTTCCCTATCTAGTATCCTATTGTACTTTATCGCTATTTATAATGCAGCTTGCGGCAGCAGCTTCTTCCTCAAGCTAAGAGGCACTGTCCGTATCGAACATCCGATGTTCTATCGTTTGCGTTGTCTTCGACTCAATATACTTCGTCCAGCCGCCAGGTCTCATTTTATATACCATGTCCTGTTCCAATTAGCAGACAACTGCGCTGCAGAATATTACAAGCAGCTTAAGAGCCGTCTCCACAGTCCGTAAAAGCTCCACAACACTCTTCGAATGGGTGTTTTCTGCACTAGTGCAGGCTGCTAAGGAAGAGATCACATCCTACCTACAACTTCTCAGTATCCACTGGATTGTTTGGACATCGTGCTGCCTCAGTCCAGGCTCCGTGATTCGATCCACAGCACAATTTCATGTACATGACAGCGGTATCTACTTCCGCCCAGCCCTGATCTCGTTAATGTCATAACAACACCTGGTGCGCAAGCGATCGTTTGTGTCAAAGTCGAAAGCGTAAGAGTAAGAGAAGCTATTGGTCGAGGGGATCAATGCCAAGAATCACGTAAGTCACGTGACTGAACCAAAGAGTAAGTGCTTCCTAAACTCTCGCTTTCAGGATAAATCTCTCAGGAGCAAGAATCGAACGACAAAAAAGCCACAAAGCATCGCCCCGTCTCAGCCTCGCTGCAGGCCATCACCATATGTACGGCTGCGCCCTTTACGCGTGCGGCACAGTTAAGCGCCCGCGAAGCGTTTCATGGCTGTCCGTGCTCGCGCTGGTTCGCTGCGCCCCACCACTCCGGACAGTATGCGGAGCATAGCGCTGTTGAACGGTAGCTGAAGCCTTGCTCTGCTCAGGCAAGCGTTGGCTTCGATATGTTACACTTTCTGTTCCAAACTATGGATCTTTCTGGTACAGTCTCGCTTCGTAGTCTGCAATTCGTAGCGGATCTCTTCCACACAAACAAGATCCTTGTGCAGCCGGTAGTTAGCGTGCGCCATTTCCAGGGGTTGTGGTCTTCCGAACGTCTCAACTCCATATGCTCCGTTTGCTCCAGTTGAGGCTATTCAACCTTTTGAGCGATTCTATTGCATGCTATCCATAAAATCAGATGGCCGCTTTGATCCCTCGATCACGGGTGTGGTGAGTTTGAAGTAGTTATCTCGACAGAGCAAACCCCTGCCAAAGGCGCACGCTAACCACCGGCTGCAGGAGGATCCTGTACAGGAGCCTGAGGCTTCACGGGCTATGCAAAGCTTTGACGAAACCTCTGCTGGTTTACCGTACCGCTGGGCTTCCGTTTTTGATGCTCGGCAATACTTATCGTGCATTCTTGAAGGCTGTGCTGCCTCCACGCCTTTGTGGCGTGTATTGGATACTGACACAGAGCCTGTCTTAGACACATGAGGACAAAGCATATAACGTACCAAGGTAGGATGTGGGAACTCCCTCATCTCATTGATATTTGATTCGTGTCTGCCACACATCGGTGTGATTGCAGACACACTCATCCATCTAGCATCGCACAACTCTTGCAGCAGAAGCCATGTCGTTCTACTCACCAACCACAGGGCCTCATGGTCCGGCACTCTGGGATCCTGTAGCATCTCTGCAGCTGATTAACCCCGATAGAGAAAAGATAACCTGTGTTGGCTACGCACCGACCCAAGGGAGGAGATGTCGAAATCCAATCGCGGCACACAACATCTCAGCAGCGAAGGAAATACTTAACAGCCTTTCCCGGCGGATACCGCATGATGGACTCATGGAAGCAGACTTGCTCGACGTTGCCTCGAGGCTACTCTGCGTCCGCTACCATCAGGGCCAGTGGAAAGGGGTTGTCGAGCGTAAGTGGAAGCCATGCGTCCGGCAGGAACTTGGGTTCTATCTCGCGGAGCGAGCCCGTCCAGCACCGGTGCTTCAAGAAGCTGCTCCCGTACAGGCCTCGAATGAGAGTAGGTCATCGAGCGTGATGACAGTGTGGCCATCGTCGAGACAATCAACGTGGGGAGCTGCTACGCCACTTGCAACAATCGCTCAGGGCAGTCGGGCGCAAACACCTCAGGCGGCCGTCACCACACCCGCTCCTAACCAGTACACGTTGCCCGACGTATTATCAGCGCAGCCCGCGCCAAGAGAGCTGACGCTGCAGGCGGTTACGATACCGGACGAGCACGGCGTGCTTGAAGACAACCAGGTGCAGGAGAATGAAGTTCCAGAGGAAGCGGCGGGCTCAGGAACCGAGCCGCCAGCAGTCGTCTGCACAGCCGAACACGTAGCTCGCAGGTCCATTGAGGACAATTGCGTGATATGCCAGCGCAGCCTGGCGTTTGAGCCTCTGGAGAACCTCGTCTGGTGCAAGGGCCAGTGCGGCAAGAACCTCCATGTTGCATGCTGGCAGCAATGGTCCGAATACCTGCGCCGAGGGCCTTCACGCTGCGTATACTGGTAAGCGTCTCGCGTTCGACTTGTTTCTTGATGGAGACATCTTGTGGAAAGAGCATTGCTAACACTGCTTCAGCCGTGGTACATGGGCAGACCCGTGCGAGCATGACAGCGCCGAACCCGCCGACTCCTTCTGGTCCGTCAGCGATACTGGACTAGAGCGTTTGTTCGACCGTCAAACACACATCTGGTCCATCTGGAAGGCGGCGTCCGTTGACGATGCCGGATTAGAGCTTCTGTTTGACCCTCGGGGACACGCCTGGTCCGTCTGGACGGCCGGGTCTGTCGAAGATACTGGACTACGGCATTTGTTTGACTCTCGGACGCACGCCTGGTCTATCTGGAAGGCAGAGTCCATCAAAGATACGGGATTGCGACGTCTGTTCAACCGTCAAACGCACACCTGGTCCTTGTGGACAGCGGAGTCCATCGAAGATACCGGATTAAAGCGTCTGTTTCACCCTCGAACGCACGCATGGTCCATCGGAGCGGCGGGCGACGCGGTAGACGCAGGCCTCTGCCTGCTTTTCAGTCCATCGGGACAGCAGCGGCGCAGGTCAGGCCGGAGCACGCGTCGGTTCGACCTGTGGACTGCACACGATAACGGCCTGCACCGAATGTTCAATCCGCTCGTGTCCTTGGTCTGGGACGAGTACGTGCGAGTTTTCCGGCTGAGCGAGAGGCGAAGGTCGTAAATTGCATCTTTCAAGTTTTCTCACCCGGACACCCTGGCGGTGGACGGCATGCTGGGTCGTGCGTTTCAGATCACAGAGTTTCGTTGTTTCTTCCTGGTTTCAATTGGGTGGCTGGTGTCTGGGTGGCTGATGAAGCATGGTAATCATGAATGAATGGCCTCGGTGTCAATGTCGGAACTGCTGGCGATGTCTCGTCTTTCCCGTACCCCCCATCAGCAAGTAGCCAAATCAAGTTTCTTATCTTTCCTCATCGATTCTGTGGGCGAGCAGGGATGGTAATCGTCAAGTAAACAGTGGCAGTGGTCCGCATATTGGCGTGATTTTCTTCTAGCACGTGATGGTATATTAGCGTGCGACACGACTTGCTCATCCTCGCAAACGAAGGGAAGGTTGCTGCGAGGAGATACTTCCCCCAGCCGCGCCGGGTACGGGTCGGCCTGCCGCTTTACCGTGACGTCAGCACTAAACCACCGTGTTGTTTGACGAGCGGTGGTCCTCGATCATCGAATGCTTTGCTTTTCCGGCCAGCTTCAGCATCACCGCCTCAACATCAGGGATCTCCAGCCACTCACGGCCACCCCGCGTCCAGGCAAATTGTGGTTATCTCGTGCCGGGAGATGCTGTTGACAGGGCTGCAGCTGCCTCAACGCCACGTACTCACACCGGCGCGTGGCGAGAACTTGCCTTGGCCCGCTAACAGATGTCGCTTGGCTTATGGCTGCTCACTCCACAGGATCGGCGACGGACCTCGAAGACTGAAATTGCCCATCACGCAGCACGAGGCAGATCGATATGGGGCCCTGCAGTTACAAACCCATGCTGCTGGTAGGGGTCGCACAACCGTGCCACTTGATCTCCCTCGGCTCCAAATTCTGGGTCGCCCAAGCCCATCTCGTCATGCTGCGCTCCGTTACACGATCGCGCAGGGATAAAGCCAGCAAGCCGTGATATCTCACGAGGGCGGCTTGGTCCCCAGCATCCGCAAAGATTGCACAGTGTCGCGGCTACTGGCTGATTAAAAGAGCTAATGGCTTGATCTGCCGGCAGCGGTTGGCCGTTGGCGCTGATTTTCTGCGAAACACGCCTCCCGTTCCCTGTCCATTCCCTTCGCGAAGCACCGGATCCTCCGCCACTGGCGCCGCCTTTCCCTTCTCCACCGGCCTTTCGAAAACTGTTGCGCCGGAAATGCAATTTCTGAGCCGTGCCGTCATCCCTACGAGCTCTGCTGACCTCGACCCAACGACTTCGTCACCGCCGAGATGGAGCTCAGACGTTATTACCCCCTTAGACTCTGCTTGTCTTCCATCGTTCCCATATTCTACGTTTTTGATACCCATTTACCGTTGATCTAGCATCTATCCGTGGAGGCAGCAGGCTCTGTCCATTTTTCCTCGGTCTATTTGCTTATCGACACTGTAACTCATCTTCATCATGCCGAACTTCGACAAATTCAACCCAAGGACCCACACCAACAAAGACAGCAAACCCAATGCCCTCAAGAACCATCTTGTGGCCGCCTCGGGCGAGTTCGTCGGCACTTTTATGTTCCTCTACTTCGCCTATGCCGGACACCTGATGGTAGTCAACCAGGCTGCTGAGACCGCCCTGAGCAACAGTGCGAACAGCAGTCAGACTGTCATCTTCATCGGTCTTGCATATGGCATGAGTCTGTTGGTGACGGCCTGGGGCTTCTATCGGATTTCTGGAGGCCTATTCAACCCTGCGGTATATCTCCCCGGCTCTATAGTTGCAGGCAGGAGCTGATGGAAAGCAGGTCACCCTTGGCATGGTCCTCGCCGGTGCGCTGCCCCCAGTCCGAGGTCTCATCCTGCTCCCGGCGCAGCTTCTGGGCTGCATGGTTGCCGGAGGCCTCGTTTCCGCCATGTTCCCTGGAAACATTGCCGACGTCAACACCACGCTTTCTCCCGGCACTTCTATCACTCAAGGCGTTTTCATCGAGATGTTCCTGACCTGCCTGCTCATCTTCATCGTGCTCATGCTCGCTGCGGAAAAGAGCAAAGACACCTTCATCGCTCCTGTCGGCATTGGCCTTGCTCTTTTCGTTGCTGAAATTGCTGGTATGTCACCTTGCATCTTTCGTTCTTTCGCGGCCATTAAGAATGTTCCTGACCGCATGCAGGTGTCTACTATACTGGTGGCTCTCTCAACCCCGCTCGCAGCTTCGGCTGTGCCGTCGCCGCTAGGGAATTCCCTGGCTACCACTGGATCTACTGGGTCGGCCCGTTCCTTGGTGCCATCGTTACAGCTGGCTACTTCCGCTTTGTCAAGGCCATGAACTACGAGGAGGCCAATCCCGGCCAGGACTCTGCGGATGGCGATTTCGCGTATGATTGATTTTTGAAATTTTTAGCTCCGTTCTAACATTTTCTTGTATCTATAACGAGAACCACGCTGACTGTTTTGGCTGGCAAAAGTTAGGAGGGTGTTGGCGCCCGGCAGCATATGCAAGGGTTTGAAGAGCGGGGGCGTTGGCGGTTTTGAAAGCGTTCTGCGTTGCTGCTTCTCACGTTGCAATATTGGACATTGCCATGGTTCCTTACGGCACGTCGGACCTTTGAGCGGATTGGTTCATCGACTATAACCCCCAACACTAATACTCAAACTCCAACCACTACATTTACCTGCGGCAAATCAGCCATGGCTTCTGTCCGACGAGGTCGTATCAACATGACATCCAATGGACAATTTGCACCGTCGGCGATGGCTAAGGCTTCATCGCTTTCCCAACCCAGCCATCTCAGCGAGTACGATGGTGTAAATGAATAGGACTGAAGTCCGTTTAAGCTATTCCGTATTAGGCACCTTGGCATCCGTCTTCTCGCAAGACCTTGTCAGTAACACAGCGCTTGCAGCGTCTATCACTGTCGTGCGACCGCACGATCAAGCCACCATTCAATCAGCCCATCGTCACCATGTCTATGGCCTTAGTTTCCCAGTAGTTCATCTCTTGGAAGTATCAATGGAAAATCGCGTACACATTACACCGAGCACTTCAGACTCTCACAACCCCCTCTCATTGTACCTGCGCTCGATACCGCCGTTGTTCAGATAGTGCCGCATGTACGTCGACTTATTGTTCCCCAACAGTCCCACAACTTTCCACAGCTTCTGCTCTGCTCTCGCGGGAAACGGAAGAAATGAATCTAGGAGGGCCCTGATCACCTGGTCGTGGAATCAGGAGCTATACTTCAAGGCTATCGCTACAACCTTACATAGGCCTCACATAAAAATCCAGTAGTGTGGACGTACTTCTCTTTTGCGTTTACCAACCTGGCCGGCCCAGAATTTACTACATCGATCGGAGCAACACTCTCCTACTCACAAACCTTTACGGTTTTGACTGACCCTCAGCAGTAGATCATTGCTGTGTACCCCAAACTCTCCACCTTGTTCCCCGTACGACCGCTCTCGATCATGAAGACGAAATTGCACGTGAGAAGAATATGAGATACGTTGCAATCCCTCGCTTTGCAACCCTTTCTTTCCGCCCCCTCCTCCTGAAGTTGCCACTCTATGCTGCTCGCGCCGCTAGAGACAGCAGAAAACGTGATCTTCCTCGACATCAACGACGCGGGACGGACGGCCCTCATTCCTCACCGAGCAGCAGGTAGACGTACGCTATGAGAGCGACGAAACAGACACCACGACGGCATCTAATTCTCGAAGATAGAGGAACCAAAAAATGTGACCGCCCAACCCGACATCGAGTGAGGCCAAAAGTGTGCTCTTGATTCTGATTCCTCAACCCCCTTGTATAGCCCCTCTCAACCGTCCGCAAAGCGCCTGAGCTGGATCCACGCTTCAGGCGCGCGCTACTGTACAACCGCGTCGACTTCTCTTCTCCAAATCTAAGGACATGGCATTACAAGATGCTAGAAATACCGTGGTAGATGCTTGACCGCTCCTCCGCACGAAGCAACGCGGTAGCCAAAGGACCAAATTCAGGGCAAATGGGCCCCCAACACACACTTCTCGGCTGAACCTGACTTTGAAGAATAAAAAAGGCCTCGAGAGGCAGAAAAAAGAAACACCACCCCTCCTTGTTCGCGCTTCCTCCATCCATGCCCCTCTCGCTATCGCTGGGCGTGATCCTCAGTTTTCGTTTCAGCCTCCGCCTCCCCATTCTCTCGCACTTCAGATCCATCCCTCTCCCCCGCCTCAGCACTGCCATCACACCCGGCCCCCCGCGTTCCTGCCACGCCCTCCTCTTTCCTTCCCCTCCCCGTCTCCCTCTCAGTTTCCGGCTTTTTCTTCTTAGCGCCCGCGCCCGCGCCCGCGCTGGCAGGGTTACTCGGGTTGGTGCTACCGTCCACGGCAGGCTTTGTGGCTGCGTTCTTCTGAGCCTTGTCGCCGGCTTTGGGCGTAGCCTGGTCCTCGCTGTAGTGCTTCCACTTCCGCCAGCCGTCGAAGTCGATGAGGGCTTGCATGCAGCCCCACTCTTTGACTTTGCGCTCTAGCCAGACGAAGTTGACGGGCTGGTTGGTGTTGGTTAGCAACCGCATCTCATGATCGAGGAACTACCCTGCTCTCTGGCACGAAAAGGGATGTAGGAGCCAGACGAGGAAAGCAGGGAGAGAGAGAGAGGGAGAAAGCACACCTTCGTCAAGAAATCGTTACACCCCGCCGCCAGCGCCTCGTGCCGATCACTCTGCAAACTACTCGCCGTAAGCGCGACAATGATGACCGGGCTCTTGAACAGCTTCGCCGCCTCCAGCCTATCCTCCTCACCCACGACATGCCCGCCACTCTCCCCATCCGCGGCTCCATCCGCCGCACCCCCGCCCCCAGCATGGCCATGTCCATCCACCCCCGGCGTGCCCGAACTCGCCGGCCCATTCAGCGAAAACACACCAATGCCATTGACCCTCTCGAGCCGCCTGATCTCCTTGGTCGCCTCCAGCCCGCTCATGATGGGGAGCTGGATATCCATGAGCACGAGATGGAACCCCCCTCCTCGCCACTTGTCGACTGCAGCCCGTCCGTTCATGGCTGTCGCCCAGCGCACCTTGAGCCGCTTCATGAAGGCCTCGAGGAGCTTGAGATTGATGATGTTGTCTTCCACGATCAGCACGTTGATGGGCGGGACCGAGTTGTCGAGGAGGCCCATTGATTGGAGCGGGGAGGGCGCCGCGGCTGCTTCTAGCGGCGAGGGCTTGGGCCGACGTTTCCGGGCGCCGGTTGCTTTGGGCGCAGGGGAGGATACGCGGTTCGGGGTCGGGGGGGTCGAGGCTTGTCGGTTTGTGGGCGGCGCTTCGGACGCAGGGGGTGTGGGGAGCGGTGGCGGTGCTGGTATGGTGGTTGCGGGATTGCCGGGACGGGAGTCTGATGCTGTCGAGTCGCGGCGCTGGCGGGGAGGACGCGTGGAGAAGCCGGGGTTTACGATGGTGGTGGGGCTCGAGGTGTGGGTGCGGGTGCTTCTGGGCCGGGCGACGTAATGGGTGCGTGTGCGGCCGCCGGGAGAGGGGAGAGGAGGGATGGTGCCGGTGTTCAAAACGGCGATAGAACGATCGTGTGGCGCTGGGTTCTGTGTTGTGTGGGAGGCGCGAGAGTCGTGTGGGATTGTGGCGAGCGCTGCAGGAGAGTGCGCCATTGCTGCGGTGCCAAAGTAGTCCGTCCCGTTCTCCACAGGCCGCGAGGGCTCGTCGAAGTGGTACAGGTACTGAGGGCCGGGACCAGCACGAGGCGACGGTTTGGGGGTTCGTCGCTGGGGAATGTCAATGAGAAGGGCCTCGTCAACCTGTTGGCCGCCGGCGAAGTAGTGGTCCAGCGTCCGGCAGATCTCCTCCTCAGGTCCTAGCAGTCTCTCTTTATCTCTCGAGGAGTCTCGGGGTACGATGCGGAGGGTCAAGTCAGGGGCGTCGAACGTGCGGCCTAGGGAGTTGGCATATTTCCTGAGAATCATGTCCCGCACGTCATCAACCAAGTCATCCTCCCGTATCTGCACCAGTGTCGCTGATGCCCCGGGCCGCTTGACCCATGTCTTTCGGTGCATCATATTGGGATCGAAGGTGGATGGAGCGAAGTAGCCGTCCTGAGACGACGAAGTGGCCGGCCGCTGTTCTTGGTCGAGCAGTGACTTGACCACGCGTGTATTCGAGCTGTTTACCAACGACTGACGCCTGACAACACCCGCCGTAGGCCTGGACCTCACTGACGACTGTTGTGGTGACGGGAGCGGATGGGCGAGATCGAGGCTTTCGCGGGCGTCTTCGCTGTGATCATCGGCCGATGTTCTGGCAGGAGCGGTTGTATCCGGCGTAGGCTCCTCAACAGTGAGGATTGGCTGAGGCTTCTGCGAGACAGGCGTGGGCAGGTCGATGAGAACGCTGGTGCTGCTGCTGGCAGTCCCAGGTTGGCGAGCGCCAGAAAGCAAGGTCCCGGACCGGCGATCGGCGGTCGGCTGAGATGCTGAACCACGGCGGTGCTCGTGGTCGTTGTTCGACCGCACTGTGCCGTCGGTGCTGTCGAGACAGTGCAGCTGATGCTCCTTGACCTTGGCCAGCTTCGTCAAAGACGAAGACCTTCTGGGCTGCCGGCTGTTGAGCGCCGGGGGGCTGTGCGGTTCTTTGGCGACAGAGGCGGATCGCGCGGACGTGTTCGACGAGCCTCTACGCATCAGCCGCCGAACTTTTGTAAGGCGAGAGACCTTGAGGTCGGCCGCCATGCCTGCAAGCACTCGCTCAATCCCCTCGGCAGACGGAGCTGCGTAGAGGAGAACGTGAGGGCACTGTGGGGATAGGTTTACCGCGGGCTGTCAATTGCTCAGGCTGCTCATGGGCGTGCCGCATGCAAATAAGCTGGGCGGATGCCGGGAGTGCCGGGGACGACAAGCAACAGCAGAGATGAAGTAGTGGAAGCGCAGAGCCAGTCCAAAGGAGTGTATGATGGTCAATGTCACGAAGGAGTGAGGTGGATGGAGCGTATGAGTACAGGGCAGAGGGTGTCGGTGCAGGTGTTTTCTATGTACTGCTTTCCCTGCGCGCTGCGCGCTCACCATCTTCCCCTGTTCTCCTCTTTGCCACCACCAGATGCAGGACACGGGGGGGATATTGCACCCATGTGCAGAGCCTGCAATTGGCCGGCACGTGGGCACCGAGCGCGATTGTCAAGAGCGACAAGAGCGACGCGGCAGGAAGGTCGCAAAGTCGCAGAGTCGCAAAGTGGGCATGATATTCGCTGTCAGGCTGGCGGGCAGCCAAGCAGAAAGCCGGCGCAGCAGAGTAACTAAGGTACGGAGGTACCCCAGCCGAGCCACGTGACAGACGGAATCGTGAACCGAAAAGAGACAATCTTAGGACAAGACGGCCAGAGGTGAGCCCTGAAGGTGTTGATATTGCCTCCCCTCTTAACACCCCCAAACCACCAAACCACGCTCGAAGCGCTAGACACGTCTCTCTTTGCACAGCATTCTTTCTACGGAGACCATCGCCACACTCATCTCTCCGTGTCAGCCTTTAACGTTAGTAAACACTGCGAATCGCACCCCAACCTCAACCCCGGAATCTTCTAGTCCCGCAAGCGCTTTTCACCCCTACCAACCCCGTCACCCCCACCCGCATCCCCTTCACAGGGCGCGTCACTGGATCGCAGACGTAGCAACTGTTGCCGTGGAAGCTCCCAATCCGAACGAACGGCAGAATCATCGAACACAGAGCCACCGCAAGCTCCTCGGTACAACGCTCACTGGCCCCGGAGAGGTGGTGGACGTGAAGCGGCCTTGAGCCAGCGAAGGCTCGGCAATACAAGAAGCACGCGGCGAAAGTGCACACATGGCCGAGTACGGCTCGCAAAGGGGACGAGAATACGGTCGTCCTCCCAACTATGGCCACGCCTCGCCAAACCAGCGGGATGCCGCCTTCTCATCCATATTCGGCGCCGCGCCGCCACCAGGAAGATCTCAGACAATGACCTCTCAGACTTTCCAGCAGCCTTCCCCAGACCGCGCGCAGACAATGTCCACGCAGACCTCGGACACGATGCAAAGAGCGCCACCGATGAGACAGCAACAGAATGGCTATGGACCCAGTTCAGGAGGCGGCTACCAAACAAACGGTTATGCGCAAGGCCAGCAACCTCCTGAAGGGTACCATCAAGGGCAACGGCCAGCCGATGGCGTTACAAAACCAACAATACCACAACAGTCGCAGCAGCCGCAGCCTCAGTACCTCCCGCAGCCAATGCGCCAAAACCGCCGCCCATACGGCGCTCCGGAGCGTCTCGATGCCCGAACCTCACCCCCTCAACAGCCGCCATACAACAAGCCCATGCCACACCGTTATCCGGGTGGACCTCCGGGTGCTGCGCTCAACCCAGACTCTTCCCGCTCCTACTCCCTAGCCTCCGGGCAGCGGCCCAACTTCCAACCACAAGGCAACAGCTATCATGTTGCCCCTGCCCACGCCTTCCGCCAGCAACCATACATGAACCACCTCGCACGCACCACTGCCCAAGGCCGCGTCGTCCCCGAGCGGCCAGACGAGCGCGCCATGTCCATGACCTCGCACGCGCGTGATGCTGAGTACGCACAGACAATGTCTGGGAGGGTGATACCGAACCGCCGGCGGGAATCCGCTGGGCCAGATAGCATACTGGGCGCAGACAATACCTCCTCGGGTGGTATACATCCTCCGCAGCAGCCCATAAGCCCGCCCGGATCCAAGACGCGGACGTCGAGGGAGGGTAGCTTCTCGGCGAATCACAGTCCCAGAACACCGAGTATGGCGAGCACAATTGTTTCGCCAAGCGAGGAGAACTCTAGCTTGACGCTCAGGCCGGGCGTGAGCAAGAGCAACAGCTCTGCGACGCAGCAGACGCAGGCGCAGATGGTGACTCAAAGGAGAGCGCCGCTAGTATATGTCGCGCTCCTCTCCAGAGTCGCAGACAGCTTTCGGGAACTGATCAGCCTGCAAGAGAAGGAAAAGGACGGCCTGGTGTACAAGAGCGCATTCTCTGGGGCCGAAGCTGTGGATCTGTTCGCTTACATCATCAAGACCACCGACCGGAACTTGGCTCTGCTGCTTGGCAGGAGTTTAGACGCGCAGAAGTTCTTCCATGATGTCACGTATGCGCATCGGCTGAGGGACAGCACGAGCGAAATCTACCAGTTCAGGGAAACGTTGGTGGAGAACGAGTCGGAGGTCAATGGCGTGTTCACGCTCCTCACAGAATGTTACTCCCCAACGTGCACAAGGGACAGGCTGTGCTACTCCATCGCGTGTCCCAGGCGGTTGGAACAGCAGGCAAGGCTAAACATCAAGCCACAACCTGGCCTGAAGAGGGAAGACTCGAGGACGAGTTTGCACGAAGACCACAACGAGGAGGTCAAGCTTTGGATTAACACCGTTCCTAAGGAGATCGCTGACAGTGTACCGGATCGAGAAAAGAAGCGACAGGAAGTCATTTCCGAGCTCATGTATACGGAGCGCGATTTCGTCAAGGATCTCGAATACCTCCGCGACTTCTGGATGAAACCGCTGCGCACCAACCCGTCGATCATTCCAGAACATCGACGAGAGCGCTTTGTGTCCACAGTGTTCACGAACTGTCAAGAAGTATACATGGTCAACTCACGCCTAGCGGAGTCTCTGACCCGGCGTCAACAGCAAAACCCGGTTGTTCGCAACGTGGGCGATATCTTTCTAGAATACGTCCCGCGCTTCGAGCCCTTCATCAAGTACGGCGCCAACCAACTCTTCGGCAAATGGGAGTTCGAGAACGAGAAACGTACTAATCCGGCCTTTTCCCGCTTTGTGGACGAGACAGAACGTCTCAAGGAGTCGCGCAAGCTTGAACTCAACGGCTATCTGACGAAGCCCACAACGCGACTAGCGCGGTATCCACTACTTCTAGATAACATTTTCAAGTACACTGCGGACGACAACCCCGACAAGACCGACATTCCCAAGGCGGTGGCGATGATTAGAGAATTCTTGAGCAAGGTCAACGTTGAGTCTGGCAAGGCTGAGAACCATTTCAACCTTCTCTCGCTAAACCGAGACCTCAAGTGGCGGCCGGGAGAATACGTGGACCTCAAGTTGACGGAGGAGAGCAGGCAGCTTATCTTCAAGGGCGGACTTAAGAAGAATCCGAACGACCAGACCACGGAAATCCAGGCGTACTTGTTCGACCACGCTCTCCTGCTTGTGAGGCCAAAGAGTGTCAACAAAAGGGAAGAGATGAAGGTCTACCGCCGCCCCATCCCGCTGGAGCTGCTGGTCATCACGCAGATGGACGAGGTTCTGCCGAAAATGGGCATCTCAAAGCGTCCTTCCTCGTCTTTGATACCGGGTGCCAAGTCTAGCAGCACAATGCTTTCGACGACGTCGACTAGCAACAAACAGCAGCAGGGATACCCGATAACTTTTAAGCATTTGGGCAAAGGAGGTTACGAGATTACGCTGTGGTGCTCGAGTCAGATCCAGCAGACCAAGTGGATGGAGCATATCGAGGCCCAGCAGCGGAGTCTTAGGGAGAAGAGTCAAGTCTTCAAGAAGGAAATTCTGAACGAGGGATTCTTCACTGCAGCGATACGGGTGAACTGCTGCGTACCCATCGGTAAGCCTCCCTTTACATCTGCAATTATGCTAAGACCATCGTCATGGGGCGCTTGCTAACAAGAACCCAACAGATGGCGCAAGGAAGTTAGTATTCGGTACCGACTTCGGCGTCTACATCGCCGACCGCAAACCAAAGGACGCATCTCAGAGACCTCGGCGCGTCCTCGACGCCAAATCCGTCACCCAAATCGACGTCCTCGAAACGCACTCCATCCTCCTCGTCCTCTCGGACAAGACGCTGTACTCGTATCCCCTCGACGCGCTGGATCCAGAAGACGGCCAAGGCGGCGTCGGCGCTGCAGGGCTGGGCGCCGCGGGCCTGGGCGGCAAGCGTGGACGGAAGATCTGCCATGCAAACTTCTTCAAGGCAGGAGTCTGCCAGGGCCAGCAGCTCGTTTGTGCGGTAAAGACTAGCGCGCTGAGCAGCACGGTCAAGGTGTACGAGCCGATGGAAGGCATGGGCCGGAGCAAGAAGAAGGGGTTCGCGAAGATGCTGCAGGGAGGGCAGGATGTGCTCAAACCGTTCAAAGTACGTGTCCCCTCGCTTTCCAGGCGCTCGCATGTCCCAGTCCCGCAACTGCTAACCAGCGAACCCAGGAATTCTACATCCCAACCGAAAGCACCAGCATCCACTTCCTGCGCACCAAGCTCTGCGTCGGCTGCGCGCGCGGCTTCGAGATCGTCTCCCTCGACACGCTCGAGACGCAGGGCCTGCTCGACCAGGCCGACACCTCGCTCGACTTCGTCCTGAGCCGCGAGTCCATCAAGCCCATCCACATCGAGCGCCTGCAATCTGAATTTCTGCTCTGCTACACCGACTTCTCCTTCTTCGTCAACCGCAACGGGTGGCGCGCGCGGCCTGAGTGGAAGATCGAGTGGGAGGGCAACCCGACGGGCTTTGCGCTTGTGCTGGGGGGCCAGGGGGGATGGGTTGTCGCGTTTGAGAGCTGCTTTGTGGAGGTTAGGCGGTTGGAGACGGGTGGGGTAGGGGTTATTGAGAGGGGGAGGAATGTTAGGTTGTTGCATGCGAGTTCGCGGGAGGTACGTCAACACATTCCCCCCTTCTCCTATATCGAGAAAAACTAGCTGACTGCGTCCGAATCAGATCTTATACGCCTACGAAGACGAAATGGGCGAGGACGTCATCGCCAGCCTGGACTTCTGGGGCCGGCCAAGCAGTCCGGCGTACTCGCGGCAGTCGCAGTCTCCGGACTCGACCCCGACAAGCACTGACAAGCGCATATCTGACAAGGCGTTCTCATAATAACCCCTTTCCTTCGCGGCGATATGAAGAACCGGGAAACCGCAGAGACGCCCACGCGACCGCGTAGTTGGTCTTGTGAGACTAGTGCCTATGCTCTAGTGGTTCATAAGATCCGCTTTGACCATGTTGCGCCTGTCGTTCTTTCGCGTGCTGCGAGTCGTTGTTCTTGTCATTTGGAGGCGTTCTGTTTTCTCTATACGCTCCTGTCTTGGCTGAGACGTGTCTTGGAGTCTCAAGTGCGTGCATTGTGATCTGCTGCTGTTCAGTCTGCTAAATCGTCGGTTGGTCTGTCAGGCTGGTTATTCGGCCTTGTCTGGCCGGTTCGGAGGAGCATCCTCCGCGTATGTCCCGGGGTTTGTTGAATGAGATGGGGAAAGGGAAGGTCCGGGATTCTACGGATAGGATAGGGAAGGAGGGTGCTGTGTAGCGCTGTGCAAAGAGGAAGGGGGAAGGAGGGGGAGGAGGAGGGGGGAGGATGAGGGGGAGGGGAGGGAAGAAGGCGGCGAGACAGGCGTGCATGCTGTCATGGTCACCGTCTGTAGACGAATGAAGGTGAGGTTTATTAGCCCCCACGCCGCCGTACCATCTACCGGTGCTGCCCTAAAAACGAAGGATCTGAATAGCAACACCGCAAGAGCCCTTAACCCCGCCATCCCCATATCTATGGCGTCATTACCCAACGCCACAACACTGAAGGAGATAGCTCCGTAAACAAAGACCTATCCTCAGGATGAAAGCGTCCTCGTTAATGCAATTGCGACACGGGGCGGCACAGCTCATCACAAATGGATGCGTTTCTCCGTAAGTCACGGATCTAAGAGAAGATGTGCTTCCTAAAGTCCAGGACGACACTCCGCTTGAGGTAGGGTAAGCAACAGGTAGTATCGCAGCGCTGATAAGGTAGAGGCCTATATATATCAGGTCTGCTGCTCTCTCGTCTGCTTCTCCGTCAAGTTTGCTGTTTCCATCAATTATGCTATAGCTTCACTGCCCACAAGCAGAAAGAGATACAGTCGAATGCGCGCTTTCTTCCGCGTGCTCTACTCCCATCATTGTCGACCTTCTATCCCGCGTCCCCTGCTCCGACTCTCACTCCCTAGATCCCCAACATCAAGACCCCTCCGCCATCACCACCGCACCGCAACCATGTCCACCGCTGCCCCATCCTCTACGCCCACGGCACCCTACCTCGCCGAACACGCCACCCTCGCCGGCCCCGGCGACGCCCGCCCAACCGCCCTCCGCATCGTTGACGACGACAACCTGCGCGGTGCCCTCCACGACAAAGTCATGCTAGTCACGGGCGCCACGGGCGGGCTCGGCGTGGAGACGGTGCGGGCGCTTGCGGCGACGGGGGCGCGGGTGTTCATGACTGCCAGAGATAAAGAGAGGGGGGAGGAGGTGCGGAAGGACATAGTCAAGCGACTGGAGAGGATTGTTGAGGCGCCAAGGGTCGAGGTTGTGGAGATGGAGTTGGGGAGGCTGGAGAGTGTGAGGAAGGCGGCGGAGGAGGTTAAAGGGAGGACGGAGAGGTTGGATGTGTTGGTTTGTAATGCTGGTGGGTTTGAGTCTTTTCTTCTCTAAGGGTTTGGCGGTCATCATCTGCTACATCCTCTTCAATGCATCCACGACTGACACCCCCACAGGCGTTATGGCCTGCCCCGAATCCCGCACCCACGACGGCTTCGAAACCCAGTTCGGCACCAACCACCTTGCGCACTTCCTCCTCTTCCAGCTCCTCAAGCCCCTCCTCCTCTCCTCCAGCAGCCCGACCTCCGCCTCGCGCGTCATCATGGTCTCCTCGCGCGGCCACCGCAGCAAGCCCGTCCAGCTCGACGACCTCGACTTCTCCAAAGCGGGCTACAGCCCCTGGGCTGCATACGGCCAATCCAAAACCGCAAACATCTGGATGGCGAATCAGATCGAGCGGGCGTACGGCGGACGCGGGCTGCACGCGCTCTCGCTCGACCCCGGCGGCATCGCCACCGGGCTGCAGAAGCACATGGATCCCGCCATTACCGAGCGGTTTGGCAAGGACCCGGAGATTGCCCGGTTCTCGAAGAGTACAGAGCAGGGCGCTGCGACGACTGTCTGGGCGGCGGTCGGGAAGGTGTGGGAGGGGCGCGGAGGGAAGTATCTTGAGGACTGCAAGGAGTCGCAGCCGAGGAAGGCGGGAGGGGCGAGTCCGCAGGATGAGGGGTACGCGCCTTGGGCGTTTGATGAGGAGGGGGAGAGGCGGTTGTGGGAGGTTAGTTGTAAGCTGGTGGGTGTGGAGGATTGAGTGAGTGTCCAGACTCGTTGGACATGTAGCAAAGACTCGAGATTTCTCGGTTTATCAGAGTAGGCCTCATAAATGATCAACTTTGGAGCATAACCCACAACAAGTTTACGATACAAGAAGGAAGGCCGGAATGATGTACTGTGGTGCTCCATCTACGTTCCAAGTTGTCCGTCATTTGAATCGGGACACGCAACAACGCATACCTTTAGACTGAAACGGCGGCGATATTTCCGAAGCCCTTTGTACAGAGCATGAATCATAAGGGACAGATCTTCTGGTAGTAATTGGTAATCGCGGCCACCATTGCACTGGAATCCAGAGCAACCCATGCAAGGCAGACATCGGAGAGGCAACAACAGGTAACCATGCGCCGAGGGCTGAATCACCAGCAACAGCATATCGATGACGGGGTCTCTATCTACTCAGTGGACAAGTAACAAGAGAAGAACGACAAACAGGCTTAGTGCCAGTCCTTCTAGCGAGCATTTTTCCTTCGCAGATTCATACGACCATCTTGGGGTGGACGTCTGGCTTTCTCATTCTGATACATTCTAGCTGAGCTCGACCTCGGACCTGAGTCTTGATGAACGGAGGAAGTTCAGAAAGAATACAAATTAATTGAGCACCGAACATTTTTGCGATGAATCGCGCTAGCGATAGTGGTCAAGGTACCGATAGCAATCTTAAGACAGAATGGTGACGCATCAGTGACTATCGCCATCACCTCCGCCAAGAGATCCGAAGCAGCTATGGTGCTTGAGGACCAGTGGCGGATAACCGGCCGCTAATGCGCGTACTCCACACCTGCGTAAGCGGCCGCAATCGGCCCGGCCATTCTGGTGATATCCGAACCTCGGAGTGTGAGGTTGATACTGGAGATCAGTAAGTCTCCCCGGAGTAGTACAGCGAGGTCCACTGCATTGATGCGAAGGATATCTGTTGTAGTCGGCTTTCGGCAGATTGCGAAACGTGAGGAACACATAAGAATTGTAGCAATCGCCGGTACCTGATCGTCTCTGAATATCGACAAGGAGTCGAACCAGCGCCTTCAAAATGGGTGCAGTACAGCCTGCAGCTGATCGAGCTGCCCAAAATGCCGTGTCACTGTTCGAGAGTGTTGAAGAGAAGTTCCCGTCAGAGACCGTTGGCGACAACAAGTGGTACCTCGTTACAGTAAGATTCCTGAACGATTGACTGACCGGTCAGGACAAAGCTGATGAGGGGAGAAAAGCTGGCGACCCTCGTCGGAGGAGGAATGCCCGAGATGGCAGCCGATCTATACAGTTACTTAATTCGGAAACCTGAATTGTCGACACCAGAATCAAGACAAGCTCTGATGAGAAGGCTCCGCGAGGCTTTGGTCAAATGTGTCCCGATTGTTGGCGTATGTAAGCCACTGGAGGCCGTCTTCAGCATCGACAAGATCCAACGTCCAGAGGACAAGGATTACTCGTTCTCGCGGTGGGTGGCTTGTTGATATGGACGTATAAAGCCGCCGCAGGGACCTGACATGGTGCGCAGACAAGGCTGGCAATGTGATGAACGCAACCACGCGCGTGGTGCTGCATGGCAGGACCGGATATACCTGCACAACCAGGCGAACATAGACGAGCTGCTCGCTGCCCAGAAGGATTTCGGTAGGTCTGAAGCGCCGAGTGCTCCCGCCGCGCTGCTAACGTTCTGTTGAAGCCTGGATCAGCACCGAGATCACCTACGGGCTCTATCTGTCCGACCACACCATTCTAAATGACGTGGATACAGAATTGGTGGTTCTGTCTGGAATCATGATCCAGAATCTGCGAAGCGAGACACACTGGCATCTTCGCGGCATCCGGCGGATAGGAGTTAGCCAGGAAGATGTAGAGGTGATACATCAATGTGTAAGACATCCGAGCGCGACTACAATTTGCAGGCCAGTAACATCCAGCACAGATCGAGATATTAGCAGGCTTCGCCAATGTGAAGTTGGACAAGGTACCGAGAGTGGCAGATATAGAACATGAGGTCTAGAGGCGGCTGGTATAGGGCCATGCGTGTCGTGCGCGAGGATAAACGCCGTTCACTTGTGGGCGGAGGGGTTTCGTGTTGTAGAAGCGTTCCGCTGAGAGCTGTCGCAGGGCAGCGGCACTTGCAGGAATACGATGGAGAATCAAGTTGCTGTACTTGCACAACAATCGGAGGCTCTGTCATACGTAGCTCGAACTAGGCTATTTCTTGAATATCTCCTCGATGGACGCTGCGAGAAGCGCATTAGAGGGACGGCGAGGCATCGGTTATAGCTATGAACACAGCTACGCTTTTTACGACTTCGACAAGGGCTTAACTTAAACTCGGGAATGCAAGTGTACATCTGAATCGTCTGAGTGAGATACGTGTGACAATTCAAAGGAAGCGGGGTGCGTGTGTAGCCTCAATGCTGTAGAAACAGGGACGTGATATGTGACTGTACGACTAAGTAAGCTCGCGGAGACCATGGTTCACTCCCCGTATAGCTCTTGGCGATGACGCAGAAGGCGTACCTTGCATGATCTTCTATCTCATCTACAGTCCTACTTAACCATCTCAAATCCATCAGCGCAGCGGCACATAAGACCCCCATCTGAAAGAGAGGTGAAGACGGTTACGCTTCAGTTGGAGGAAAATCAGACGCGAGTGAATTTCGGCTATGGCGGAGCCTGTTACTCCTCCGCAGCTGGATCTTCGCTCAAAGACTGTCGTAGTAACCGGAGGTGCAAATGGAATTGGTGCACAAACCGTACGAGAATACTACGCTCGAGGGGCGAACGTAGTGGTTGCAGACTTGCCAAGTTCCCGCACGGCGGCCGAAACCTTGATATTCTCATTTGCTGAGCCTGCGAGAGCGCTTTTCATCCCAACAAACATCGTCGTATGGGACGACATGAAAAGCCTCTTCAAAGCCACGGTTGAAAATTTTGGTCCAGTGCACATCGTTGTTGCCAATGCTGGAATGATGGAGAGCCAGGGTTTCTACGACATGGAGCTGGACGAGCATGGAGAGTTGAAAGAGCCAATTGAGTCCTACAGAGTGATAGACGTAAACCTGAAAGGGACAATGAACAGTAAGGCGGCCCAGGTAGATATGAGACTGGCACTGACGACTGCTAGCATTGCGCCTTGCGATGCATCATATGTCGACAAACCCGGAGGATTCCATAGGTCAATCGCGTGGCTCTGTAGTCCTCGTCGCATCAACTTCAGGCTACTTTGGGGGTAGCGGAGTTGTTTCGTACGTGGCCTCGAAGCATGGAGTGATCGGCCTCTTGCGTTCGTCCCAGATCGCGGCAGCCCGTTACAATGTCCGAGTTAATGGCGTGGCGCCGTTCTTCACGCCGACTCATATCACCAGCAGCTACTCCGAGCGATGGAGAGCCAGCGGGCTGCCAGCAAACACCGTAGAAGATGTAGCATTGGCCATACTGCAGACTTCTCTTGATCCGCTGATGAGGGGTCGCTGCTGTCTGGTAAGGTCTAGGCATCGATTGTTTCCCTATCCTGCTGACACCAGGATGAACAGGCAGCCGGGAAGCGGACGAATGAGATAGAGGCTGCGAGAACGGCGCTGCTGCCAATGTGGGTAGGAGAAGAAATGGCGAACATTCTGGCCGAGGGTGGGAGATTCTTTGATAAGATTGGCGGGTATCCTTTGCCAAAGATTAGGCCGTCATGAACCAGACCTGTCGACTATCCGTAGGCAGGAGACTCCCTGCCACTCCACGAAGGCCTATTCGACCGGTGACAGCAACCTTACGAGCTCAAGGTCCTTTGCTATTGCAGGGCTGTAGCCGGCGCAGAAGTCTAGATGACCGAGCATCTCTTGCCACCAGATGTGCCAGCCAGGAGGCAAAACCTCTCGCAACCGGGGGTCCGATGAGTTTGACGCGGCGTAGAAATATAGAAACTGTCCGAAGAACCTAGTGGAGAGCTTAGCCTACTAGATCTGCGCCATAGATGCTAACAAAGAAAACACTGTTCACTTACTGGCAGCACCACCCAAACTTGAGCAGCATGCAGCTCTTCATCGGTTTGCATGTTCCAGTAGTCGCAGGCCAGTACATGGCGCTGCGTAAGGCTTGACGGCACTCTTCGTAATCTGCCGCTGTGGCTTGATTGGGATGATGCAGCACCTGGTGAAGGAAAAATCTGCCGATGTGGAATTTCGCCACGAGAAATCGGCTGCGGAGCATAGCCTCCGCGATAACATGGGCAGGGCTGGCTTGTCTTCGGACCTGCGTACTATCATCGAACTGCAGGGCATCTGGAAGACTAGCTCGCCACTGGTCGAGCTGATGATGAAGCTCTTTCACCACCCTATATACGGCCGGACTTTTTTCTTCGGCTGTTTCCAATTAGTCTGATATGTACACTGATAAGAAGGAGCTCATACAATCGAAGAACAGGCTGTTCCGAATCCTAGTGAGCAACTTGCGATGCGTCGCTTGCGCCAGGAAGTGGTAATGAAAGTACGAGTCGTCTTCATCTGACGATAGCACGCGGTGTGGTCCATGAACCTGGCGCTGATTCGCTGTGAATTTCGGCAATGGAACTGTGTCCTCGTAGTGCAGCAGGTCGGATGATGGCAGATTCATCTCTTGTACGAGTATTGACTCATACATTAGGACATTCCAGAAGACTCGAGAGATCATGTCACCCTCCTCAGAGTCATAGTCTATAGAATCCGCACTACCAATGTCAGCCTTAAGGTCAACATACTGCACGCGCTTGAATATCTCTTGAGGATTACCAAGATGGTGACTGCAGCCCTATTGATGAGCGCCCAGGAATCGAGCGGCCGAACAATCTGAGCATAATAAAGCCTGAAAACGTCAATGCTAACTTCCATGGTCGTCCTTCTGAGTTTGAAGAAACTCACGCGGAGAGAAGGTAGTATTGACAGCTTTCAAGGTTGTTGGCACACATCAGAAATCCAAACCTTCTCCTTGCTTCATTGAAGAACCGAAGGCCGGGCGGTTCCTCCTGAGTTATGGCATACCAGGCCGGAGCTTTGAAATGACCCTCGGATGCCGAGTTACTCTTTGCAGGTCTAAAGTCAGACGCGGGTGCGATGGGCAGAGGATAGTCGCCTTCTTCATATCCTCGGACAGCAAGGCAGCCGAGTGCCATGACCACTAGCACCAGACAAGTCTCAATCTGGTGACCGAAGTCATTCGCCAACGCTGCGCCCAACGTGGAGTTCGTGAAGCTTGATCTGTTCAGCGCTGGCATCAAGCGGTTGAATGTGGAGAAGAACGCGGATGAAAGACCATTGATCGTAGAAGCGGGGAGCTCATTCAGCCAGGCATCTCCAGCATCCCGAGGATGGGGCTGGATCGACATGTCAAGCGTGGGACGGTGATTCTCCAGGTCGATCACATAATCTCTGGTAAGGTCTTTGCACGCATACTTGAGACTTCTTGGAAGCATCGCTCGCATGGCTGGCCAGAACAGGACCCTATGTTGACTGAATGATATCGGCTTCGGGCCTGAAGGAAGGCCTTCTAGAGAGCCAAGAGCTGCAGAATCTGCTTCCTGAATGGCATACGTGGAGTCCGAGACTGGAGAATGGAGTGCATGACCGTTTTGGCCGCCGGTATTACTCTGGTCTACAGCCCGGATGGAGAGGGTCTCATGTTGCGAAGCCACGAGAGCCGTCAGATGCTCGACCTTGTATTCCAGTCGCCTGATGGCATTGATAGCAACATTCATCGACTGATCCTTTCTACCAAGACATCAGCTTGGTGATTCCTAATTCGAGTAGGTGGATTTACTTGGTCAATCTCCGTTCACCGTAATTGCACTCTACGCCAAGGCTCTTGCAGAGTCCACATTTCGGACGGTCTTCATCGCAGCGTGTCTTTTTCGATCGGCACGTTTCGCACGCCAAAACCGCTAGAAAGTTCCTAGGCCTCTTTACTGACTCCTCAGAGCCACCGTCGTCCACCACCGGAGGATCCATAGTGTCCGGAGTTCGGCGCTTCGCCATTTTTCACAAGTCCAGTGTCGCGCTTCATCGCTCGATGTTGCGCAGATGGCAAGCTGCGCGCCTTTTGTACAGCACTGCCTCGGCAGCCTCTCTGCAGAGCGTCTGGTGATTGGAGATGGGCTATTGTGGGGATGAAGCCAAGGAGGTACAAGGGATCACGTGGTGCCCCGATTGGAGAGCTTGCCAGCAACACAGAACTGTTATATCCACCAATTGCACCGGTAGTGGCTCGATCAGAGCCGTTTTACACGCTCTGATTCATCAAACATGGCCAGATCTTTGGTCTAGACTTCATTGCATCCCTTTGGCCAAGGCGTACTGGTCGGGTACCGAAAGCTAATGCATGTATCCCGCGATGGTGACCGAAAGGAATTGGGGCAGATGCCAGGTGCCATGCATGACAAGGAAGCATGAATGCCGCCAATGAGTAACATCATAAGAGTGCTCTGGACTCGTGGCCTTCGATGGGAGCAAATCACAGCCGTGAATCCAGCGGCAATCCTCTCCATTAAACCCAAACTCCGACTCACAATGCAACTCCCATGCTGCAGCAACGCAAACGGGTATCAAGCTCTCTCAAACCGGTAAGTAATGATTCGTATGTCCGGGAACCCTATCCCTGCACTTGTCGCATCCCTCAAGGTACCCAACGTGAAATTTCCACCTCTTCGTTCCGTGATTGTAATCGTGCGTGCCCCGCTGCTCTGGCCAGGCCGCTTGACTCTCCTCGCCGTCACCGTCACCGTCGTCGTGGCCTGACGGACGGTGCAACGGTGTCAGACGTTTTCCATCATGCAGCGGAGATCGTGGGAACTCGTTCTCCACAATTGGCGAAGGCATGCGGCGGTCGGTCCCGAGCGAATGCTTATGTAGTATCGATACAGTGAGCCCTGTTGGAGGAGGGTCTTCGAGGTCCATGTTGCTGACGTCGCTGAGGCTCCGCGAGACTAGCGGGGCGTGGTTGAAGGCGCCGTAGATGGGTGTTGGGATCCTGCCGCCGGACACAGTGGCTTGCAGCAATGAATGGTTTAGAGGAGAGGGCCGAGAAGGAGTTGAGGCTGGATGGGAGGGCGTGCGAGACCACCGCTTGGGTGGGGGCGACATGGGGTCGAGGTCCATGGCTGTATCGCCATCTTGCTGGGAAGGACTTGGAGAGGGATTTGCGGTATGCGTGGCGGAGTTGTCACCGTCAGAGCGAATTGTTGTATAGGTATGCGGGCCCGCAGATCTGACACTGAACCAAGCTTTAGAAATAATGACACACGTATAGTGGAGGAAGTCTTACGGGGATATGCCTGAGACGTTACGTCTCTGCACGACGTGTCAGCAGCAAAGCAGATTGATACGGGAATCAAATTCGTGGTATACCTTGGACGAGTTCCAGCCTTCAGCATGCAGTTGCTCGTCTTCACCTCTCGAACGCTTCATGATGTTGGCGTAGAGCATTGCAACTTCCAAGCGCACGGTTGACGTGAGGGCTCTTGTATCTAGAGTCTGCTCTGGAGAAAGCAGCCGATGGCTAGAGACGACATGACGGCGTTGCGAAGAAAACTGATGCAAGCGCCGAGAAGTTTCAAGAATCTGGGGTGAAACGAGATGGTGCCTGGTGCCTGAATCGCGAGGAATTCTGGAAGTTGCGTGATGTACTAAGATGCGTGAGAAGCACGGCTACATACATGCGTTCCCAGCACAGGAGCCCAGCTCGAGAGCTTCATTCACGATGTTAGGCGTGGGCCGAACTCCATGCTGTCCTTTGTTCTTTCAAGCTCCAAGGTGAGAGAGCCAGGTAAGGACCAGGGTCAAAGGTAAGCTTTACATAGCGCGTGGTCTAGCGCAGTCTGCCTGTCAGCCAATCAGAGCATGCCACTATGCTGGGCTTCTCCGGATCAGGAGAAATCAGCGCTGCCATAGAACTGCAGTTTAGGCGGGAGCATGGACATCTAAACAACGTTCTTCAGATAACGGCAGCGATGGTGCCTCTACTCAAGGTCTTATGTTGTATCTAAGTTGACTTTTTGTATATTACTCATTTCTACTGGCTATTTCATTCTGCGAAGAACATACCCCAGCATCTGTCTAAAGAACGCTAAAAGAAAGTAATAGTTCAACTTCTACCTGAAGAGAAGAAAGGCCCCACTCAAATCACAGAGCTTAAGACCTAACAAGGACACCTACTACAAAGGGTCACTATCGTAACAAAGCATTCAGACACCATGAATCTCAAGCGAATGGTATACCCGCCGTATCGCAAGGTCCGGCCGCAAAGAAGCCGCCTTGGTTCGGTAGGTCAGTGATAACAATATTCGGAGGCGGATTTCTCCCCAACGGACAGATGCCTTGCAGTGCGGGTGGCGCCGGGGCCATGGCGGTCTTCCGGACGACAGAGGAGCAGGCATCACCGCCTTTACCACTTAAGCCGGTCCATGCCCAGAGTAAGCAGTTTGATGTGGCCCAGCAGCGGGAGCAGCAGCGCTGAGGGATGTAATCGGTGCCGATCGGCACAAAGTCGAATTCGCGTTTTACGTCAGGATAGTAGCCGTTGCCTAGCAAGGTCGGATTCCTGCACGCGGCCAGGATGAAAGTCTCGACGCTGACCTCTGTGACCGTCGCGGTGGTGGTCGAGGTTGTTAGGACAGTGACTGTAATCAGGACCACGATATCGAAGACTTCGGTGGTGGTTGTTTCAGCGAAAGTGGGTACCATAGAAGTCTGCGTAGGACCGGTCTGCGTAGTAGTAGTCCTGGTGCGGACGGTAGTGCTCGGCACAGTAACACTCAGACATCGACAAGCGGTGGAGATAGCCGAAGATGCAGAGGCCCGGAGATACGGAGGTAGGTGGCCTGACGTTCCTGGAGTTCAACAGGCTCAGCATCGCGCTTCAGAAGGGTGACAGAGGACAATATAGTTGTGGTGGTGCGCTCCGTTACAGTAGCAACCTCAGGGACCACAACAGTAAGCGTCGAGTACTCTGTTTCAATATCGAGTACTCTATTTCAGTGTCGACGATTGTGTCGGTGCGGGTGGTTGTGAAAGCAGTCACCGTAGGAGCCGGTAGTACAGTAGTCCCCACAACGATGGATGTCCGTATCACAGTCTGGATCCCGAAAAACGAAGAGCAGAATGGAGTCGCCCTGTTAAGCCTCAGGGCAGAAAGAGTCAGGTTAACTCTTGAGCAGACGTTCACTTGGCGCTCCACCAAAGGGCTGGCGGAAGTGAACGTTGCGAAGACCAGGTGGTTCCAGAGCCTCATGATTGCCAGGTAGGGGAGGTCCGGCAGTTAAGGCTTGTGTGCGATGACAAGATCTAGTGCTGAGCTAACACTCTCGGTGCGTACTGGCTACGCTGGACGGCGGAGGAGGCGGAAGTTCTGTCTTTTGGTCTCTAGCCAGCTTGTCTCAAAGAAAGCCATTGTTTTTCCCTCTCTAGGTCCCACATGTAACAATGCCCCAGGAAGTGAGGAGTGACCGGCCTTTACCACGCCAGAACGTGTTGGGCAGATCGCCAAAAGAAAAGCCCAGGGAGTCGGGAGATGCTAGCAACGACGGTGAACTGACGGTCCCAGTAGGATGGAATGGCAGGAATCGATGCTGCTCCAACCATTCCATACGGGACTGAGTCTCTTTATTACCATACTCGCCAAGGTCCTAGAGCAAGCTGAAATGCGCGGTATAAACTGCAGATGCAAAGTGTGTACGCCCAAAAGCCTCTGCTCGTAACTCGGCCAGCCTCTAAATCGCTCTTCGCCTTCCTGGCCCTCTTCAAGGTTGGTTCACCCCACGTGGACCGGTACATGTCCAAGCCGAATGGGCAGTGTCTGCAGGTGGCATGCTTGCGTCGACAATCTGAAATGTTTCCAACTGTCGAGCAAGTGCGGTAGACGTGCTGTTATACCAACTACCTCCTGATACGGTAGCCAGGTCAGCGTAGCTCGTCCAGTGAGGCCTTGCGCCATCTTTAAACTGCCATTCGGATCCGCGAAGGCTTGTCAGGAGAGGCTACTCCACCCAGTCTCAGATTGTGACGGCAGATCCAGAGCGCAGATCGACAGCTGAAATCCTGAGCCAAGAACGAGGCTGATAGTAGGCAACGGCTGAGAGACGTAACTGCCAGGAAGCGTTCATCCACGCAGCATGCAACTGTGGTGGCAGAGCGGGCTGAGTGGCTTCAGCCCTTGATCAGCTTTTCAGATATGCGCATCATGTAAACGTTGATCATGTTCCTTCAGCCGAGAAACAGCCAGCCACAGTGTTAAGCTGGGAGTTGACAACGGCACTGTGCAGAGCTGGCTGTCTGTCGTGCGGCATGGGATCTGATCAGATCAAGCCCAAGAGCCCGGAACAGGGAAGCAAAACGCGCGATAAGCTCACACTAAACGGACCGGACGAAGGCCGGGGCGGGGGGGAAATCTCCGCACAACGGCAGCCAACAGCGATGTGCAACGGTTCGATAGTCACATGGTGATGAGAGCTCAAGCTGGAGGTGCAAAAGGTGCATGACATCGCTAAATAGAAGGTTGCCGCATCTTACACCTGAATTTGGCTGTGACGTGCGGCAGCCTTCTTCTTGGAATTCCCATGCTTTGGTGGTCTACTCCTGGCGGATAGACTCGGATTGCGACGCAAAGGAAATATAATCTTTACTTAGAGACGGGCAGGGCAAATAGCTGAATACGAACGGCGAGAGATGCACAACAGTAATTTGAGTTCCTACAGGTACTACTTGCTGCTGTCCCCATTGAGAGCCATGGATTGGTGCTAAAAGCAAGTACAGGACTCCGGAAGTGGTCCGCATGCGACGCCTCCGACGATCATCGGCTGTGAGTGGAAGAATGGGGTTCTTTAGGGGATGGTCTTTTGCTGTCCCAGCTGATGTCAGAATAATAACTTCACCTGTGCACGTACTCCGGGCATCCCGGGCATGCGGCTCGGCGGGAGGGCAAATGGCGGTGGGTCAGAGCTGCGGACGCTCCGATGTCGCCAGAAAAAACCCCCACCACAGCTGAGCTTTTCATGCGGCTTGACTCACTCTGCACACCGCTTACGATTCCCTCACAGCCGCCACAACACCAGCTTCGAAATTGAGATATCAGGAGTATTTATCGTTCGAAGTTCATTCTCGTGTCAACTGCCTTATCATCAACCCAGCCTCCAACATGGTCCAGCCAGAAGTCAGCGACGACGTCCGCGGTAAGCCCCAACCCTCCTACCACCCCCAATTGCAACACCATAGCACCCTACTAACCTCCTCCCGCAGTTCTTGGATATGATCCTCTCATTCCGCCCGCGCTCCTCGCCTCCGAGCTCCCCGCCTCCCCAACCTCCCTCGAGACCGTGATCCGCGGCCGGCGCGAAGCGGCGCGCATAACGACGCAAGCCGACGACCGCCTCCTGGTCATGGTCGGCCCATGCAGCATCCACGACCCCGCGGCAGCAGTCGAGTACTGCACGCGACTGAAAGCCTTGTCCGAGGAGCTCGAGAAGGACCTCTGCATCATCATGCGCGCCTACCTCGAGAAGCCGCGGACGACGGTCGGCTGGAAAGGCCTGATCAACGACCCGGACATCGACGAGAGCTTCCAGATCAACAAGGGCCTGCGGGTCAGCAGGAAGCTGTTCTGCGACCTTACGGCTACGGGGATGCCGATCGCGAGCGAGATGCTGGATACGATCTCCCCGCAGTTCTTGGCTGATTTGATCTCGCTGGGCGCGATTGGTGCGAGGACGACGGAGAGCCAGCTGCATAGGGAGTTGGCGAGTGGCCTATCCTTCCCGATTGGATTCAAGAACGGCACGGATGGCAGCTTGGCGGTTGCGGTGGATGCGATTGGCGCGGCGGCGGCGAAGCACCATTTCATGGGTGTGACGAAGCAGGGGCTGGCGGCTATTACGAGGACGACGGGGAACGAGCACTGCTTTGTGATATTGCGTGGTGGAACGAGAGGGACGAACTATGATAAGGAGAGCGTGAAGCAGGTGCGGGAGGCGCTGAGGAAGAAGGGACAGAGGGAAGTTATGATGATTGATTGTTCGCATGGTATGGCTTCTTGCCCCGTTGCCGCTTAGCAGCAAGAGTGGGAACTGACGGTTGTGAACAGGCAACTCGAACAAGGACCACCGCAATCAGCCCAAGGTAGCCAAGACCATCAGCGAACAGATCCGCGAGGGTGAGACGGCTATTGTGGGCGTCATGATCGAGTCGAATATCAATGAAGGGAGTCAAAAGGTGCCTGCGGAGGGGCCGTCTGGGCTCAAGAAGGGCGTATCGATTACTGATGCGTGCATTGACTGGGACACTACCGTCGGAGTTTTGGAAGACCTCGCTGCTGCAGTGCAGGAACGGAGAGAGAAGAAGTCGAGCGCGACCAATGGCGCCAATGGTACGCACTGATCTGGATCCGGGTTAATGTGGCGTCAGAAAAGTTGCTGCGTATAGATGTTTATTTGGGAACGAGGCGGCGGCGTCCGTCCATGTAATTTCACGATCTGGCGAAAGAAAGGTATCGGGAAAGCTTCTCCATTTCAAGACCAATGTCATGTTGTTGCTTGCAGAATACAGACCCAGACAGCACACGATTCCCAGCTCGTTACTGGAAGAACATCCAAGAAAAGCTCAGAACAGGATCTCAAACGCCATCCATGCATACCGCGAGACATAATGGCAGCCGGACCGAGGCCCCCTCTGTGAAGCTGAACCGGACCGCAGACCACAAGTCACGCTCAGCGGCCGTTCCAGGCGCCGTGCCTTAATCCTCTAGGAACCCTACGTCGGGTTACTCGTAGATCCATTTGGCGCAGCTTCTCCGCTTGTACACTATTGAGCGATAGGAAATCCTCGTTGGACCACCTCCAATCCTTGGCTAGTGTCGTCTTAGCATCAGCCGCGCTGAAGACCCAAAGATGTCAGCTTGTATACGGATGAAGCTTGTGGTAAGCTATGGAGGAGCAAAGCTGAGGCAGTCTTCCATTCTACTCACTCTTGACGGGCTTTCTTTATAGTCCGCTGTCTTGCTGCAACGTAAGAGGGATCTTGCCGAAGCGCCTGAAGAACCTTGGCCGTATTTTCGGGGTCATATTCGGCCTCATCGGAGTCCGAGTCGATTTCTGTGGTAGGGGCGGGCGGCGGCAGACGGGGGGCGCATGTTGTCGTCCTGGTTGGCAGCTTCGGAGATGGCAAAGTGCGTGGCAGGTCTTCCAGCGTAAGCGGTAAGGTGGTTGGCAATCCGGGTCGAGCACGCGGTGAGACTTGGGAAGACTGGAATGGGAAGTCAAGATCAACGGTACCCCACGCGGCTGAAGCGAAGGCGCCGAGTGCGAGGACGTTAACGATTGTAAAGAGACGCATGATGATGATGATGATTCCAAGGACTGGATGCTCAAGGTATGTGGGTTCGTCTAAGGATGTGCAGTCGGTGCTTGGATATGCTTTGTTCGTACTGGAGATAGATTGTCGAGACTGAGACTGGGTTCAAGGGTCTTGGAGACTCTTCCAGTGAGTTGGTAATGTCAAACAGAAGGTGGACATGAACTATGGTGTGACGCAGGAGCGTAGAGACTTCCCCATCTGGAACCTCGCTGCCTTGGGCAGCTTCCTCCTGCCAGGAACCACGCCGCTCACAATATGAAAAGACCGCATCTGGAACGCCGGCCTTGCCGGCTGAAGCAGCCTCATCCCTGCAACAGGCTCGTTTCGACACGACAGTTTCCGAATTGCCAGGTAGTAACCGGCTGCCGGAGTGAAGCGATAGGGAAGGTGCAGTCTCGCGGACGCGCAGCCGGTTTATGCCATGCGTACCGCGAATGGCCCATGAGCAAATCGGTGAGGCGCGATTGAGCTCACATGAATAGATTGACCTTCTTTAATTCTCCACACAGCATCTCTTTGACTGTGAATCTCGTAGGCGCTGAGAGCTGGAGAGATCGATCATACGAACAGCGTGCCATCTAGCCTGTAGCGGAAGCCGTAGAAAACTTAACAGGACATAAAGCGCTACCGAAGCACAAAGTTCAAAAGGTCCAGATGTCCTGCGCTATGCTGCTTTACGACGTTATCCCAGATGGAACCGTCGAGAAAGTCGCCCGCCACAGTTGCTGAACCAACAAGACGATAGTGATCCCCAACTTCTCTGACTATAAACAGCACATTTGCTCCGAGAAAGGTGCAGAGATAGTCGCCGGCCTGTGCATCGGTGAAGGTCATGCACAACTTTGAATCGAACGGGAGTCGTAGAGTAGCGTGAGTAGGTTCGCAATCAAAGGATCTTAGGACGAATTCCTCCCATGGATCGACGGAGAAATGCGCCGAGTACAAGTCCAACATCAGGTGGGAGGTAGCACTCCACTCTTGAGATACGGTTCTCCGGCCATCTCTCATAAACTGGAGGGAATTCCTATTTCCTAGAAAGTTATAGCGAATGATAAAATTCAGCAAGGTGCTTGCCCCCCGTAATCGGAGGATCAAAGAATAGAAAGACCGTAAAACGATGAGCGATTCCAGCATAGTTTGTTGAAAGTACAAGAACATTGAAGAAATAGGTATGGAGGGCTCGTCACTGTTCCGGCCGGCGCCAACGAGACGGCTAATGATGAAGCCTCGCACTACCATCTCGGTCATGTCTTCTGAGAATCTGGCCACAGGCGGGGGGTCAGATTTCTCCTCCGGTAACGTAAACTGTTTGCTCCAGTACGCAACACCACCTGACGCACATCTTGGCATAGCGACTGTCCAGTCCGGCGCCCATGATGGCAGTCCGGAGATCTTCCCCGGACCCAGACAAGCGCGTAGGACATCCAGTCGTTTTGTCTTGGAAGTCAAGTATCTAACAACCTCTGTATACACCCTTGTCACCGGTTGGCTATAATCTGGCTCCAGTATTTCCTCAGGGGAACGCGCTCTACGCGCTTCTTCAGACAGAGCTAGTAGGCCGTACACTTTGTCGCGGTGGTCTGTTGCCTCGAAGGCTGAAAATGATGCGATCAAGTGAAGGAGGCTTTTGTGCGCTGTTGCAACGGGGTCGCGAAGATATTGAAGATCGATAGCTTCGATCAAGAGGAGTACTCGCTGAAAGCCACTCTCCACATACGGACTTCTCCTGGGATATGAGTGAACAAGTTCCTGGATATGCCTTGTCGCAATATGTATGATATCCCATGACAGTTCTCGTGATCCGCACATAACGGTGGCATCCCGTGCTACTACGATTTCCTGGACAACCCAAGTACGGTGGAACCAGCTTCGGCTGAAGAACGCTCTGAGAGCTTTGATTGTATTCTCATCTGGTGCTAATCCCTTGGATCGGTTCTGGTGTGCTGCGAAGCCCCTTTGCACATTCCAGTGCTTCAGAAAGTATCTCGTGTGCGGTCCCGGCTTGGAGAGATAAACCACAGCGCTACACAGGTAGGGGTAGTAGGGGCCTCGAGGCATTATCCAGATATAAAACAAGAAATTGAGGGCGTAAGATAGAAAGGAGTCTGACGTCAAAGATAGTTCAGTCCTCAAAGCCAGGCATAAGCGCGAGAACAGTGTTGCAAGAATTGTAGTCCGATTGCCGTCGTGCCATTGCTGATTTAGTGAAGTGAGATGATCCATGGCAAGCCCGCTGTCGTCGGTAGCATCTCCGAGCCATACAACTGCTCGTTTCGCGTTCTTATATATGTGCAACATACGAAGCAATTCATGGTTTTTTTCCGGGACGTCTTTCTGGTTGATACAAACGGCGTCGATCCACAAACAACGGTCTTCGGTATCGTGTCGGAGGGCGCGAAGTGCGGCATGAAGATTCTCCGTTACCCAGAAATCTTTCCCGTTTAATCTGATATGCTCCGTTGTAAGGTTGCTGCCCCATGTATACGACAATGCCTCGTACGAAATCTCAACATCAAGAGGTACGTGTATGAGCTCGCAGACAATGCTGGACATGCGATCTCTAGCGGCGAAAAGACGGATCAAACGGATTTGATTCCGTGCGCGATCGAGAGGTGTGTAAACAAAGGAATCCATTTTAGATTTTGAAGCGATGACAAGATGTGACATGGTATCTAGCTGCACTGAATCGACAAGGTAATTTCTGACATATGTTGTAGATTCAAGGGTGCTGGCTGTGTTGGAGGAAATGAGGCTGATGTCGCCGATGGCTCGGAGAGTTTCCTGGCGCTTAGGAGGTGGCTGAGCTCAAGGCAGCAGACTTGGCTTGGACCTGGTGGCGGCGCGACCCGGTAATTGTACGAGTACCCCGAACCAGAACTGGAATAAGAGTCAATATATGACCGTCCATTCGAAGTCGGGTAGTCACGAATGATATGTTGGAGTTCTTCCCTAAAAACAAACGCCCACAGACGAGAACCGCTCTTGCTGCAAAGATCTTGGGCACAATTCCCTTGCCGAAAGCGACATCCCTGTTAAGCAACTCACTGTGTGATATAGCATTAAACGCGTGCGTCGAAAGCCAAATTAGGATGGTAAATCTCCCTTCCTTTAGAACGGAAGGTCGGACACCGGACAAATCCATAGCATGTCCAGACCGACCTACGCAAAACCCTAGCAGGTCAGGTCATAGATCGGCCGCCCATCCGCCCCGATAACGCCAAAGCTCGGGTTACTGGACCAGTCCTGATATGCATACCAGAAGACATGCGCGCTGCGGAACGCCTCGCACGCGACCTCCTTCCAGTAGCTCTGCGCGCTCGCCACGCTGGGCACGCTGTCGCCGAACTTGTCCCCACTGACCGGCTGCCCCGTTTCTGTAATCCAGACCCACGTGCCCGGCTTGACGCGATGGACGACGTCGCGGGTCGCCTGGACGGAAGCCCAGAAGACGTCGCGCATCTGGACGGGCGTCGCGCCCTGCCAGTAGGGATAGCCGTCCATGCCGACGAAGTCGCAGGCGTGGATCACGGCCTCATTCGCTGTGTCGACCCTGCGGCAATCATCAGCCCCCTTCGTTACACTCGCACACGGTTTGGGACCAAGTACCATGCAGTCCAGGTATCGACATGCCCAACCTCCTGCGTCGCCCCTAGCCCTCTGACCATGCCCCTCACGTCATAGATCTGGCCCGCGAGCACCGCAGCAGACGTCTCCTTGCGGTAGAGATCCTCGCTGCCGACGGAGATGGCCAGGATCCAGCTGGTGCCGTAGGCGTTGATGGCGGCGACCAGTGCGTTCTTTTCTGCCTCGTAGTGCGCCGCGTCTTGCGTCCAGATGCCGACGAGGAGGTTGGTGCCGGTCGCGAGCGCGGCGGGCACGGCGTTGGCAAGGGTCCCGCAGTCTGAGCTCGCGAAGAGGCGGACGTCGATGAAGGAGCCGGGGAGGGATTTGAGCGTGTTGAAGGCGAGCTCCCAGTCGGCGCGGGTTTTGCAGGACCCATCTGGGTTGTTCGCGCCGCTGATTGGTGTGAGCGGTTTGTTATAGAGTAGTGAGAGGGAGGAGCGTACATATTAAAGCCTTTCCAGTAAGCCTCAGTAGTTGCGAATATCGCAGCGAATGCGGCGGCGAAGTTGAAAAGTCGCATAGTGAAAGACAATGGTAATAGATGCTATCACTGAGACGAATGAGAAGTTTTGTGGCTTGGAGAAACGGCGTCAATGGAATGATTGAGGTTGGTGAAGTTGAGCAAAAGCAGTCAACTGACCACCTGCAGACTGCGAGTACAAGAATAAGGCGTTCAATTGCTGCACCTGACCGCTCTGAAGCGGAAATCGCGCTGCAGCGACATGTGGCCGCATATATTAATTTGTGCTACAGACAGGACGAGAACCTCGCGCGCTGCAAGGCACGAGGAAGCAAATACTCGGTCGCTGGCATGGGAGGTCGCGTTCTTGCACGCCCTCAGAATTTCTGGTGGAATGAGTGACGTCAGATCCCGGGTGAGGCCTGTCCAGGTGTGGCATTTAGTCCAGTAGATGAGATTGATTCATCCTATTGAAGTTGCTCGTGCAATTGAAGTTGAGAGGACGGTGTCTGAGCCGTCACAGCTAGTTTTGGCCTGTCAGGATGATGTGGAGCACTTCCTCACCTCCATCAAGCACCTCCACACTCCGCAGCCGCAAGTATATCCTCAACATCTACCCGTTCAAGCTTAGGAATGCCCGCTTCACCTAAGCGCTCTTTCGGCTTGACTGCAACAGCAATCATATAATCCTCCTCAAAGGCCTGAATCTCCATACTCACATCCTCCACTCTTTCGTCGTTCAGATAAACCTCCGCATCACTTACCCTCTCGCCCCAAACTCCGTGGGTACTGCACCGCGGCACCATTCCCTGCCTCGGCGCCCTCACATTCCTAAACTCCAGGTCCCGCAGCCAAGGCGCCATCATCGCCTCTCCCGTCAGCTTTATATACGCCTCCTTGTAGCCCCAGAACGTATAGAAGCGCCTCAACTTCGCATCGACGATCAGATCGCTGCCGAACGTCCTCGTCTGCCCGTTCGCTAAATTCACTGAAACTTCCTTGTCACGCGTGACGCATCTGTCCAGTCGCCCTAGCTCCTCCTCGCTGATCGTGCTGCCGTCCAGCAACGTCAGCGGCTGCGGGAGCGTGTACGTCATGTCCCAGATCTCGTCGTTGGAGAAAAACTCCGTGTACGTGTCCATCCAGCGCTCGAAGCCCTCGGTGTCGAGCTTCGCGTAGTCGTTCCGCTCGTTCACGCAGGTGATGTCGATGCCTACTTCCACTTCTGGCGTTGCCTCTTCTTCCTTCTCTCCCGCTTCGTTATCGACAGACCAGCAAGCGCCTATCAATGCCACCAGTCCTGCCTGGTGTGAAACATTGAAGTCGACCCTCTTACGGTTTCCAGCGGAGAAATTGGTGGATGCGGTGGACAGGTGGCACGGTTTCCCATGCCGCGCATCCCCTCTGCGTGTGAAGCTAATCTCGGACCACGGAACGCCGAGCGTGCGTGCAGTGTAGAAGCGTTTGAGGAGCGCGGAGCCCAGCGTCATACGCGCATCGCTGATGTGGTATTTGCTGCGGACATTGTGCTGTTCAGCCTCGCTGACGAGCGCGAGCGCTGAGGAGGCCTGTGGTTCATACTCGGTCAGTCGCTATGGTTGCGGGAGGAAAAGTGAGTGGCGCACGACATCAGAGATCCTATCGCCTGGCCATAGAGTCCTGGTGTCGAGGAGCCAGCAAGTCAATTCCGGCGCGGTATGAGGCATGGCTCGGAGGAGGTGAGCTGCGGTTTTCGTCGGGGACTGAACGACGATCCCCAGCTTATCGATACGACCCCTGCACGAATTTGTTCGGATGACTCTCATCCTCCACAAGCAGCACTCCATCGCCCATTGCGCCAACCGCACCCCCTCGCTCCCCACCCAGACAATGACCCAATCCAGACCCCAAATCACCGTCGGCGTCCTCGCGCTCCAAGGCGCCTTCAGCGAGCACCTCCAGCTCCTCCAGCAAGCCGCCGCCGCACTAGCGGCAAACCGCGTCGCCGGCCCAGCATGGCGCTTCACCGAGGTGCGCACGCCGGCCGAGCTGGACCGGTGCGACGCCCTGATCATACCGGGCGGTGAGAGCACGACCATGTCGCTCGTGGCGTCGCGCTCCGGGATGCTGGAGCCTTTGCGCGATTTCGTCAAGTGAGACGCCCCAGCCGCCCAGCAGCACAACGACGCAGCGGAACGGACAGCTAACATCAGGTGCGGCAGGGCACATAGAAAACCCACCTGGGGCACCTGCGCAGGTCTGATCCTCCTCGCCGAGTCCGCGAACAAGACCAAGAAGGGCGGGCAGGAGCTCATCGGCGGGCTCGACGTGCGGGTCGAGCGGAATCATTTTGGCAGGCAGGTCGAGAGCTTCACGGCGGAGCTGGACCTGCCGTTCCTGGCTGCGACAGAGGCCGTGGAGACGAAGACGGATAAGCGGCCGTTCAGAAGCGTGTTTATCCGCGCGCCGGTCGTCGAGAAGATACTGCCGCATACGGCGGGGATGCAGGTAGTGGAAGCGGCGAAGGACGGGACGATCGTCGCGCCGTCGCGGATGCCGACGGATGAGGTTGCGCGGAGGGAGTTTGATAAGGAGGTTGAGATTATGGCGAGGTTGCCGGGACGGGCGAAGGCGTGGTCGAAATTTAGTGATGCTACTGCGCGGGAGATTGGAGAGGAGGGGGATATTATTGCGGTAAGACAGGGGAACGTCTTCGGGACGAGCTTCCATCCGGAGCTGACGGGAGATGAGAGGATCCATGTCTGGTGGTTGGAACAGGTTTTGGCTGCCATCAGCCGCAGAGAAGAATTGCTACAGTGATAGCATAGGAACAGCGCGGCGTTTGGGAGTATAGATGCATCATGAGCGGGCATCATGGACAACTAGAAAGTAGACTTATACATCGACTACGAATAAAATCCAGAATGAAGCAAACAAACGTGAAAACCCCTTTCTGACCTTCGTAGTAGTCTTATCTGCTCCGAACGCCTCCGACGCTGTCCCGTACGCTGAACATCGCATAATGCGGGTGTAGCAGCCGCACACTTCTCAAAACGCTTCGTCCCGAATGGTTCGAGTAGTTGATGCTGGGATCTGGGGTTGTGGTGATGAAGCTTGCTCTTCGCACTTCAGCTGTGTCCCGGTAGTAAGTCATCATATCTCTCCGCACTTTGTTACCACTTCATCCCCACAAGCTTGGCGGTAATCATCAATGGTTGCAATCAGTCGTGGTCCAAGTCCTCCGCGAGCGCTCTACCGTACCCGCCACGTCCAGGATCGTACTCGTCTCGGTATTCGTCGCGGACCTGCCCGCCAGACTTGCCGCGCCTATACACAGTAAGACTCTAAGCCCCAAGTCTGCCCGCGTAAACGTGACTTACCCGTATTGCCTGCCCTCGGCAAACCCCTCGTCAAGATCGGTGCGTATTATCCGCTCATCGAGCTTCGTGCCGCCGATGTACTTCATGCAATCTAGCGCGTCCTGGTGGGTGTAGTATTCAACGAAGCAGAAGCCGCAGGGGGTCTTCTGGAACCGGTCGAGGCCCATCACTAGGCGCTTGATTTCGCCGCATCTGAGGTGGAGTGGGATGTCAGTGACCAATTCCGCTGCTTCGAGTGTGAGCCAAGGCGTACTTCGCGAAAAGCTCATGGATCTGTTCCTCGGTGGTGTAGAAAGATCTTTGATGCGGTCAACTAGTGAGTCTCCCGATGATGCAAGAGTGGTTGTGAGGCGTACAGGTTGCCGACATAGAGCGTGGTAGCTTCTTTCAACTTGTCTTCAAAGTCTGGTGTCTTCTCTCGGCGGTAGGGGTCTTCGTCGTCGTGGTCGCGGTCGCGGTTGAATCTGCGCTTTTTGTTCTATACCCAGGTTATTAGGGCCTTTTCGATCAATGAAAGAGGGATCAAAAGGACAGGATGCTTACCTTGCTAGCTGCGTACGAGCTGGGCTTGTCCAGCCTATCGACCGTGTTCCGTGTAGTTGGGCGCATGTTGGGTTGTTTGTGAAGCTGTTGCGCGCGGCAGCAGGAGCTTTGAATGTCGGAGGTGAAGGCCGGCGCGTGAAACAGCAAGCAGGGCCACTCGAATTGAAGGTTGCCACACGTCCTGGCTCAAATCACGTGTGTCGTGCAGCAACCTTCATTTTGGATCGCCCTTGGAGGTTCTGCCTATCAAGAGCTCTGTCTCAGTCGGAAGCTTCGCGTCAACCAAAAGCTTCCCCACGCTCACCAGGTGGAACTCTAAGGCTCGCGCTCTGACAGACAGTATCTGAAGAGGCGAGCTTGCAGGAGGCTCCATCCAACATGCCCCGAGTGCTCAGCTATACGCCCTCGTGGCTCTCCAGGCCCTCCCCCGGCTTCGACCTCTTCGCGCAATCGCCAGCTAAGAACAAGACCAAGGCGCGACCCCTCAACGGAAACGGCAGCTCACCGGTGGTCCCTGGGCCCAGACGAACAATTGCGCGCCGCGGCACGGAGATCTTTGTGGCAGCGGGGAACGAGATACGATGGTCAGACCTGGTATTGCTTAAAGAGAAGGGAGCTTCGGATGAAGACCTTAGGCGCTCGCGGTCGAGTCGGAGAAGGGGCAGCGGCAGTGATGCCTATGGCAACGATGCTCGGGACGATGACTACGCGGAGGCCACGTACAGGGTAGGTCTTCGTACCTGGGAGGTGCACTCCTCAGCGGCAGGATACTGACTGAGGATAGGTGCTCAAAGTACCAGTGTACGGACAGATTACACAGCTCATCATATCTCCTAGGGATGACTATATGGCCATCGTCACGTCCCACACAGTTCATGTCGCCGTTCTGCCTGATTCCTCGCACCTGAGCGCTCTAGACAGCGGTCCGTTGAAGCTCAAAGCTTTCCACCTTGGCCCCACCACCCATGTATTGGAGCAAGCTTTGATCGCGTCGGTGTTGTGGCATCCGCTCGGCTACCAAGGAAGATGTCTTGTAACCATCACGAAAGACGCTGTTGTTCGCCTGTGGGAGATAAACCGAGAGGACCGGTGGTCGTTTGACAATCCGGCATTAGCGATCGACCTGAAGAAGCTCGCCAATGCTACAAGCGCCGAAGAGGATGTCCGAGCATCAACATATGGCGCGGGCAAGGGCTTCTCGCCAGACTCCGTGGAGCTTGAAGTCGCTTCGGCATGCTTCGGAGGCACCGGGCAGCTTACAACGGAGTACGGCTGGGCCCCGATGACACTTTGGCTAGCCATGACGGAAGGCGATGTCTATGCGCTGTGTCCGCTGCTCCCCAGCAAGTGGGAGTGGGAAACACATGCCGAATTTTCGCCCTACATGCGCTCACTCTCCCTCGCCATTGGCGCAAAATCAGCCATTGTCTCGAGCGATGAGAGCGCATCGGACGCGGATGAGCAGATTGCTGAACAGCAGCTTCAATGGATATCTGGCATACAGGACCAAAACCTGCTTACCACTAAGGGAGAGCTCGGCCAAGACATTGTGGAGGTCTTTACCCGTCCTTCTAAGCCTGGCGCGGTACCCAAGCTCCAAGGACCATTCCAGTTCGACCCCGAGACCGAGGACGACTTCGAGATCTCAGACATCCGCGTTATAGGGTTGACGAGTCAAGACACAGATTACGACCACGAGCATTGGGAGCCAGGTCTTCCGGGCGCTGTTGTTTGCCTGTTGACCAACGACGGAAAGGTGCATATCTGCTTGGAGCTCGATGGAATCGAGGGACAGTGGCTACCAACAGGGAGAGTAAGTTCGAAGCTTGAGTCGAGCGCGAGCAGCTTTGCTGATTCGATCCTATTAGAATACCGCCGCTTTTTCGGAGGACGGCCTGCTACACAGCCTGACCATTCTCGAGACCGTCATCACGTCAGAGCCCTCAGACGCAGTGCACGCAAGCTTCACCGCCGACGTGCAGTCCCAAGACCTCCTCTTCGTCACCCACTCAAGCGGCGTCCACTCCCTAAGCCTCTCCCCCTGGCTCCCCCGCCTCAAAGAAGAACTTGCCAACCCCTCCGACGAGGGCGCCCTCTTCCGCCTCTCCTCCCTCCTCTCAAGCACCCCAACCCTGATCGAGCACCCCCTCCGCATCGCCCCCGAATACGACACCCCGACCCCCATCCCCGCCGCCATCATCCTCCAAGACTCCGACCTCGGCTACCTCCTCCTAACCACCACCTCCTCCTCCCCCATCGCCGCGCTCCTCGAACCCCCGCTCTGGACCCTCGACCCCTCAACCCGCCTCCCAGACCACCCCTACGAGCCCGACGCGCCGCGCGACCTGCAGATCTCGGAGCCGAGATCCGCGTACCAGCCCGCCGCGATCTTCTACCGCGACTCCGCGCTCCCGAAGTTCATCGAGCAGCACGTGCCCGCGCACCGCAGACCAGCGCTGAAAGACGAGGTCAAGCTCAGCCCCGCGACGCTGGATCTGCTGTCCCAGGCGCATCGGATCCTGGCGGCCGAGACGCACGCGCTGGGCCTCGCGGCCGCGGATCTGTTCCGCAGGTGCGAGAGGCTGGTTAGTGAGTTTGGGGAGCAGATTGCTAGGGCGGCGGAGGTGGCGGATAGGATCGAGAGGGTTACGGGGGAGGATGAGGAGGATGAGGGGAGTGGGGAGGAGGAGGAGGGCCGGCCGGTGGGACTGGCGAACGAGAGGATTGAGGATAGGATTGGGCGGGTGAGAAGTAGGCAGGAGGGCTTGGAGGAACGGTTTAAGAGGCTGCGGGGACGGCTGATGAAGGGCGGCGGGAAGGAGTTGAGTGCTAAGGAGATGGATTGGGCGGGTGAGGTTGAGAGTGTGGCGAGGGAGATCTTGGCGCCTGAGGGTGCAGAGAGCGGTGGTGCGGACGGAGAGCAAGATGTTGAGGCGGTGTTGCCGTGGCAGAGGGTGGAGGAGGTGAAGAGGCTGGTGAAGGACTTGGTTGCGCAGGCGAAGGAAGCCGCGAACGAGCCTAGTGATACGACGGCCGCGCCCGCAGTGCGGGTGCCGTCCGACTTCAGGAAGGCGAAGGTGGCCCAGGTCAGAGAGCTGCTGGATCGGGAGACGGCGCTTGTCGAGGCGGCGACCGAGAAGCTGGACAGGCTGAACATAGCTATGTAAGATTATGTGGGCGCTGTACGATACGTCACTGATTCTAGCATGATTGAGCTGTCAAGGTGTTTTTGGATAGCGAAGAAGTCAGTTCAATGCCGTTGATCTCCATGCAGTAGTTGTCCCCATCGGGTTGTCCTGATCAGGGAGAGCTAGCATGGCATTGCAGCACAACCGGAAGGGAAACACTTCTGCCAACGCACCAGCCAACGTTGCAGATGCCGTGGCAGCGATTCTGTCAAGCGAAACCCGGTGTTGTCGCAGCGCTCTTTTCTATAACTTTCCAAACACTACTTGAGATTTTTGCCAAAACTCTAGCTTTGAGTACAGCATTGGTACTTGATACATTCTACGCAAAAACTTATTGTATAAAGGCGGTTCCACTGTCCGTAAGACTGGATGATGAACCATATAGTGACGCCGATCAACCTCGGAAACTGCCGATACTTCTACAACGTTTTCTGGCACGTCGACATTGGTGCCACTACGATCTCAGTATGTGCATCATAGGTGGGCGTCACTAAGGATACATGCGGCACGAGGCCATCACATGCTCTTTTGGATATCGTTGCGGCCTCGTACGGTATATCAAGGAAGCTGATGACGAAGAAGGCCTTTGTTTTCCGGCGTCGAGGTGAAAGTGAAGAGCGAGTTGATAAAAGAGTGGTGAAATGACCACTGACGTGACCTACCTTCATGCTAACAACAACACAGCTGCCCACAAAACATCGTCTACAGAACACAGATCTTCTCTTCTTCTTCATCCTGACAACCTTCGACAATCACACACCACAATTGCACAACGACACAAACCCTTCTAAGAGATAACAGATACCATGAAGATCCTCACCGCCATCACAGCAACTCTCCTAGCCCTCAGCGACCTCGTCGCCGCCCATCCTTCCGCCGTCGATTTTGCCCTCGACCTTCCCGCTGGCGGCGCCCTCGTCATGGACCTCGTCCAAGGCAACGGCACCTTCCCCTTCGCCAACACCTCCATGGGTCTCAGCAACCATGCCAAGCCTCCATTCCTCTACACCGTAAGTTCCTCCATGCCCACCTCCCAGAAAGCCGCCCCCCTCGCCCACTAACCTCGGCCCAGGCCTACTTCTGCACCGACGAGAACTGGACCGGCTTCTGCATCGGCATCGGCTTCCCGACCGACGCGTGCTGGAACCTCAAGCCCGACGGCGGCTTCTATAAAGCTATTACTTCGTTTGGCCCGGATCAGAACACCTTCTGCCTCCTGTACACGACGCTGCGCTGTCAGATGGGCATCGGCGCGGACACGGTGGCGGGCTATCTCTGGCCGGGCACGCCGAATGTAGGGGAGGCGTTCAATGATCGCTTCGTCGCTATGCAGTGTATGGCGAAGAAGCAGACCTCCTGAGCAGCTACTCCTTGTCGGTTTGGGGCGTCGGGACTGGGGCTGGGCTTGGAATTGGGAGGGCTCTTCTTGGATTGAGGCTTGGATCTAATGCGGACTCGGGAGAATGGCGGACTGGCTCAGTGGTATCCAGGTTCGATGGGTTTCAGCTACGGCGCATGCGGCTTGCTGCGCGTACTCTCTCGGTAATCATGACCGGTGGAGAAATGGAACACAGATGAACGACTTCAATTCGTGCTTTTACTGAGACATGTGATGCCGAAACTGTGACAAGTGAGAAAGACCAAGCGGAGATGGAAATGCATGCACGTATGATGAGTGTGCTAAGCGTGCTGAGCTTGTGAATCGCTTGGCGGTCGCCCCTGGTAGATGAAGTCTAAGAAGGATCAGTTCATACGGACTACGCGTCGCAGCTTAGAGGCTGTAAGCTGATGTGAGTTTGCATTTGTCATGAACATGGATATTCTTGATGGCCACTGCAGCACGAAGCTATGCTTAGATCGACATAGATCTGGGTATCCTCTAAAATGGTACTTTGTGGAAGTAAAATGATACAGCTGACTCGGTAGGCTAAAGCGAAGCTGCCGATACCCAGCTTCTGAGGAAAGGACTGGAGAGTCGAGGGTGAAGCTTTACCTTACCCTTTGGGCGATTCAATGCGCACGTGATATCGAAATGTCCATACCACAACTCGCACAACCTACGTGCTGGACTCCTCGTCACTGAGAGATCCCCAATGGCGACTCCATCAAAAAAGCATGGACTCTGACAGCGAGGCCAAACCATTCCCAGCTCCAACATCAGATTCGAGCATGCCGCTGACGTGAACGTCAGCGTTAGCGATTGTGCGAGTGATGAGAGACTGGGCGCGCGTCTCCATGAGGGCGATCAGTCGCCGGCGCAGATGTGCTCTTTGATGAGCACCATCACGTCACAGTGCTGGAGCTCACGAAGGTTTCCTACTCGAGCATCGCCTCCATCGTGGGAAGAACGGCCATGTAACCAGCTCGACCCGGGCGCTTAAAAAAAGGTCCAAGCCGAGCCTGCCGAGCTCGCGAGATGCACAGCCTGTCACGCCCCAGCAAGTGCGGATGCTGGCCGCGCAAATCATCGAGCGGGACAGCGTGACGGACAAGTCAGGCCCGCCCTGCATGCACCGTCCGCCTTGCCAGCTTGGGCTAGAGCTCCCGCGCCTCAGTCACTGCGGCTTCGCCCTCACCGCCGCTGACTGGCCAGCCATTGCAGCTCCACACTTCCGTCCAACGCACTCCAGAACCCCGATTTGCAGGGCGCCTCTGCTCGTCAGGATGCTTCTGTGCGTCCTGACAGGCGTGCCCTTCGGCCAGCCCTCCCGTCAATCTGGGCGCCGTTGGGCCAGAAAGCAGGAGCGTGCTTTGGCTGCAGCCTGATCCTCTTAAACCTCCTCAACCCGCCACACCCTTCGGAGCTTTTGGACCTGCTTCTTGTCAGTTCTCCGCACTGATCGAGCTATCTCTGGGACGTGCTCCGTGAAGCCCGGAACCGGAGCCGTTTCACGATGGACGGACTCAACATGTTGCGCCTACCGTCGCTTATCGCCTTTCTTACAACATGGAGCCTGGTCGCAGCGCATACCGTTGTCACATATCCAGGATGGAGGGGAAACAATTTGATCACCAACGGAACCACTGTCAGCGGTGCGATACCGGAAGGCTCTCTCGGAATCAACTATGTCGATGGCCAGCCCAGCTACCCCTACGGCATGCAATGGCAGTACCCATGTGAGTCTTACAGCGCAACTACGTTGGCAGGACGTTCAAGCAAGAACACTAACCTCGCCCTCCAGGCGGCGGCATGCCGATGTCTCGCAATCGCACGAAGTGGCCCGTCACCGGCGGTGCAATCGGCGTCCAGCCAGGATGGTTCTCAGGACACGCAACTGCTCTGTTCTACATCAACATGGGCTTCGGCAACGAGCCCATGAACTACTCGCACAACCTCGTTCCGGTGTTCCAGATCGCCGGGCCGTCGAACAGCTTCTATCACGGCTCATTCTGCCTTCCCCGGATATCGCTGCCGCCGAACGTCACCGTCAACGTCGGGGACAACGCCACGATACAAATCATCGAGACGGCCGTGCATGGCGCTGCGCTGTACAATGTGAGTCCGATCCACGAGCACATGGCCAGGGAGCGAAGCTGACGGGAATTCAGTGCGTCGACATCACTTTCGCCGAGCCAGAGGACGTGCCCCAGGTCAACAGATCGAACTGCGAGAACTCGACGCTGCAGGGGGAGAAGATAGGCTTCAATCTCCTCTACACGACCCCGAATCAGGAGTCGGCGGCGCCCCTGCTGCTGTCGGGATCCAACAGCTTTCTGGCGCTCTTACCAGCGCTGGCCGGAACATTAGCGGCCAGTCTGTGGGTGTGAGATGGTTGTTGGGATGTACGAATTTCTTTTCAGCGGATCGCGAAAGGTCATCAAGGGCCAGGCTTGGGTAGGGTCGACCTTTGTGCGGTTTCACACTCTACATCGTAATACTATACCAGGCTCGTCTAGCCATTGCATTGGGGTTACGGTTGGGCTGGCGATTGAGGAGTTTGTGCCGGGTGTTGGCTCTGCGGTGGATTTGTTGGAAGGGGCCTGGCTGTATCCTTCCTCAGATCGTTGACTGCATCTGATATGTCAGCACTTGAAGTCTACATTGTTGAGCCACGTTTTCGATCCAATCAGTGACGCTAACATTTAGGAACGAATACTGGTCCCAATATATGAATATTGCTCGTGTTCATCGCGATGGAGAAGTGCTACCCTGGGCTATCAGTGGCGCAACCGCTACATTTAAGCATCGTGACGGCGGTGGCATGAACTACTTTATGACCTAGGTACAAATATCTGCTCGAACCCCTTGGTATTTTGAGGCCACATCTGTCCACCGTGCGCCAGAAAGTCGGCTCGCCATCCGAACCACAAGGCATCCCATCTCCGCCTTCACCAAAATGGCCGACCCACCACGACTCCAGCAGGACCCTACGGGCGCACACCCCTCCCTCTCTTGGTCAACATCACAGCGACGAGCACACACAACCAGCCGAAGCAGCCACCCCAAGCCCCCATAATGCCTCACACCAGCCGCAAAACCCGCAAGCCGCCACCACGCAACCGAAAACCCACACAAGTGGCGCTCGAGAACGGCTGGAATCTCATAACGCGCTCGAGATGCAGCGCCCGTCCCGACATGGAGCGCGAGACCCTGTCTTCGAGCAAGGGCGCGCCGTGGAACGTCTGCAGCGAGGGTCCGACGATCGAGGGTCTCACGCTCCGACAGCTGGCTGCGGACTTTGCGAGGCATGAGCTGCTGTATCTCGCCTCTGACTGTTGCCAGAGCGTTCGGCGGCATGTTGGAAAGGCTTTTGGGAGAGATGCGCAAGGTCTGTACGGTCTGGGCGGTGGGATTGCCAACGCGGTGTGTCTGGCGCTGGGGAGCTTGTGTCGCGAGCACTATAACAGAAATGGCCGCTTTTGGCAGCTGGCGATGTTCATGGATATCGTAAAGCAACGTTAGTACAACCACTCCATCACTCAGTCCGTCATGATGGACGACAAATCTTCCCCAGCACGCGGAAGTCTTGACACGGTCCTAATCCATCATTCCAGTGAAACAGCACCACAATAACATCGACGCGTTCATCCAAGAACCAGCACTCCGCCCACTCGACATCGAGTTCCTGAAGTCTCTTGGCCTCACCATCCTAGAAGATCCAGCAGCCACGCGAGTGATCCAAAGAACATCCTTCGTCTACGCCCCATGCATGTACGCGCTTCACCTTCTATGTGAGATCCTAGCGGGTAAAGATCCCGCGCTGTTCATAAACCCTGATCTCGCGGAGTGCATCAGGGGATGGCAGCTCACGCCGGCTGGCGACCGCACTGAAGAGACGATCAAGAACGCCCAGCGGTTTGAGGACGGCTGGCATAAGGAGCGAATCCCGGAGCCGGAGACTTCATGCGTGCCTTTTCCGTCGTTTCGTATCTACTGGAAGGACGCGGATCCGCCGTCCTCGGCGACTGCTCCGCCGTGAAGTCAGCAGCATGAGCACAAGGGGTTTCATAAGCTATTTTAAAAGCCGGAAGAAATTCTGTAGAAGCAGCATAAAGCGCTCCCGGTCTCGTCTTTACAGCGACTCAGAGCGCTCGACATCCTCTACACCACTACCTCGCTGCGCCACCATCAACAAATTCAGCTCTATACAGTTACCATCACCCGGCACGTCCGCGCTCGTGGACACCACGCCGTAACGCTAGCTTATGGTATCGCTGTATAACCTGCGGCCGCCCCACCCTCCCAGTCGTCTTGTCCACCCCCATCCACATAAAGAACCTGCCCCACCTAAATCTTAGTCCAGCCTTAGGATCCCCAATCCGCCTCATCGACGCATTCAGGCTTGCCAAGTGCCGCAGTCCACCTTCTGTATCTTCCGGGCCTGGGATGCTGAGTCTGTGATGCCGCATGCGGGCCGGCAGCGGCTTCCGCGGGATCGGCTCGATTTCGGCGCCTCGTCTGCGCGGGCTTTCCGGAACGAGACGAGGTTCGCGACGGCGGAGTCTTTGCGGTGGTCTTCATGTGGGGTTGCGCTCGAGGATGAGGAGGCAGCGGACGAGGCGCCCGACGCGCTTGCCAGCCTGCGGCTTCCTTCGAGCATGTCGGCGAGAGCTAGCGCATACATGCTGCCGAGACTGTCTTCTTCGTCATCGTCCTCATCACCATCGTCGCTGTCTTCGCAGTCGTAGTCCCAGTCGTAGTCGTATTTCTCGTCATCCGCACTCTGTCCCTCGTTCCCCTCCTGCTTGGCGATCGCCACGTCCTGCGCACCTGTACCCGCCTGGTTTGCGCTATCTCCATCCTGACGGCGCGACTCGGCCGCCAAACCCGAACCGCACGCGTCGGCCAGAGGACTTGCATCTTCCTCTGCGCTCGCGGTGGCGCTCTCCTCGTCGTCTTGAGTGGGCGACGCTGATGGTCTCTCGATCTGCATGCTGTTAGAACTTGCTGCCGGGAGCGCGGTGCAGGACTAAACACACCACGATCTTGAATTTGGGGATGGCGCGCCTGTGCTGGTGCAGCGCGTCGAGGGCTTGGCTGGAGGTGCAGACGGAGGCGTGGAAGATCTTTGATAGCAGCTTACGGCAGTGTTTGTGCCGCGTATCAGTGCGTGTTGCTTTTATCATGGACATTTTGGCTTTGCTTCGTGGGTATGAGGTGCTTCGTGTGCTGGATTTCGCTGTTTCTAGTCTGGCTATTGTGAGGGCGTGGAAAGGGAAGAGAGGCACGATCAGCTCTTTTTAAAGTGAGCATGGTATCGCCAAATTCACTTTTGGTCTGCGCGTCTGAGCGGTGAAATGGGTATCGTGGTGAAGGGTGTGCACTATTGGGGAGCAGTACCGTGAACGACACCCCGGTTGTGAACCACGGAACCGACTTTTGACCACCACAATGATAATGACTTATCGCCAGCAAGGTACTCGGTGCTACACATCGAAGGTGCAACGCCTTCTGCAGAACAAGCTTCAAGATGCCGTTACGGGACTTTTGGGTTTCTGATGCTGATTTATACGTGCCACTCGGTATAGGCTAGGATTTCTCTACATGTACAGCATACACAGCAAGATCCATGGCTGGTCTCCCATCCGTCCAGCAATGTCCCAAAGTCTGCCCCCTATCCTCAAGTAGGTTTCTTGACCCCAACGTCCTCGACACTAATCGTCTCGACAACCTTCGGCACCTCCACGCCCCCAACCCTCCAAACCATGCCAATATACCCATCACTCACGACCTTGACATCCACCGTCCTCTCCCTCTCTGCCTCCGCCAACCTCACCACAACCCTCGTGCTCACCTTCCCGCCCGCACGCCTCCCCTTCTCCGCCGCGGGCCACGTGACTCTCTTCAGCGCAAGCACCTCATCGGTGCCCGGGTCCGCAACAACGACGAAGAAGCCCTCCGTCTGCGGCTTCGGGAACCTTGGCGCAAACATCCTGCACTCCCTGTCCGCGACCGGGTTCGTGCGCGCCAGAGTTACGACCAGCCCGTCAGCCCTGACGTCCTCGACGCCGACGCGCAGATCCGGCAACTGCTCGACCGCCTTCCAGAAGCGCGGACTCGCGGCCCCGAGCTGCCTCGCCGCGGCTTCCATAACCTTCCTCGGCGCGCTGGCGGCCTCGACGAGCGATCTAGGCACCGCGTTCGGACCCTCCAGCCTCGCTTTCTCAGCCGCAGGCTCGACGCCCGGGAGAATAGCCAAGGCGCCACCATCCGGCCAGCGAGCCGACTTGACACACTGCAGCAGCGCCATCATCATCTCCGCGGAACTCGCGTGTCCCAGTTCCGCAAGGACATCGATCCCCGCCTGGATAATTCTGACGCTCTGGTCCAGCACGCTGATCTGATCGCCCACATAGTCCGAGATGGGCAGGTCGATGCGCGAGAAATGCGCCTGCAGCAGCAGGAACGCCTTGACGTGTGGATCCCACATCGGGAGGCCCAGCACGTCGGCTTTGAGCGGCAGGTTCGCGGATAGCTCCGCGTTGATCAGGTCTTCGTTGTGGCGCACGGGGAGCTCGTCGTATTCGGTGGCCGCGCACATCCAGGCGAGGACTTCGGCGAAGGAGGCGTGTGGTTTGGCGTGCGTGGTTAGATGCCGGATCGTGAGGTGGGAGAGGTAGTAGTATGACATTATTTTGCCAAGGGGCGTGGGGTCGACGTCGTTGTTAGAGTGGATCTCGATACAGCGGGATTCGGCGAGCGAGGCGAGGGATTTCTCGACAAGGGAGACCATGTAGTCATTGGCGAGCTGCTGCGCGGCGATGGTATTATGTTCCTCGGCTGAGATCTCGAGGCCGTAGTAGGACGGATTCTTGTGCAGGCGTCGGAAGAAGAAGGTCCAGGTCAGGTAGTCGAGCGCGTCTTGCTTCGTTGCGATGGTTTCGGCGGAGACCTCGGCGCCGAGATGGTTGTCTAGCACATTGTGCAGAGACGATTCAACGGGAAAGCCGGTGTGCAGGAAGTGCTTGTAGAAGGCTTTCTTGGAGTCTTGCGTGAAGATGCGAGCGATTCCTGAGTCGTCGAACTGTGGACGGCCTGCTCGGCCCAGCATCTGCAGCACATCCGTCAGGTCCATGTCCTTGTAGCCTTCGGTCTTGGCGTCGAAGAACTGCGTGCCCTTCACCACGACCAAGTGGGCTGGCAGATTGACACCCCATGCAAGCGTGCTGGTTGCGACGAGAACCTGTATCTTATTGTTGGCGAAGAGCTCTTCCGCTAGCTGACGGTCAGACTCCACAAGACCAGCGTGATGCAGCCCGATACCGAAGCTCAACGCCTCACGCAGTGCCTCATCCTTGACGCGCGAGATATTGAGACTAAGGTCCTCTTCGGACATCTTGACGAACCGGCGGGGGTTGTCTTCCATGCCGCAGAAGTTGATCAGATCCTTTGCAGTAAGCCGAGTCTGCCGACGGGATGCTACGAACACGATGACCGGCTTTGTCGGAGAATGCGACTTGATCGCCAGGAAGGTGGGCCGATTCATAGATTGCATCAAAGGACAGAAACCTCGCTGCTCGGGAAACCCATCGATGAAGATCTCAAGAGGAACTGGTCGGACTGAGTGCCGGAAGTTGAACAGACCTTCCTTGACACCGAGCCAGTTGCCCAGATCCGTGGCATTGGCGCAGGCTGTAGACATACCGACAAGCCGGACGGAGCCTTTCTTTTGTGACGCAATATAATTCATCCGCGAGACGATGATCTCTAGAATAGGTCCTCGGTCGCCACCCAGCAGATGAATCTCGTCGATGATCACCAAACTCACTTGACGAACATAGCCACGCGTCTGCCAGCTACGGCTGATACCGTCCCACTTCTCTGGCGTCGTGATGATGATGTCTGCATCTCGAATTGTCCTCGTATCAGGCGTGTTGTCACCAGTCAGCTCGACGAGCTTGAGACCCATTGGTCCTGTGAGCCGGCGGCCCCAGTCCTGGACTCTTTCTCGAACGAGCGCCTTCATTGGGGCGATGTACACAACTTTTGACCCGGGGTTCTCGCGAAAAGCCCACCACATCGCTAGCTCTGCCGCGACTGTCTTGCCACTGCCCGTAGGCGAGCCAAGCAGGACATTAGCGGAGGTGTGGTACATGCAGTGGAAGATCTGTGTCTGCATAGGGTTGAAGAACTGGAAGCGCTGCCCGTAGATTTCTTCCAACAAGGGGTTCTTGAGGGCTGTTATCGGGAGTGGCTGTAGGTTGAGTAGGTCGGTGTAGACGCTCTCGGTATCTGGCCTGATGAGATGCTGAAATGAGACTGGGGTAACAGTCTCTGCTCCGAGCCATCGATCTGATACTGCGCGGACGTAGATCTGCGAAGGTAGGGGATCGGATAAGGGAATAGTGAAGTTCAGCTCGTGTTCGTCGTAAAGCTTCTTGCGTGATAGGATGAAGTACTCGTGGTGATAAATTTCTGATGTTTCCGAGTTCTCCACCCATATCCAGTATGATTCAGATGTCCCATGATGGCGGTCATTCCAGCGGAAGTCAGGGGTGATGTAGAGCTTTATCCGCAACACATCGCGATTGAGAGGTGCTATTTCGGCTTCGACGGTCAGAGTAGGGAAGTTGTCAAGCAGCTTCGATATTGTGTGGCCTATGTGGTTGTTGTGCACGAGCTGTCCGATTTCCGCCGGCTCCATGTCTCGCAACGACTCAATGGAAGATACAGCGCTCTTGTCGTCAAGGTTCCGCAGTACCGGATTCGGAAGATCGAATTGATGGAACGGATGCTGGTACGGCCAGACCTGCCGTTCAATAGATTTGCACAAGGAGAGCAGGACCAGGCACTGGTAACCCCATCGCCTATTGAGTGCTATCATGAACAGAGCTCTGCATATCCGCGTTGCGTTCTGCGCGACGTATGCTGTGTCGGATACCAATGTATAGTCCTCGAGTCGGGCCCTGGAGATGTGCGATTGTAGTAGAATGTTCGTTTTGCCGCGCGGCGTCCCTAAGCCTCCTTCGACTTGGCATGGCGCTGCCTCATCCTTGAGTCTTAGGAGCTCCTTCTCTTCATTGTCTCTCGACTGTATATTGTCGAACTCTCCACTCATACTGATCATCTTCAGCACATCTGCTTCGGTTGCTTTTGGCCGCATCATCTCGTTGAAGACCTCAATACTGGTCTGTAAGACGTAGTACTGGCTTGCAATACGGCCAACATCCTTTGCGCGGAGCTCCTCGGTGGTCTCATTGAAGATGATCATCTGGCTCTTCTGCAGAACCCGGGCTGCGTCTATCACAAGCTTCCTCCGCCTCTGGACCAGCTGCGGGTCGTCTCGAATCTCGGCCCAGTCAATGCCGTACGAGAGAGGGTTCCGTTGCATCCGCACAAAGAGATACGAGTAGCCCACCCATTGAACGGCTTCGGGGACTGAAGTGACTGTGCCAAGCGAGATCTCTGCGTTAAGATTATCCACCAGTTTCTTCGAGAAATTGGACTCAATCGGCTGTTGTTGCGTAACAGCCGTGAGATAGTGCTGTAATTTGTCATGCGTAGTGCAAATGAAGCCGATACCGGTGTCCTGGAACTGGGGACGACCGGCGCGACCAAAGATCTGGAGAACGTCGAGAATCCCTACGTCGACAAACTTACCCTCTTGGGCGCTGTACAGTTGGGTTCCTTTGATAACGACTGCAGCAGCCGGCAAGTTCACACCCCAAGCCAGGGTAGCGGTACAGCAGAGAACTTTAATGACGCCATCCGCGAAGAGACGCTCGATGAGATTGCGATCTGACCGCGGCATACCGGCATGGTGAGTGCCCATGCCCTTTGGTAGGAGCTCTCTTAGCTCACGGCCCTTGGAGCTCTTCATATCTCGAACCGCGAGGTCATAGTTGGGATGCCCCTGAGGGTCGAAGAGGTCTGTGCATTGCTCTTCGACAGCCTTCTCGTACATTGTCTTCGCCGTCTTGAAGGTATCCTTCCTCGAGTGCACAAAAACCATGACCTGGTGTCCCTGTCGGAGCATATCGGTGACCTTCTCAAACGCAACCTGGTCAAGATTTTCCCTTGACTTCGCTGACCCTGGCTTGCCCTTGACACCGAGAAAATGTTGCTCTAGAGGGACCGGTCTGAAGGATGCATCGAAGTAGAATAAACCAGCCATACGGTTGACTTTGAGGAAATCGGCTACATCAATGTAATTTGGCAGAGTAGCCGAGAGACCTACTATGCGAATGAGCGACTGCGTGCTCTCCACTTGACGCTCTGTACGTGCGACGAGAGACTCCAGGACAGCGCCGCGCTCATCATGCAGCATGTGTACTTCGTCGATGATCAGCAGGCGCACCTTCTGCACGAGCTCGGTGTCGCCTGTGCTCTTACGCGTTACTACATCCCATTTCTCAGGAGTAGTAACTATGATCTGAGTCTGCGTGATTTCTGCCTTGGTGAGATGCATGTCTCCAGTCAGTTCTCGGACCTGGATCCCCAGCCAAGCCAGTCGTTTACCCAGCTTTTCTGTAATCTCAGCAGCTAAAGCTTTCATGGGGGCGACGTATACGATCTTGAAATCTTCCCTCATGACTACAAACTCTGTCGCCTCGGGTTCGTCGAGGGGACTAGGAACGATGTTCTTGCCGATTATGTTCAGTATGGCAAGCATGGCCGCGTCAGTTTTACCAGCACCAGTTGGCGCGCATATCAGCATGTTCTCGCTAGTCTTGTACGCAACTGGGAAGACAAGACTCTGCATGCGATTGAGGGTCTTGTATCCTCTGAAAGTCCTGCGGCAAAGACCGTCCATTTCTTGGATCTCAACCAGCTTCCGGCCTACACCGAGGGTCCCAACGCGGGCAGCGGGAATGGAATACTCCTCGTACTTCTCGTTCTCTGTGCGCTCGCTTCCAAGGGGCAACGCATACTTGCGGCCATGTGCAGAGAGTGTGTTACCAGCTTCATGCGATTTGTAGACATGCGGGTATTGGGGGCCAGTCCTGTCAACACTAGCAGCAAGAGAGGCGTGCTTGTGTTCATGGTCCTGTCGGCGGAGCGCTTCTTCTCGTTCCTGTCGCGTCTGAAGACGATCCAGGACACCCTTCTGCTGGCTTGAGGCGGTAGTAGCCTTTACGATATCCCTCCTGTGGCGGATAAAGTCGGCAACCAGGTCGAGCTCGCCGTACCCAAGAACATTCGCCAGCATCATCTGAAGCTCCTCGTCGTTGCTGTCTGAGGCTAAAACCGCCACCACCTGCTCTTGCAAGGCCTGGGCATCTAAGCCAGACCCACGCCGTGTAACGTCTACGCATTGCTGCTTGAGCCATTCCGGACTATACGGAGCGGCGTCTGTGGAAACCTCGCCGGCAGGAGCCTCGAAGCCGTCAAGATGATCGCTGCTGTAATCCTCTTCGTCAGCATCGCTTATCAGGTCCCAGATGTCATCGCCGCTGGTCGTTCCTGAGAGGTCGTCGTCGTCGATTTTGATATCCTCTCCGTAGAGCTGGGTGTCGCCGTTCTTCTGAGGCAGCTTGAGTTCCGCAATAGCCGCGCGCATCGCCGCCAACTGAACAAGCCATTCTGATTCAGCAGTTTCAACGGAGGGAGACATTCTGATTTCTTGTGCAGAAGTCGGTTCTTCGAAGACGTGAAACGTGGCCGGGCCTATTGATTCTAGAGAACACCCAGATGTTTCTTCGCAAGAGGTCTTTTGCCTCACTACTTCCAGTTGCGACTTTGTCGGTGATGACTCGCACATGCAAATCGCCTAAGCGTGAATTTGATATCGGAGCTTATCGATAAGTCCGCCAAGAATCGACAATGACATCGCCGCATTGAGGCTGACATTGAAGCCACCGCCTGTTCGTGTTTACCACGGTTCTCTATACCCTCCGCCTTCAGGCATCACTACCACTGTTATCCTTCACAGTCGATACTTCGCAACCTATACGTGTTCACGCCCTACAACAGAAGCGCTTCGTCTCCAGTCCTCTCTCTTTCGTAAACTCCCTCCACCGACCGCAACCATGAAGATCCTCTACATAGGCGTCCGTCCCTCCTTCCCCCCCTATATGCCTCTCGCCTAGCTAACGCTATGCCAGATTCTCAAGAACGAGCAAAAGCCCGCAGTAGAACTCGCCGCCGAGCGCGACCTCTCCAGCTACTCTCGCTTCACCCGCACAAGGTAGCCTCCTCCCAAGAACCTCGCCCACCCAACTCCAGCTAACGCTCCTGTGCCTTCCCCAGCGTCGGCGAATTCATGACTCTCTTCTCCAAGACCGTCGCTGAGCGCACCCGCCCCGGCCAACGGCAGGACGTGGAAGAGCAGTCCTACACCTTCCACGCCTACGCGCGCTCCGAGGGCGTCTGCGGCCTCATCATATCCGATCACGAGTACCCAGCGCTGGTCGCGCATCAGCTGCTGTCGAAGGTGGTCGATGAGTTCTTGACCAAGTATCCGCGGTCCACATTCGCGAACTCGGATGCGCAGCTCGCCTTTCCGCAGCTGAAAGAATACATTGTCAAGTACCAGGATCCGGCAGCGGCGGACAGTATTGTAGGTTTGCCCTGGGATGGCTAGAGGGAGAGGAAGGTGCTGACGTGATTGATCCCGCAGATGAAAATTCAGAAAGAGCTCGACGAGACGAAGATTGTGCTGCATAAGACCATAGAGAGCGTGCTGGAACGAGGGGAGAAGATAGACAGTCTAGTCGCAAAGAGTGACGGACTGAGCGCGCAAAGCAAGATGTTCTACACGCAGGCGAAGAAGCAGAACTCGTGTTGTGTTGTTATGGTGAGTTTGCCAGATACGTGTGGCTAGAGAGCCAACGTCGAAGCTGACTTGTGCCCAGTGATTTAGCGAGGTTGGATTCTGGAGCGGCGTTGCATGATGCATGCGATTTGTGATATATTCGTACATACCCGACACCTATGATTTGGTCGATACAGTCCTGCAGGGATTCGAGGCATACTTTATTTCTATCTTCCATGACATCTCGGCAACGATGGGCAGGTGCTCCGTGTTTGGAAAAGGCTTTCAATTCCCCTCACGCGCAGTACAGTCACCGCTCGTCCATACACCAGAGCCGTCGACCACCATCCTACCGCTACCCCTTTCTCGTATCTCTCAACACGTTCCTCAATTTCGACGAACCAGCCATAAACCATGAAACGCTACATCTCCAGTCATACATCGCTGCACTTCGTTGCATCCATGTTTCGGTCCATACTACGCCAGCTACCTCACCTCATAAGCTTTGCCCTCTCCCTCCTTTCAACCATCACACCGATACATAAAGTACTGCCACAGCACCTGAGAAGCCACTAAGGCGCATGCTTGCCGTGATCTATGCGCACGTGACATTCCATCCAAATATTACCGATGTTTTACCGAACAAAGGTCACGTGAGAAACGGCGATGTGCCAAGAGCTCATGAGCAGCAGCTGTGACTCGGAGCAAGCTGCTGTTCGACGACCTCGGGGTCAGGTTCAGTTTAAAGCCATGGCTCGCACCGAGGAAGCAGCAGCTTGGTTCGCAGCCGTCTACCGTGCCGTGCAAGAGATACCGCACGGAAGAGTCACGTCCTACGGTCACATTGCGCGATTGCTTGGGCGACGTACGTGCTTCTCTACGCCTGCCTTTCCCCTTCGTCCGTACTGCAAAATGACCTGAAGTTGACATGCCGGGCTGAACTTCCAGCTGAATGTCCACGGTACGGACTACCTTACTGCACGAGCGCAGCCAAAGTCAGAAGAGGAATGAGGCTGACAAGAGCCCAGACAAGTCGGCGTCTGTCTAAAACACCTACCTTCAGCAGCCAGCGGCAGCAGATGGCACGATGGCAACGTGCCGTGGCAACGCGTGATTAACGCCAAGGGCGGTATCAGCCCTAGGTCAGTGAGCTGAATGAGCCATCAGGCTGCTGCTTTCTTCTGGTCACGATGCTGATGAGACCCAGAGGTCCTGGAGGCGCCAGTGGGCAAGCGGCGGCTCTGCGCCAAGAGGGCGTGACTGTAGACGAGGGGAGCTTGGGGGAGTTCAGCGTGGATCTTCAGGCTTATGGATGGTTTCCGGACGTTCTCCCGAGCGAGGAAGGGGAGGACAGCGAGGAGGATGAATAGCTCGTTGCAGAGAGATGGAGATGGAACGGCCCGTGTCGCTTTGAGTGGTCGTGCTGGGAGCCTCGGAAGTTGTGCAGCCACAAGGATTGTGGCGCGTCGGAGCGCTTCGCCGGAGCTGGGAGTCACGATGAATGGGGTGACTCTCTTTGGTATGTCACCATGTGGTTGAAGCCTTGAAGGATGGTCGTTCCAAACAAAGAAGCAAGCTTTGGGCGTGGACAAGCGATCACCATCCGGGGACAGGGAAGTGCAGCAGTGAGATCAGCGGATCGGCGCCGGCGAACCCCCAGCCTCCGTCCCTTGTTCTTCGTGAGGACCAAGATGAATCCAGCATCATCCGGTCAGCAGGCAACCCTCCACCACGAGACGGAGTCCGGCTGTGCCTGGCAGCATGACACGCCCAGCTTATCGCGCGCAGGCCTCCAAGCAAGGCTTCACTAGATACCCCAATGACGCCGCCCGAAGATGTGGGGAGCTGGAGCTTCCGACCCGTTATCAGCGCCCCCAGCGGTACCTCAGACAACTCCCCCCAGCTCCCTTTGTCCTGCCCGACTATCGAGCTCGCTCTACATAACAAACCCCGCCTTTGTTGTTCACAGAAAGCCATAGACAAACGAAGTCTGCCCCCGCCGCAGCTTCCACTTCTCTAGAACCATCTGCCATTACCTGAGCTTGCCCGTTCCGGCGCCACTGCCTCATTTGCGTTGACTCGTATCTTAGTGACTCAGCAGCGGCCTGCTTCGACTCATCTCAGACGTTCACAGACGCATTACTTCAGCTGTTACTAGATCCTTCCTCCTTCTGTGCATCTTCTTGCCATTTCCTTCCGACCTACAGGCTCTTCTTCCATCTCTCATTCACCACCGACCGAACAGCTTCAGCCTTCACCTCCGTCTGCCAGCACAGCATCTCCACTCAGCTACTGGAGTGAGTTCTTCACGGGCTTCCCTTCCTCCTCACCATATTCTTCGGGAGCTTCCCGGCTCTCTTGTTCGTACAAAGAACTGCTACTGTCGTCTACAACCCTGTCCTGTGTTTCTGGCACTGACTCACAGCTAGCCTCACTCCAGCATCCTTAGCACAAACACCCAAGCCACCACGACCAAGCTACCGCCGTTCGACAACATGGCCTCCGAGCAGACCTTCTCCGCCCAAGACTTCCGCGCCGCCACCAAGGATTACAAGCGGGCGCACGACCAGAAGCACAAGTGGGCTCTCGGCCAGGTTATCGGCAACGGCCTCGCCAACCCTGAGGGCAAGATCAGGCCGTTGATGCCTCCAAGGTAAGCACGTCCAACAGGTGCATTCCCATCACTCCCTTGCGCGGGCCTAACACCCCTAAAGCGTAGCCACAACTGCAGCCCTCCGGTTCCGTAATGGCCGAGACCAGACACGCGCCCAGACCAAAGCTAAGACGGCTCAAACGCGCGACATCCTGAGCGAGCAGAGCGAGTCGTCCGCAGACGAATCCATCGACGAGCCATCTGCGGCTCCCGAGCCGGACGCGGGCATCACTTATTCCTTCGATGCGCCCCAGGGGCCCAGCCAGGGTAGCCAGATCTTGACGCTAGCCATCGCGCAGGCTGTGGAGCGCTTCGAGTCTAAGCAGACGGACAAGCTCATCAAAGAGGAGTATGAGGTTCTGGACGAGGAGGGCGCGTCGAACCCACGCGCTTTGGGTCGGAAGCGCCACGTGTCTCCCTCTGGCGGCGAGGAAGCTGATGTAGAAGCTGATGACTTCGTCGTTCTCTGAGCGAACACGAACACTTGCTACAACGGTCTCGCGTCTGGGCTTTAGGGGTTCTGGATCCGGATTTGGTATTTAGTCTTCGGCGTTGGCATGACTACATGGTACCTTCACCTGGCGGGCATTGGCTTTCATTCTATGATACCTTGGGTAGGCAGCATCAGGAGAGGAGCATCGGCGCTTCTTGAGGACCTGAGCAGCATCGGTCTTCTAATCACTTTGGGATATTGGTTTAGTGGGCACCTTGTATTCACTCGCAGTCCATAGCTCGCGGCCTTCAGCACGGGCAGTACAGAACTTACGAAACTGCACGGTACCTCGTTTGACAAGTGATGATTGTCGTGGTTGCCCTTCATACTACGAAGTACCTACGTACTGAACCGTGGCTGAGCAGCTGGTGATCTCTTGGGTTGGCTCTTGGCCCTTCGTCATGCTGCAGAGAAACAAGGAGATCACCTCCCGTACGTAAAACACCAAGCCTCCGACATTCTCCACCTGCGCCCATTGAACGACCACAACCTGCTGGTTTGTATTTTCTGATAGCGTTCTCGTAGTTCTCATACAGCTGCTGCTTGATCTGAGCGCCCACGTTACACGCTCAAGCACACAGGGAATTCCTCTCGCCACCGGAGTGCAGCTCTCGACCGCACCACATCCCGCGCACAATCTTTACTACACTCCACCAACACCCCACCAAGACTACACCATGGCTCGCCCACGATGGATGCTCCACGTTCAAGCCCAATTCTGGCGCACCCTCATGGGTATCGGCATGATGCTGCACCGCTTCGCACCTCCGCGGCCCCCCAAGCCCAGCTTCACCCGCACCGTCACCACCACCATCTCGCCACGGCGCGGCCAGTTTACGATGCAATTCTACGTCCCGCGCGACTACGACGTTCAGCGCCGGCTGGGCCGCGGCCGGAAATACCCTGTAGTTGTGAACTTCCACGGCGGCGGCTTCACACTGGGGACTGCGACGGATGACGCTCGATGGTGCAAGACGGTCGTCGACGAGGTGGGCGCGGTGGTCGTCAGTGTGGATTATAGGCTCGCGCCTGAGCACCCATTCCCTACGGCTGTGGAGGACGGCGTGGATGCGATACTGTACCTCGCCCAGCGCGCGGACGAGCTCTACATCGACCTCGAGCGCATCGCCGTCAGCGGCTTCAGCTCCGGCGGAAACATGTCGCTGACGGTGCCGCTGCGGCTGCAGCAGGAGACGATCACCGAAGACTATCTCGGGCGGCACTTTTTGACCAACAGCAGCGGGGAGAGCAGCGGGTCCTCGAAAGCCGGTCTCAGTGCGCCTGATGGGCCCGCCCCGCAACAAACCCGGCCCATGCTCCAGAAAGCCTTTTCCGCCGGCCGCACCCTCGTCTCGGTCAGCCGCGAAATCCGCATCAAGGCCATCTGCGCCTGGTATCCGTCCACAGACTTCACCAACACCCGCGAGCAGCGCCGCATGACGTGTTCCCGCAAAGACCAGGAACTTCCCGCCGTCTTCACCGACCTGTTCGACGCATCATACCTCCAGCCGCCGACGATGGACATGTCGAACCCGTACCTCTCGCCCGGCGTCGCCCCACACGAGATGCTGATGGGCCTGCCAGACGACATCATCCTGTTCACGTGCGAGTGGGACATGTTGCTCGCGGAGGGAGAGCGGCTGAGGGATAGGCTGCGGGACGAGTGCGGAAAGAACGTGGTCTATCAGATGGTGCCTGGCGTGCCGCATGCGTGGGACAAGGCGCCGAATCCGCTGAAGCCGACGCCGGGCGTGCAGCAGCATTATTTGAGGGCGTGTGGGGAGCTGAGGAGGGTGTTTAAGGTGGCGCCAGTGCCGGGAAGTGTGAGTGCAGGAGCGGGCAGGAGGAAGAGTATTGTGAGATAAGCGAGGTTGGCATTAGATAGAGTCTGTAAAAGAAGTTGGAGCTAGATTCGATTGAAGGAGCGGGGGCGTTTGGCGTAGAAATGGGGTGTTTCTGAGGGGTGCGTGTGATGTCTCGCTGCTATATTGAACAGCTAGCATACCGAACTTAAGCTCATTCCAAGCGACCAACATGATGTGCAAAGCACGGCACAATACACAATCTCTACAACAAGCACATGAGATCAGTACCACAGGACGTGGTGTTCACAGCCTTCGAGCTGTTAGGAACATGTTTCACGCAAAGAAGGCGCTTTCTCGCTTTAATATCTCCAGCGGACTATTTCACCAGACATGCTCCGCCATCGCTAAAGGCGGAGGCTCCCCGAATCCGTAGAAGCCCTTGAGCCCCGGCAGCGGCCTCCGATGCCACGTCCTCGCGAACCGCTTCGCCTCCGTCTCCGTCTCGAAAGAAACAAGCCACCTACTCGCCACGTATTGAGGCCGGGTGGTCTCCAGCGTCTGCTCCTCCTTCTCCCTACCCTCCTCGAGCACACTCAGCGCGTCCTTCGCCCGCCCCTCATCGCGTCCACCCGCCGCGTCCCTCCCACCCCTCCTTGGCCTCTCCACCTTCACAACCCCCCCATTCGGCCCCTTGAGCGCCCACCCCACGCCCCTCTCCTTCAAATCCGCGGCAATGAGCCCGCGTATCGCCTGCGTGGTGGGCGCATTACTCGTGCCCTCACAATGCAGCAGCACCCTATGCTCCTGGCCGTCCGCCCAGGGCAGCGTGCGATCGACGCCGCCGTCCTCGATCAGCCGGCGCAGCGGCGCGGGGTACGGCTCGGGAATCATGCGCAGGTCGAGGGTCTGCGAGGGCGGCACGAGCGCGAAGGACTGCAGCAGCGCGTGCATGTCCTGGCCGTCGGGGGAGTAGCCGGGGGGAGGCGGGATGGGCGAGAAGAGAGAGGTTGGGACGTGCGTTTTGGACAGCCGGTGCGCGTAGGCGACGTGTTCTTGGAAGGCGTGCGCGGAGGCCGGGGTGGAGAAGAGGAGCGTGTAGCGGTCTGTGCGCTCGAGGGTGTCGGGGTCGCGGTGGGGGATTACTGGGGAGGGGGTTGTTAGTGTCTGTACACGGCGTTGTGGATAGAAACCACGGGATTTGTGGAGCGCACACACCTTTCAGGATGTCGCCCTCCCCGGCCCATTCCTCGATATGCTTGCCCTTCGGTATCATACGCCGGAAATCGGCCTCCGCGAGCGACTTACTTGCGCCGCGCAGGACGAGCACGGTCCAGCGTGATTCTCGGCCCGCCTTCAGTGCTTCGATCATGCGCTGCCGCGCTGATTTCTGCTTAGGTGGCTCTGGGGCGTCGGTGTCGTGGGGATCGAGTACTAGGCGTGGGATGATTCTGTGTTCGTCGGGTGGAGGTGCGGGTTGCTGCTTCCTGGCTTCCTCGGGGAATAGCTCCTGTAGGAGAGAATATGTTTCTTGCGCAGAGTTTGGCTGGACGGGCGGAGGCTCTACAGACGGTGATTGAGTGTTCTCCAGTTTGACGAATGTAGACTGAAGATTAACAAGCTGAGTAGATTCTGCCTGAGTTGGCCCTGTTTGAGTGGCCCTTGTCCGGGCGGTCGTTGCCTGAGCAGACCTTGTCTTGGGGAGTATGGCTCTAGTAGACCTCGTCCGAGGCTTCTCCGATTGAGAGACCGTAGCCTGAGAGGGGGTTACTTTGAGAGACTCCGGTTGAGGGGACAAAGCCCGGGAAAACGCTCGTTTGGGTAACGCTGACTCAGTAGCCTTCAGCTGAGTGGACTGTCCCTGAGTGTTCTCCGAGTGGACAGCCTCCGAACGGGATACCTTGAACTGGATAGATTTCGGCTGAGCTGATTTGGGACGAATGGAACCTGCCCGACTTTTTCGTGGCTGATGAGACTCTTCTTGCATTGACTCTGGCTGAGTAGTCTTTGGCTGGACAGTGCTCGGCTGGGCAGCCTCGGGCTTCGCGGGACTAATCTTGGTGACATCGGTCTCTAGTTCGAAAGTCGACTCTCCTAAAGAATCAGATTCTTCCAGCATAAGTGAGCTGTGACTCGGTTCGGCCTCGTTAATGCTCTGACCTGAGAGGATCAACCTCCTAACCGCGTGGGAATTGGTCGTTGTCCGGTCAGCTGAAGATGGGACTGGATTCGCCTTAGCAATACCCCAAGCGCCTCTAGGCAGCTGGTCGGCCTCTCCGGGGGTCGCCGCTGTCTTCCCAGGCTTGTTCGCGCGCGTAGATGGGATTCTCTTGTTGATGCGCAGAGTCCTTGGAGAGGATTGCTCAGCCCGGCCAGATGATACCTCTGACCCTTTCTTCTCATTTGCGTGTACAATTGAAGTTCTTCTAGTATTGGCCGAAACCCCTATAGGCGACCGGTCGTTCGCTATAGGAGTTGTGGCTGTCTCTTGAGACTTGCTTGAAGGCAGTGCTGATATGCTCTTGCTAATGCCCCAAGCCGTCAAAGGCAGCTGTTCAGTCCTGACTGGAGCCGTGCTCGCCCCTTCACTTGTAGATGCACGCGAAGATGGTCTTATCCGCGCGGCGCTCCGAGCTCTTAAACGCGGCCCGATAGTCCCCCTAGACCGCACGTATTCCTCTCGTGCCTTGCTCCTATCCGTAACCTTGTTCGACAGCTTCTCTGACGGCTTCGCACCGCCCGAGTCTCCGTCCCCCCTTTCCCCTATACCCCAAAGATGCTTGAACGAAGCATTCTTCGGGATCATCTTTCCATCTTTAATCCACCCTTTCTTGAACCTAACCTGAGTCTTCGGTGCATTCCCCTCCGCGCTGCCATCATGCCCCTGAGGTTTTCCAGCGTCCCCTACTTGTTGTGGAGCTGTTGGGTGCAGCGGGCGAGGGATCTCTTCCGTGGGCTTTGGGACATCCTGCGCTGGGCTGTTATCGGGCGCTACAGATTTCCAGACATTCTTGAAGCGCGGAGGGCGCCACGCGGTACCCAGGTAACGCGGATCGAGGCGCCGCGGCATCAATTGAAGGCGGTGGACGGGGCTGGGTGCTGCATCTCAACTGCGGTGCGGTTGCTTTGAAGCTTGGCCGCTCAGAAACCGCAGCGGAGCTCGGGATTAGTCAGCGGCCAACTCCGCAAACGGCGCTGAACCTCTCGTCCCCAGCTCCTTCAGCGCTTTCGACTCTACTCTGGTTGTGCTTGTCACCCTTGACCTGGAAACTGCTTAATTGAGCTCTCAACCGGGCGTCGCAGCCCATCGTGCATCTTGTTATCTGGTTACGTCCGCTCCTTTCGACTAGAGCATCTTACGACCAAGATAGTAATTTTCCTCGACCGCAAAACCTTTATGCCAAGACCAGGCAAATCCCGATGTATAAATCGATAGTTTCCCCGAGGCCGCCAACTCGGGCAAAGTCGCGCTCCTACATACTAAACCCAGGATGACTCAACAGCTCCAGTTCGGCCTCCGGCCACCACAGCAGCGCCCCACGGAGCCGACGCTCGAGGGCGCCTTCCGGGTCCAAATCGCGCCCAACGATCTCAAGGCCCTAGGACTCCAGCAAGGCGACCCCATCCGGCTGGCGACTGTCACTGAAGGCGGACCTAGCAAGCTGGGGCTCGGTTCAGCATTTCTAGCAGCGACACCGAACGCCGGCAGTGGCGCGAAGAGATATGTGCAGGTTACGGACACGTTTAAGGAGACTTATGGGTTTACGCTCGAGGATCGGGTGACGATTAGGAAGGCACTGGATACGCTGCAGCAGGCGCGGGTAGTGCATTTGAAAGAGGTAGTGCAGGGTGTGTTGCCGGCAGATGCGGAGAGCTACGAGGACCTGGACGTTCCGATACGATATACATTAGGTGAGCAGTCTAGACAAATCCGGGCGTATTATTACTGAACATAGCAGGGAAAACAAAGTTTCTGGTTGTGGGCGGCGCCTTCGAAGTCGTCCCACCAGACGGCGACAAAAAAGGCCGCAAAAGACGTTTCGTTATAGAGAGGATCGAGCCGCCTCTCGACACGAGTCAGCCATACGAGTTTACTTTCAAGACCAAAGTCCATATCGCGGGCAGTAGGCCGGTTGTAGTTGCTCCAACCGCACCCAGTTTTCTTTCGATCAACTCAGACGGCATAGGCGGTCTCCATGAGCAGATCAGCCAGATCAACTACATACTTAGAAGATTTAACAATAGCTCTCGGCTCCCGCCCAGTCTACGCGGAAGCCGCGGTATACTTCTCCACGGTCCATCCGGAACGGGCAAAAGCATGCTACTAGAGAAGCTGAAGGCAGCGGGCTGGCGAAAGGTGTTCGAAATCGGGGAGGCGACTCGCGGCCACGCAGGGCAGAACCAGTCTGCGATTCGCAAGATCTTCGAAGATGCCGCGGCAAGCGCACCAAGTATTATCGTTATTGACCAGTTGGACATTCTGGTCGGGAAGGATGAGCATGGCAATTCTGCTAATCCTGGCCTTGCGCAGCTGCTACGAGCTGGAATTGAAGGTCTGAGGCGATCGCAAATCCTGGTTGTGGCGAGCGCCCGGAGTCTTGGCCACATTGATGGGACTCTGCGAACGTCGAGGACATTCAAACACGAGATAGAGACACCTGTACCGTACGCTAAGGCGCGTGTGGAGATCCTGAAGATACTGCAAGACAAAGATCCCTCTTTACCACACGCGGTATCCGAGGCTGTAGGCGAGCGAACGCATGGGTTCGTAGGCCAGGACCTTGAAGTCCTCTGTGAGGACGCTTTGGAGCGGGCCTACGACCGCCACTTCGATCAAGACGACTTCGTCCACGTCGAGCAAGTAGACGACCCAAACAATGACCAGGCCGAAAACGGCGTTACGGAGACTCCGGTTCCCGCACCTTCTGGCACGGAGCTAGTTCTTGAAGCATCGCTCGACGATTTCGAGCAGGCTCTCCGCACCGTCCGTCCGACAGCTATGAAAGAAGTCTTCCTCGAACCCCCCAAAGTCCGCTGGAGCGAGATCGCCGGCTCCGAACACGTGAAGCAAGCGCTCTTCGAAGTCGCGGAGCTGCCCTACAAGGTAAGTCCCCTTCCACTGTCACCCCTAGCCCTCAACAGCCCAAGCATTAATGACACTAACACGATCAAGCGCCCGGACCTCATGGAGTACGCTCAAATACAGCCCTCCCGCGGGCTGCTACTCTACGGCCCCCCAGGCTGCAGCAAAACCCTCTGCGCGCGCGCCGCAGCCACCGAGTCCGACCTGAATTTCTTCGCCGTGAAAGGCGCAGAGCTAACCTCCATGTGGGTCGGCGAGACGGAGCGCGCTCTGCGCGAAGTATTCCGCAAAGCCCGCGCAGCCTCCCCCAGCATCATCTTCTTCGACGAGATCGACGCCATCGCCGGCGCCCGCCGCGGTGGCGCCTCGAACGGGCTGAACGTCCTCACCACGTTGTTGAACGAGATGGACGGCATCGAGAGCAAGCAGGGCGTGCTGGTGCTGGCTGCGACGAACAAGCCTGAGATGCTGGACGCGGCGCTCATGCGCCCTGGAAGGTTCGACGCAATGCTGTATGTCGGCCCGCCGAACGAGGCGGCGAGGAGGCAAATTCTCCAGATGAAGACGGCCAGGCGACCGGTCGTGGAGGGTCTGGATCTGGAGGAGCTCGCGAGAGTCACCGAGGGCTATTCAGGCGCGGAGATGGTTGAGATCTGTAACGAGGCTGCGAAGGCGATGGTGAGGGATGGCTTGGAGAAGGGCAGATGGGAGAGGATTGGGAGAGGGCATTTTGAGAGAGCGATGGAGCACATCGTGAGAGGCATCACGCCGGAGATGCAGGAGAGATATCAGAGGTGGGCGAAGGAGCGTTCGGCTGTTACGAGCTCATAGAACCATTTGAACTCGTCTCCCGTACTCTTCTATGTGCCTTCATCGCCTGATACACTTCCGGCAGTGCTTTTCAGGTCGATGGATGGATACAGTCGGCATATACGGCTATGCACTCTTTGCCAGGAGAATCGTACCAAGAATGCGCTTTCCTCGCTTCGGTCGTGCTCCTAGAAACCTAAGGGCTGGGAACCGCGTCCCTCAGCCGCCCGCCGATCGCGGCCCAACCCCTTCGCCCCCTTCCCCTCATCGTTCTATTCATCCATCTGCCACTCATAGTTCAGCCTCTCCAAATTAGCCCTCCGATTCCTCGCCCCAAACCACTCCTTCTCAAACCCATTCCCCCGATCCACCCCATCCCACCTATACCCTGGCCTGATACCATACCTATTCGGCGCCGCCGCACCTTTATACGCCGGCTTACCCCCCGCCCCCCTCCCCTCCTTCTTCGCACTTATAAACTGCGCCGCAGGATCATTCCACCGGTCCCGCTCCCTCAGCTCCTCATTTATCTCCACATCGTCCGCCCGCCGCGCCAACGGCATGTATTTCGCATCCTGAAGCTGCTGTCGCCGCGCAGCCTGCTCACGGCGCTGGACGTCGCCTTTGGCTTCTTCGGCCTGCTCAGCTGCCTTCTTGGCCTCGGCGTCCGCTTTGGCACGGGCCTCGGCTCGCTTCATGGCGACATTTATGATGCGCCCGGAGGCATCGCGGTAGATCGTTTCACGCGCTTTGCTACTCGCTCCTCCCCCATCGTCACCAAGACTCTGGAGACTCGCCATCTCGGCCTCCTTCTTGCGGCGCATTTGCGCGGCGATCTGCTCGGCGGTCTGCAGGCCTGCGTGAGCGCCGCTTTCCATCCTGGCCACGCTATCGCCGTCGTCGGCGTTCTCGATTACGGGGGCGTCTTCTGCGGCTTGCGCGAAGGCGGCGCGGTCGGCGGCTGCGGAGGCGATGATTGCGTCGGCGGCGGCTTGGTCGGCGTTTGTGGGGGCGGCGCTGCCGACGGGCTTCCAGGCGTTTTGCTTGGATTTGCGGAAGGAGGCTGTGTGGCCGGCTGGGGGGGAGATGGTTAGCTTAGATACTCGGCTTTGGGGCGCGAGCTGGGGAGGGCGGAGAGGGTATGTCAGAGTAAGGGAGGTACAAGGAGAGTAAGAAGAAAGAGAGACACACCCATAGTAGGCCCCTCGTCCTCATCTCTGCTGCTAGCATTGGTGCTTGTGTTCCAGCCTGGAGTGTCGTCGTCTGCGATAATGAGGCCGGCGGAGGGGTCTGCCGTGCCTTTCCGCTTGCGCTTTTTAGACCGCTTCTCGGAGGGCGCGTCGGCGGTTAGGTAGTTCTTTGCTAGGTAATCGGCGAGTGACATTGCTGGGGTATATGGTCGCTGTGGGGTATAGGTGAGAGCTGCAAGGACGGTAGTCGCAATTGGGCCGAAGTGCGCCCGAATCATGGTCTCGCTATCACGTGCACGACGTGTGAGTTTCCAGGCCTAAATCTCTAGAAGCATTCAGAGGCACCGACGTCAACACCAAGCTGTACCCGTCCCCGGGAGCGCTGGACACACGCCGGATGCTTCAGCCTGGAGATGCCCCCGGTGTCTCGTGCGCTGAGCGGCAGGTGTGTTGTGCAGTGCCTTACCGGCGTCTCCCACTGCAGGCACAAGGGGCATTTGGTTCGTCATCTCGAAGCCCACAGGGAGACATTCGCAACCCAGTGCAAGAACAGGCGAGACTCTCACAGTTAGATGTCATCCAGATCCTGGGCACTGGAGGTGCTGGTTGGTTAAGGGAACGGCACTAGGAGATTTGGCGAGATTGAGGATGCCAAACCTCCACACAACATGAAACACCGCAGGTCAGATCGATGCATGAACCACCAAGCAACGCAAGCCCCAAGACGCTTGTCGGCATCAACTTCAGACTGTGCTACGGCTTCCGGGATGCAAATTTCCAGGTAGGACCTTGAGTACCAATGCCTCCGAGGTGGCCTAAGCCTTGATGTTATTGCAAATCTCTCAGACTATCAATCCGCTGTGGCTCCACGTATCCGCAGGACGGTGATCTACGGCGTTTCATTTTGTTTCAACGGTTGTTGTGCGTTTTCGCATTCCGTCCGAGTTTTCTATTCCTCACTTCCGCAAGCCGGGTGCTGCGACTTCCCATTCTAACTTCGACTGTCTGTTTGTCGAACCTCTGTCTTCTTTCACTCTTTCCTTCAAGTCTAGTCATTCACTCCTTGAGCTCTCTGGAGAGCCGTCCTATCCTTACCTTCGTTTCATCACATTCTTTCAACACTGTATAACCATTCTCCGCATTGCTTGCTATAACGACCAGATTTGCACACGAATCACCATGGCCAAAACACTTTACAGGTCAAAATCTTTACGATTCAGGAGGCGGCGAGATCAGTCCCCGCAAGAGAACGATATCTCCTCGCCATGCCTAGTCGCAACAGATGCAGCACCTCGACACGATCTTTACGACATAAAAACTGCTGCTTTGACAATGCACCCAATCAGCCCATCCGATGCAGCCGGATATGAGCAGCGTCCAAGAACCGCAGGCGGAGATTCAGCACGAAGCAAGCTCTTGCGTTCAGTTACGACGCCGGTTGCTCACGGACCCAGAGATACCACCTTGGAGCTTCCTTCGCTGTCATCAAAGACAATCATCTGCAGTGCAAAAGTTCAAGGGAGAACTATCGGCATGGCGCTTCGCAAAGCTGAGCAAGCCGCGCCGTGGGATCAGGACAACATCGTTGACTGGAAACCGCCGAATGGCAGCACATGCACCCTAGTCACCAGTATATCTTCAGGATCCAACACGACCACTACCCAGCATGACGAACAAAAGCCCAAGATTAGCCGGTGGAAGTCGATGTTTGGGAGGAAGCCATCGCGTACGCCTCAGCAGTCTCCGCCGTACAAGCTCCAGGCTGCAAAACAGACAAGGAAGAGATCGACGACCACGCCCGTGACATCGCGGCCAGCAGTCTCGGCCTCAAAAGCGGACGCCACCTGTAGTTCTAAACCGGATAAAAACCTGAGTTCTTGTAGTGGGAATACCTCTCCTGTTGGACTAGGTGTACCAGCGGTAACGTTGTCACCGGAATCTGAGACTAAGCTCGACGATCAACGGCCAGCGGGACGTATGCTCGACATCGAAATTCCCAACATCCAGATGGAGAGGTATAGCGTCATGTTCGGCACCGTCTTACAGCCAGCGCACCCCCCCGTCCCTCAGTCGTTGCTGGTTCGACGTCAGGGGAATACAGACAGACTGAAGCCGCTCAACGAGTTGAAGGTATGCCTCTCCTCCCTTAGTAGGTGAGACGTTTCCGAGGCTGATGTGGACATCCTTAGGTTAAGCCAGCAAACGAGCTCCTGCGTCCGCAGCGCAGAGCATCGTCCCCTTCGCTTGCTCGCTCGCCCTCTTTCTCGCTTTTCCCCGCTGTGGACAGCCGCGCCTCCCCCACACACCGGCCCAAGCATTTGCAGCGGTCTCAGACGGCGCCTGGAGCGCTATCACCGAACCGCGCTGTGTTCCAGACTTCCAACGAGGCCGTAGCATCCGAGATGCAAAACTCTCAAAGTACTAACTCGGAGGTTCTTGTCGCAACACCAACTACCACCGGCACGATCGACGTCTACGCAGACTACTGTCTAACGCCCCTTTCCATCTCGGTTGGCGAAGATCCTAGCTATCATCGTGACTCGGAAGACTCTAGGTATGAGACGGATCTTCGGCCACCTCCACTTCTCATATCGAAACCACCGCCGTCTCCGGCATCCCCCGCCTCTCCCACCGCGCAGGTGTCGATAGCGCGGAAGGTGTCGGTCACGCGGCCTCGCGCTGATAGCCTTAGACCTATGCCAATTATTCGTATGGGTTCTGGACGTGTCGCTGGTCGAAAGCCGCGCACTCCCACATTGGTAGAGCCGCTTAAGAGGATCAGTCAGAGGGTGGAGGTCGAGAGTGCGTAGTACTAGCAATTTGGCGTTTCGGGGATAGTTGGAGACTTAGGCCAGGATGCCGATGTAGACGGTTTGGAGGAGGATATACCCTGTATCTAAGCGTCTGTATGGAATAGATGAAGTGGTGTTTTATGAAATGATTTTAGCAGTTCCTGGCCAATCACCACCCGCGGACATGAGAAGGGGAGCGTGGGGGAGCTAGCACCTTCCTGTCTCGGGCTTTTCAGCAGTTGCGTGTATAGCACACGTGCAGTTAAGACAGTGGCTGATGTGCACAGGGTATTTTGTACTTAAGCTCGTCTGGTCCACTCTCAGGAGGTCCGTCGGAGATCTTACAATTTCACCTTCGGGATTCTCGCCTCAGGCAACAAACAGGAAGCGGGTGTCGGGGATCCGCCTTCTCCAAGCAACCTCCAGGTGCTCCCTCCATTCGACAACGACAGCAGAGCAATACTATGCCTCTCCTCGCGGTCGTCGGATTCAGACGATGGAGCGTGGTAAATCGCGCATTTCCTCTGACATTAATAGTCCCAATTGAGCGCTTTTCAGTCGGGACAATGAGCGGCAGTTAAAACAGTCACCGAAACCGTTTACACAGCCGCGCGACTGCAGTGCTCTCTACATAAAGCACGCGCATATACACGCTGTGATTGGCAGCCTTGAACATCAGGTAGGGTTCAGCGCGCATGTCGAGGTAGGTCTTGAAGGCGTATTGCCAAAAGCGTCTCCGGCCTCAGCTTGGCTATGGAGGCTGAGCCGCCCGCAGCCTTATCCTGGGAGGGGCTCTGTTTTCCGTCTTCTCTCCTTCTTCTGCTGTGCATCTTTTGCTTCATGCGAACTAAGGTGCGGGCTTTCTACCAGTAGTTAAGCCAAGCTCAGTGTTGGGTTGTTCATCACCGCAGCGGGGGAATACAAGTGTAACGGACCTTGTTACTGGCAGTAAAAGATGTCAGACTTAGAGGTAAGGCGCTCGTCACACCCTGTACTCTCACAGCTTGTCAGAGCTTCTCAAGCTGCACGATGTTTCGCTCTTGTCTTCCGTATGGTGCTTGTGGCCACCCCATGCGCTCGTTCTTAGCCGAAAGCTAACATGCGTTCCTTTATCCAGGTTGTTGCCGCAGTATCGGCCATTGTCTCAGCCTTCCATGGAGGATACGAATTGATCAACCGCATCAAGGGGAGGAGAAAGGGCAAAAGAAAAGCAGCACAGGCGTCGAAAGAGGAGAATTTACAGGAGTCTCTCCAGGAGGGCGAGAGTACGGTTCGAAAGCGCTTTGACGACGGTTGTCAACAGCTCGGCGTGCCGTTTATGACCGGTGACGGTGAGAATTCTCGTCGCACATCCTTTCTTCTAGCATTGGCGGTCTGGCTGACACACCTCAGACATTGCTCGGGAACGCCTATATCACATCGCGGTCGTGATGCAAGCAGAGATCATCCGGAGCTTGCAGCTCGCTGCGGAGTTCCAGAACATCATGGTCAACCTAACAGTCCTGCGAGACGCCTCCGTTCTCAACCGCCAAGATACACTCAACACACTCGGGGAGCTTCGGCAACGCATCCTTGAGAGCTTGCCCGTCGAGCGCCCTTTCGCTGTCAGTTTACAACTACCTCGTATGCGAAGGGCACCATCGCCTGAATCGATCCAGATGCGAAGGGAACCGTTGATGGAATCGATCCGGACATTCATGACCGCGCAGATCGCGCCGGACTACATTCCTCCAGCTATCACCATAACCGCAGCGCCAGACACAAGAAGCGAAAGCGGGATCACTCGTTTCCTATCGAGCAGGCGTGCAGCTACCTCAAGGAATGCTTTGCCGAACGCTCCAACCCAGCTATATTTCGCATCAACTTTCGAACATCTCCGTTCAATCTTCCAGCAGCAGGAACCCAGCTTCGAAGAACCAGTCTTCCGCCAGCTTGGGCGACTGCAGATCGAGAATGAACCACAAGGCTGGGCCGGAGCCCCATGGAACGCCTCAATCTCAACAGGTAGTGCAGAGTCGAATCTCTCCTACAGTGGTGCGTCCGTCAGCAGCGTTGAGACTCTCAGCACTCCATCTCTACGAAGCAGCAGCACACCGTCGACGTCAGGGATCAGTACTGCCACCAGCCCTGATGGATTGCCTCCGGGCCTTCCGGTTTCCGTCCAGCTCCAGAGACCTACCTACTCCCGCCCTCCGCCCCTGACCCAATCCATAAGTTGGTCACAGCCGAACCAATCCCACCAACCACGCCCCTGCAAGAAAAATAACTACTGGGGCTTCTGCAAAGGTGCCTGGGCGACGCGCGTGTCTCCCAACGAAGGTCTGACCATCAAGAACCGCCTGGAAGGCTATAGCGCGCGAGCACCCCCCTTCGACTTCGCCATGGAGAAAAAGCCAGAAAGATACTACGGCCAGTCGTCGTTCCTGAAGTGCAGGTACTGCGAGTTCCACAGCGCCTCTTACAAGCGGACGTTAAGGAGCGTCGATCCAACCGTGCAGACCTCCCCCTGCGGCATCCGCTACCGTTGGATCTTCCTGGCCAAGAGTCACATCAAGGCGAGCAGGGCGTCCCAGGCGGCAAGCCCGAATTACGGCTGTATGATCTGCTGCGCCGAGGGCCGTGACACGATTGTGTTTGGCAATCCGGAGACGCTGATGAATCACATTTACCTTGAGCACAGGCGGCAGATGAGCGCGGATATGCAGTCGAGAATGAAGATTGTTTTCAATCGGTGGGCGGATGAGAAGGATGACTGGGATCTTAATATTCTCTTGGCGCTTAAGATGGTGGCGGACGAGGAGAATATTGGGTCTTCCTGGCTCTCACAAGCTGATATGGACCTGATGCTCGCTGCTTGTAGAGACCATCCGAGTCGCACTACTTCCAGCCACACCGCGTCCATGCACGCTGGGAGATTGCTGGGTTGGCTTGCGTGTGCGAAACGGCCGCTGAAGTGGTCCGAGATTCAGGCTGCTTGGGCCATTAATCCGGACGATCCGACAGCTGACTTCGAGGACCGTAAACTCCTAGTTGGTCCAAAAGACCTTTGCGGGCATCTTGTTACGGTTAATTCAGATGGAGTTGTCGGCCTATCTCATTCCATCGTCAAAGAGTGATTATGATAAGTTCGTGCGTATTGACACATGTTAGCTAACTGATGCTCGCAGATACATAATCAGAGCTCTTCCGTTTAATGTCGAAGCGGTAGAGAACGAGATCGATAGTTTACTGGGATTGTTGGCCTCTTTAAGAGCCTCAGACGTTTTCACAGGCTCTGGATACGCCTCGGGGACAGGTAAGAGTATTCGCAACAGCTGTGTTGTGGATAAAGACGAGCCTGACGACGTGGCAACTATTGCCACGGACAATCGGGAGCTGATTCTTCCAGCTCCAACAAAAGATGGATGCATCCTTCGCTTTGCCCAGCAGCTGTACACTGACCTCCCGCTTAGAGAATTTGATGGTAAGGCTCAGGACAAGGTCGCAGAAATCCTTCCGAAGCTGCTGGAAAGCTTCTCAATGAAACTGGACGTAAACATGTCGTCTAGTCTTCATGAAGACGCAATAACCTTTGTACACGATTACCGCGAGTATGTATTCTAGAATTACAACTAAGAGATTTTGGGGACACTAATGTGAACAGACACATTAGCGCATCATTTAAAGATATCCGACCAGACTACTCTTCTAAAGCCGCGTCTCGTCTTGATCACGGATCCCGTGGATTGTCTTCGTTAGAGAAGGTGCAGATATGGAATATATCAGATCTACAAGACGCCGAGGATCTATTGACGCAAGATGAGCCGGAAACGACTGAAGATGCAGAAGTGAACGATGATGGTAGAGCCCTGCTTGATTTTCTGGTCGAGACAGCAGCGTATCGATGGCTACTTGCACGAATCCGCAGAGATCTCGTCCTTGCAGAATCTCGACCCGACATCGCAGGAACCATTCGAGACACAATCATCTCAGGCTTGCAGTCGTGCCAAAGCACCCGTAACAACAGCTTGAAGATCATCCGAACGGCCGAGTTTGAAGTCCTGTGGGATCCTTTATCATTTCTCAAACAGCAAGGCTACGATGAAGGCGATGACGAAGTGCTTGGATCAGTCATTACTCTGACGGGATCTAGCGACAATGCACAAGCTGCTACCTGTGTGGAATATCTTGCACAAACCTGGCCAGTTGATGGACCGTGTATTGTTCGAGCTCTGCAGGTTGCCGTAGCCAAGAAGTTTGAAACGCCATACTCATGTATGTCGCAGTTCTTCTCTCATTGACTTGTTGTACAACTACTAAGTCGAAAGCAGTTTACTTGTTCGATGGAACTAAACTCACAATGTCTCTAAGAAATGAGACGCTGTTTGTTAAAACCGTCGGAAGGGCCAACTCTATCGCAGAGGTTGGTGAGCAACTCGCTTGGCTAGGGTCTGCTTTACGCTCTTCACCATTCGAAAACAGGCCAGCATATTGTACACCTAGCGTCACTAAGTTCATCAGTACAGGTGGTACTACTACGGAGCAGGACCGGTGTCATGCATCATACCGCATCACGTTCTCAACAGAAAGCACGACCACGGATCAGATCGAGGGGAGCTTAAGTGGAAGCTGCTGGCACGAGATGTTCAGGAACCCAGTTATTACCAGAGGCTTCCGTATCCCATCACGCAAGGAGGACCATACTGGGCTCGAGATCCCCCTAAACATGATGGCCGGTTTGGTTGAGGCACCCCGTGCGACCACCTTTGACGGCGAACTTGCTATCAAAGGATTCTGTACTATGCTCGTTCCAACAAGACGTTTGGACAACGTGCTTTACTGGCATCTTCTATTCAACAAAGACGGGAGCCACATATCATATCTCGATGATCGCGTTCGTGCTATCAGAGATGACTCTGCCGACAACTCTGGAATTTCGTCTTTGGTGGATATGAGACATATCGTTGGCTGGTGCTCTATTGTCAAGCACTTTACAGGTATGCATTCTTCTCTTTGTTTCTGTCCTTGTGCTGGTCTCAGAGAGCGATCTGATTGCTGAGACTACGATTCGTTCTAACATCAGCACGCAGGTGCACCAGATGCCAATTATGACATCAAGTGGACAGGTATCGACCAAGCTGGGCCAGGATGCGCCTTCGAGAAACTGTCAATAACCGGCGGCAAATTCGTAAACGTGGGAGCTTCTTTCGCTCGAGGGAACAAGGACACACCCCTCTACTTGAAACGGAGCTCATCATACGTGGAACAGCTCAAGTTCGCTCGAGGCAAATTTGCGGTGTTCTATGATACGGCGGAATGCCGGGCGTGGCTTACCAATGGAGCAAGTGCCTTGCTTCACTTGGTGCGCGCCTCCCTGAGGCATGACAGCTTAGACCGCTTGAACTCCAATTTTCTTTTCAGATTCGAGGAGCTCCGCGAAACGGACCACGTTCATGGCGCTGATGCTGCCATTCAAGTTCTTGCGGATCGGCATAACATGGAGCTAGAAGTCTTCCCCCGTGAAGACGAGGTTTGGACTGAAGAGGTGATAGATGCCAACGGGAAAAGCAGCCGGGAAACGAAAAGAAAGGTAACGAAAGTTCGCTTCCAGGATCGTGTCAACGATATATACCACATCTTTGAGCAAATACAGGAACATCAGGAGATACTGTCCGGACCCGGTATGCCATTGAGGACAACGCCGCGCCAGCAGCTGGAGGGATTTGACTTCATGGATATCGTTACTGGTGACAGTCCCCTAATCCCGCGGGTCACCAATCTGAAGCCAAGCGGGAAAGGCTGGGTAGACTTTACCAGGGCTATCCAAGCAGTCACGTTATTAGGACGCGGTTTCGGTGACCTCATCAAGCCGTCAGATGGTTCAAACAGACTCTGTGCATCCTGGAACCTAGTTCCTGTGGGAAAGAATTACCTTACCGCTTGTACCTCAGACCTAGTGGAGGTATTGAAGCGGAAAGGCGACATCGAGGCCGTACCCATGAAGCTGGTTAGCGGTATTTACTGGCACAAAGGAGGTAAACTCTTCGAGCCCTGCGAATGCAGGGACAAAGTCTTGAAAAGGCGGTTCTTGTCTTTGAACAATGTCTGCGATCGGGTTCAAGTACTTCTACCACCCTCGCTAGGCCGAAAATCGCATCCTGGGCCTCTTGAACAGGATGGAGCTGTTGTATTTGGCCACAGCACGAGGTATCCTTGGCGCTGGCCGGACCGGGGTCATCCAGAAGAAGAGAAGCTACATCCAGAAGAAGAGAAGCTACCAGCAGAAGAGGCGGATAGAGTATGTAGTGATAGTGGATTAGGAAGTAGCACTGGTTCATCAGCAGAGTACAGTGGTGAACTAACGTCCGAGTCCTCCGTATCTGAGTCTTCTCAACGACCAGGAAGCCAGCCTGGTTCATCGGTTACGCCGGTTGAAATGGGCGCGGAGTTGAGCAGGAAAAAGCAAAAGTACAATGGAGGCGTTTGAGAGGCCAGCAACCTCCTTTCTCATTCGGTGAAATGAGACTTTTTAGACGTACAACTTGAATCCCGTTCTAGCCGCTTATCCCGATGTCCTCTCGCGTTTATAAAAGGGTACTTCCGTTTAGGGTTTAGCGTTATTCCTATTGTTGTATTATGGGCCAGAAATAACCTGAGTACTGTTTGGGTTTCCCGCACACGTTCTTGATGACTTCCGCGGCTACATATTACGCCTCGTTCGGAGCTCGTGGAGAGCACAGATGGCCAACGAGTCGTTTTTTCGATTAGGTATTGGGATAGTCCCGCAATTGCGAGGAAGCATACAAGATCCAGATTTCACGCCCCAAGGACCCGGCGATTCGACATACGGCACATCCCAAGATAGATCTGTCGACTTAAGACACTTTGACTACTCTGTTTACATAAACAACTTGCCTATTGCTTTTGAGAAACAAGGCCTTGAACACTCTGGGCCTCTAAGGCTGTATCACTATACACATGTATCCCCAACCCAATCTGTAGGAAGCGAGAAGTCTTGAAACAAAAACGCCAACCCCCTCCCTATCCACGCGAAGAAGAACACTAACGTCGCTGGAAGCCGCGAATATGAATCTACGACCCACACCCCCTGTATCCAGCAAGGACAACAGAAGCACAACGGCTGCTAAAACAAACAACGAAAAACTTGACAGTTTTAGCGCTCTAGCGCTCTAGAGCTCTAGCATTCCAGCCCTCTAGAACTGCGACACCGCAATAGCAATAGCCTGATCGTCATTATGGCTAATGCTCACACTGACAGACTTGACGCCCGCCTTCTTAGCCGCTGCCTCTGCGTCACCATGTAGCTACATAACCGTTAGCAATATGCCCTTCTTCACGGAATCGACCCCGGGGGGGGGGGGGGGGGGGGGGGGGGGGGTAACTTACAGTAACAACAGGCGCCCCCTTCTCATCATTCGTGATCTCAATATCCTTGAGCGGCGCGCCCGCTCCCTTGCCTTCCACACCGAGAGCCTTGAAGACAGCTTCCTTCGCGCTCCACCTCCCCGCAAACGAGGCCTGCGGCGCCGGCGCCTTGCGGCAGTACTCCTGCTCCTTCTGGGTAAAGTTCCGTTCCACAAACGTCTCGTTCTCGATATTGATGGCCGCAATACTCTCAACATCGACGCCGACCTTGCTGTCCTTGGTCGCGGTAGCCTTAGCCAGGCTCTCGAGCATCGTCTTCGTCTCCTCCGTCTTCGCGTTCTTGACCGGCTTGGGCGCGGAGGTCGGGTAGGCGTACTGCGCGGTCTTCTTGTCGGCCACGACGCGGATGGTCGGGTCGAGGAAGACCTGGCTCTGCTGGGTGTCGGCGTAGGGGCTCTTGTCCTTGGCGCGGAACATAGTGTTGTTGATGAGGCCGTCGTGGAAGTAGCGGTACGCGCGCTTCTGGCGGGCCTCGACCTTCTGCTTGTAGTTCGCGTATTGCGCGTGGTCGAGGGTGGCGAAGAGATATTTCGGATGGATGCCGATGGCCTGCGCGCCCTTCTGGCCGAAGCCGAAGGAGGTCACGCTGAACGCCTTGACGCCGTCCGTCTGGATCGAGTGGTTCGGGTACACAATGTAGTCGAACTTCTCCATGATCTTGTCCACGTTGTCCGCGTTGCGGTTGCCGGGGACTAGGCCTGTGTTCAGCACCTGGAGGCAGCCGTTGAACATCCATGCGCCTGCCGCGCCCTTGGGATGGCCCGTGAGGTACTTCTGGAAGATGCCGAGCAGGGCGTTGCCCTTGGCGCGGCCGAGATGCTTCATCTGCTGGCAGATGACGTCGGACTCGTTCTTGTCGTTTGCGACGGTTGAGGTGCCGTGGAAAGAGGCAACGGCGACGTCGTCGATGGTCAGGCCCCAAGTGGCCAGGGCGCCGCGAAGAGGCGCGATGCGTGGGTCCTGCTTCCAGAAGTTGTTGCCGAGGCTGTAGAGAGCATCCTTCTCTTGACGCTTGGCTTCGCGCTCGATGTGGGCGGCGCGCTCCTGCATGTACTCTGACTCGTCGAACTCAGAGCCGGAGGATTTCATTGCCGTGATCTCCTCTTGTAGGTACATGAGCTCGGACTCCTGCCATGACTTGATCTGCTTGCGGCGCAGGTCCATCTGGCGCTTCCTGTACTTGATATCAAGGAGCGGCGATGGGAACTTGGACGGCGCCTCGCGGGCGGTGGTAAGGAGACCCTGACCTGGAGCAGGAACAGAGCGGCCGATCTTGTCAGTAGCGGTAGCAGTGAAGCCAAGGATACCATAGATCGGTACACCCATGTCCAGAGCGAGCTTCGCGTCCATGATGACCTGCATACCGCAGCCCTGCGACTCCATGAAGCCATTGCGGGTAGTTGTAGTAGGCCTGGACATCTCCCTCGGTGTCCTCCCATGGGCGAACTCGTCTTCTGCGTTGCTGGTAGCCTTCATGTTGGCGAACTCGTACGAGCCCTCCTCCTGAAAGTCATCGAAGCCACCGACAAAGCAGATCCTAGCCTTGCCCTCAACGATAGTGTCGTAGCCGATGTCAACGGACTCAACAGCAGTTGCGCAGGCACCGACGGGTGTCTTGATAGGACCAGTGGACGAGAGAAGCAACATATTCACCCAGGCGCTCATGGTGTTGATGAACGACTCTTGGAGGATATCCTTCTGCAGGGGCTTGTCGAGGAAGCGATCCTTGTACATGCCTCGCAGCGCAGACGTACCACCAATACCGGAACCGATGCAGTTACCGACCTCGGAAATGTGAACGTACTTGTAAAACTCATACGGATCGGTGATACCGCAGGAGAGGAGGGCCTCGGCAGTGGAGACCAAGACGAAGAGGGTGACCGGATCGACCTGGGAGATGATGTCGTCGGGAACACCGTACTTCTTCGCATCCCATCCGGTGGGAATCTGGCCTGCGACAAGACGGTCAAACTTCAAGGCCTTGGGGATGAGGAGGGTTGCGCCCTTCTTTAGTCGGACGGTGTACTCCCCGGATTCCGGCACCTCGAAGACCTCAACCTTGTCGCCATGTTCGCGCTTGAACTCTTCTGCGGTCTCCTTGGCCGTCTCAAATGGATCAAGGTCTTCCTCAATTTGGATTTCTTGAAGAAGCTGCTTCTTCTTCGGATCGTAGCCATGGAACAGCTCAGGCTCAATGAGACGGATACCGGAGTGTTCGAGGATGTGCTTCTCGTACTTGGCCTTGACGTCCTTGTCGTCAACCGGTTCCCCAGACTTGGCGTCGACCCAGCCGGAGTACGTCTTGCCCTTTAGAGGGCCATTGTGATTCCTGATGAGACCCATGATCCATGCCATCTCGACGCACCCCTCGAGAGAGAACTGGCCGTAAGCCTCCATCTCCCAGCGGGTCCTCGAGTTACCCCAAGGCCCGACTTCTGCGAAGCCCGTGACCACGACGACCTTCTCGAGGTCAACCATTCCTTTGAGATCCGAGTTGAGTGGCTTGACCTCGGTCTCCCAGTCTGGCACCTTGGGGAAGTCGAACTTGAGATTAGCACGCGGCTGCACGTTAACCTTCTTGTACAGCGCCTCGCTCTCCTCGCCGTTGACAATCTTGTTCTCGATCGCAGTCTCCTTTGTGACCGCCTTGCGGATCTCAGCGGTCTCGGTATACTCCTTGCGAAGGTCGGTCATGAGATCCTTGAGATTGGGCAGGTATTGGAAGCCGCCGTTGAGATCGGCCCAGACGGGCTCCATCTGGCAGAGATTGACAATGGAGGGAGACATGAGGCCAAGCAGATTGAAGGCCATCTCCTGCTGGGAGAAGGTGCGGACACCATACCTCTCAATGCCCTCGGCAACGATGTTGTTGCCGGCCATGAGACCCGTGCCGCGTGTCCAGCCGATAACAGCGCCGCAGATGGTGAGGTAACTGCCCCAGCTTTCAGAGTGCCAGCGTTCGAAGAGCGTCTCCAACGCGATCTTGGATTCGGCATACAAGCCGTCGTTTCCAAAAGTACCGTGGTTGGGTGAGAGCGGAAGGATGGCCTGCGCAGGCCGAGTGGCGTAGCCATGCTCAACCTTGTGAGCCTTGATAGCACCAAGTAGCCGGACCACATTGGTCAGCATGATACGGTGAGCAAGCTCGGACTTTGAATCGATTCCATCAATCTCGCGGCCCTGCTCTGAGATGGCAGCGAATGGAATGACGAAGTCGAGATCCCAGCCGAGACCCTTCTTCGTGTCGTAAATGTAGGACACCAGAGCCTCCACATCCTGCTTGCTGCCTCCGTTGAAGGGCACAACGATGAGCTGCGAGCCGCGGGCGCCGTATCGAGCGTACATGGTCTGATAGTACTCATTGACCTCACGAGAGAAGCGGCTGGTGGTGACCACAACCTTAGCACCACCACTGATGAGACCTTGCAAGACTTCGGCACCGATGGAACCAGCGCCAGCACCGGTCATCAGTGCGTGCTTGCCCTGGAAGGTGACGCCGTTCTTGGCGGCCTGCTCTAGGCCATCCAAGTAGACACCGGTCAGCTTCTTGCTGTATTGCCATCCATGGTCGTCTTTCCTCTTGAGATGCAGGAAGGGGATCGTCTCGACCTTGCCCTGCTTGAGGCCGTTGACGCGGCCATTTCGTCCCTTTCTGGCATGACCGTTGGCTGCTTTGCCGTTCTCGGACGGCAGGATCTGGGACTCGTTCATCGACATAGAGCGGATAACATCGCTGTACAGAGTCTTGATCTGGAGCTGGGACGACTTGGAAAGCTTATGTTGCTGGCGAATGAGCTTGTAGATGCGCTGGAGATCGTTCTGGACTTTCGTCCTATTGCCGTACTCGGAGAGCTTGCCGCCATCGGCCATCTCCCGGACGTAATGTTCCAACTTCCTGACACTGGGTCGCGGTACTTCGGCGTAGTTCATGTTGCCGCGTGCGTCAATGTTGAGTGAAGGAGCAGTGGGCATGGCAACATCCTTGTACACCGGTGCCTCGCTAAGGACGTCTTTGCAGTTCTCGATGAGCTGCTGTCCAAGCTCCTTAGCGAGCTCGTAAGTCTCGCCACGCTCGGTCGGGCAGTGGTCGATGTGATACTGCATGAAGTCGAGCAGAAGCGGGTTCGACCGGTTCATGATGGCAATGCAGCGGCTGACAATCTCGCGATCGACCGCCTTTAGGCGCCCGAAGATAATGTCGTAGTACATGCTGAGGGCATCCTGTCGTGCCCAATTCCAGGATGAATCATAGACTCTGGCTTTGAGCTGGCTGAAGGATGGCTCGATACCGGCGGCGTAGAAGTCGCCGTGTTCCGCGTTCCAGAGATCCAACTGGGCCTGGAGAGCGCTCGACGCTTGCTGAGAGCCAGCGAAGGCCTTGTCGCCAGCGCGGAGGTCCATCTTGAGGTAGCGAGCGAAGAGCTCGAGCTGCTGCTTGAAGAGCGCTCGCTGGTCCTTGGTCAAGGCATCGATGGCAGCCGGGTCCATCATCATGCCACCCGCACCAGCACCGCCATCGCCGCCAGCGGCTGGCGCCGAGAGGTTGACTCCGGCAATTCCGGCATACTTGTTCGTTGTTTCGTCAAGCCACGCCTTTGCGTCGTTCTCTGATCCAAGACGCGCGGGTGGCTCCATGGTCAGTCCCAGGAGAAGGACGCCATCCTGTCGGCCAGTTCCCAATCCCCACCGTGTCTCCAAGTGTTTCCGGACGGACGTGATGTTGAAGCCACCAGGCATCTTCGAAGAAACCAATCGGGCGATGAGGGAGGATGACTGCTTGCCAAGCTGGCCATTGAAGGTCGCCTGCATCGATGCACCGAGCTCGTCCAAGGGGGTATCCTCCGGCTTCTCTGGCGTCGAACCGAACTCCTTGCCCAAGTCTCCTAGAATTTCGTTTTGCAGTGTGGATTTGCCTGTTTTGAAGCGTGTCAGTTCTTGAGCCTCGTCAATCGGCTCCCGGGAAACGTACCGCCAACCAAATCTTTGATAGCTTTGCTCAAGGGAATGTCCATTAGCGGCTTCTTCAGCTTCTGTGCTACCAGAGCACGCAGAATGTCCGTTGCGGTAACTGGCGCGTCTGCCACCGACGCGGCCGGACCGGCGCTGGGAGGTGGAGGAGCTGCCGCTGCCGCTGGAGCTGCTGCGGCAGCAGGTGCTGAGGATGTGGGTGCGGCAGCCCCAGCGCTTGGGGCTGCGGGCTCGTCCTCGACCGGATCGACATCGTAGTAGATGTCCTTTGCATCTTTGTTGTAGCAGAGGATGTCTCGTTGCAGCGAGAGAGCTGCGTCGTGTGCTTCGTACTTTGACGCCAAGGTTCGCTTGGCCATCACCCCCAGAGTGTCGGCAGGCCCAATCTCGACAATCCGCTCCGTCGTCTTCTCCCCAAGAATGACATCTTGCGTCTCAATCCACCTCACGGGCGAGGCGAACTGGTATGCAAGAAGCTCAACAAGGAGCGTGTGGGCGAGCTCCTGCTCGACTTCGGGACGCATAGCGGCGGGTATATAGCGAGGTGTAGAAAAGCGTGCAGAGAGGGTATAGTGAGCTTTAGAAGCAGGTGAGTGTGATTACAAGGAAAGGAGTGTGTTCATGCGCAGCTCGGAAGGAATTGAACTGTTCTGCTGGGTGTGCAAAGGAGGAGCTGCAGGGAGGTTATTTTTCGCGGGGAGGAGCGGCGGTGATGGGGGAGGTGGTAAAGTTAGCGAAAGAGGGTTCGAAAAGTTGTCCGCGAAGGCAGCAGTCGGAATATGAAGATGGCACTAGCTGTGCGGCTCGGTCGGACGACAGGAAAGCGTGGATATTCAAAAGGACAGCTTGTTGGTATCTCGCCGCTCGCTGGGCCAAAGCTTGCAGGCGTTGAGACTCAAGACTGCTCGAGCTTCGGCCGCGCGTGGAGAGACTCAACAGCGGGAAGGGCACTAGCACCGGCTAGCTTCACTTTGGGGAAGAGTTGTTCGCCAAGCGCTGCAGCATTTCGTCGTTGGCAGATCTGCCGTCAACAGCTCAACCGCATGGATCACGTCGCCTTTGGGGCTGCCGGCCGAGGGCGTGAGACGGTTACGAGAGGCCGCAGTTGATGCACGCGGCTCACGCTCCGAGTGCTCCCGACTGCCCGCAGCGCCGGTGGGAATCTCAATTGCAGGCAGCGCTCCACTGTATTCCACTGGAAATTCCCGTTGCAGTAAGCCGTTCTCACGCGTGGCGGGGGAACTCTGGTGCAGCAGCAGCAGCAGCCGCATCACCGTCGAACCTGCGTCAAGTCCCAACCGAACAGCTCCCCCCCTGTCAAGCCGCCCAACGCTAGACCGCTCACTGCCATCCGCCATAGCTCCCGCGCCGGCGACAATTCGAGGCAGCCCTTCAAATTATCAAGAGCTTCCGCAGCGCCGCGTATTTGCCAGATATTCCTCCCCCTTCCTGCACTCTCTCCCGCCCTCATACCCACCCTCATACCCACGCCTTCTTAATTTCATAGACTGTATCTTGGTGCTGTTCCTGTCTCTTCAGGAAGCTCTGCATTGCAAGGAAGCTGCTCCGGCAGTAGCGACAAAATTCCTTGCCCCTCGGCCACCCGCCATTGCAACCGCACTTGAAGGTATTTGACTTCATTTCCTGTATATTCAAGCCGTTGCGGGTATTGACATAAGTTGCATCAGTAATATTTTGCTGTGTTGCGATATTAGGGAATAACATACTGACATTCTCCCCTAGGCGAGCCCTTTGGTCTACGCAACTAGATACCCATACGACTTCTTTTCTCCGTTCCACCACCATGTACGGCTCAGGGCCCCAGACGGGCATCTCCACGCCCCGATCGCAGGCCTCGCTGCGTCCCCTCATTCTCTCACACGGCTCGCTCGAGCATACGCTCCTTATACCCACCGCCCTCCACTATAGCGCCTCCGCGCTGAAAGATGCCTTCAATGCCACCCTACCAGAACCCACGGACGAGCTCGCGCAGGACGAGGAACCGTCGTCCGTCCCTGAGCTCGTTGCTCGGTATCTCGGCTTCGTTGCTCAGGAGACAGACGAAGATCCAGAGTCGTTCGAGGAAGTGCTCAAGGTTGTGTTGAACGAGTTCGAGCGCGTGTTCCTTCGCGGGAACGACGTGCATGCTCTCGCCGCCTCGCTACCGGGAATCGAGCAGAAAAAGCTCATAACCGTTAAGGGTTACTATGCAGCTCGCGCTGCCGCCGGCAGGCCAATTAAAACCCACGAATCCGCCCTTTTCCGGGAAGCCTCGGACGACAATGCCTTCATATACTCGGTATTCGGAGGTCAAGGCAACATTGAGGAGTACTTCGATGAACTGCGCGAGGTGTACCAGACGTACCCATCCTTCCTTGAAGACTTCGTCGCTGCTGCGGCATCGCACCTGCAGCGGCTCTCCCGGGATCCCAGCGCTGAAAAGCTATACCCGAAAGGACTCGACGTTATGCGATGGCTGCACAACCGCGATTCGCAACCGGATACCGACTACCTGGTGTCTGCGCCAGTCAGCTTGCCCCTGATCGGTCTTACCCAGCTTGCCCACTACGTTGTGGTCTGCAGAGCCATGGGCACAAACCCTGGCCGCCTACGGGAACGCATGAGGGGTGCAACCGGCCACTCGCAAGGTGTCGTGACGGCTGCTGCGATTGCAGCGTCGAGCGACTGGGTCACTTTCGACAAACACTCAAGAGATGCGCTGACTATCCTCTTTTGGATTGGGTCTCGCAGCCAGCAGGCTTACCCTAAAACTTCCATAGCACCTGGTATCCTGCAAGACTCAGTGGACAGCGGTGAAGGCGTGCCTACACCCATGCTTTCCATCCGAGACCTTCCTCGCGCCGCGGTCCAGTCTCACATTGATGCTACGAACCAGCATCTACCAGAGTACAGACACGTTGGCATCTCGCTAGTTAACAGCGCTCGCAACTTCGTCGTTACCGGCCCGCCGATCTCTCTCTATGGTCTCAACCTCCGGCTGCGAAAGGTCAAGGCCCCAACTGGGCTAGACCAGACGCGTATCCCGTTCACTGACCGAAAGAGTCGTTTTGTGAGCCGCTTTCTGCCCATCACCGCTCCTTTCCACAGCCCCTACTTGGCGGAAGCGTCGAAGCTTCTCGACGACGACCTCAAGAACATCGTCTTGAGCAGCGATGAGCTTGGCATTGCCATGTACGATACGAACACCGGAAAGGATCTCCGCAAGGAGAAGTCTGCTAATATCGTGCCTGCGCTGGTACGGATGATCACACATGATACCGTCAACTGGGAGAAGGCGACCGTCTTTCCCAAAGCTACCCATATCATCGACTTCGGCCCTGGAGGTATCTCAGGCCTTGGTGTCCTTACCAACCGCAACAAGGATGGCACTGGCGTCCGCGTCATCCTTGCGGGCGCTATGGACGGCACCAACACTGAGGTCGGCTACAAACCTGAGCTCTTCGATCGTGATGCGCAGGGTGTGAAGTTTGCCCCGAATTGGGTCAAGGAGCACGGTCCCCGGCTGGTCAAGACCTCCGCAGGTCAAACCATCGTCGACACAAAGATGAGCCGAATGCTTGGTCTGCCACCAGTCATGGTCGCCGGCATGACACCTTGCACCGTGCCTTGGGACTTTGTCGCAGCCACGATGAACGCTGGCTACGAGATCGAACTTGCTGGTGGCGGCTATTACAACGACCGCACCTTCACCGAGGCCATCACGAAGATCGAGAAGTCAATCCCCGCAGGCCGCGGTATTACTATCAACTTGATTTATGTCAACCCTCGTGCCATGGCCTGGCAAATTCCCATGATGGCACGACTTCGCGCTGATGGCGTTCCTATCGATGCTCTCACCATCGGAGCCGGCGTTCCCTCCATCGAGGTCGCTAATGAATACATTGAGACTATTGGCATCAAGCGCATCGCATTCAAGCCTGGCTCCGTAGAAGCCATCCAGGCGGTCATCAACATCGCCAAGGCCAACCCGATGTTTCCTGTCATTCTCCAATGGACTGGCGGTCGCGGTGGTGGGCATCACTCTTTCGAAGACTTCCATCAGCCTATCCTCCAGATGTACAGCAGGATCCGCAAGTGCAAGAATCTCGTCCTCGTTGCAGGCAGTGGTTTCGGTGGTGCCGACAACACTTACCCATACCTCACCGGCACCTGGTCTACCAAGTTCGGCTACCCGCCGATGCCCTACGATGGATGCCTGTTTGGCAGCAGAATGATGGTTGCTAAGGAGGCTCACACGTCCAAGGCCGCCAAGCAGGCCATCGTCGATGCTCCTGGCTTGGATGATGGCGAATGGGAGAAGACCTACAAAGGGCCTGCTGGTGGTGTTATCACCGTCCGGTCTGAAATGGGCGAGCCCATTCACAAGCTCGCAACCCGAGGCGTTCTGTTCTGGGCGGAGATGGACCAGAAAATCTTCAGTCTGGACAAGGCTAAGCGCGTGCCCGAACTCAAGAAGAACCGCGAGTACATCATCAAGAAGCTCAACGACGACTTCCAGAAAGTCTGGTTTGGGCGCAACTCAGCCGGCGAGTCCGTCGATTTGGAAGACATGACCTACGGTGAAGTCATCCGACGAATGGTTGATCTTATGTTTGTGAAGCACGAGTCCCGATGGATCGATAAGAGCCTTGCTCGTTTGACCGGCGATTTCATCCGTCGGGTGGAAGAGCGTTTCAGTGCTGGCGCCGGCAAGCCGTCCATCATACAGAGCTACTCTGAGCTTGACAACCCATTCCCGGTTGTCGAGAAAGTGCTGCAGGAGTATCCGGAAGCGGACAATCAGCTCATCAACGCGCAAGATGTACAACACTTGCTTCTCCTCTGCCAGCGCCGAGGCCAGAAGCCAGTTCCCTTCGTACCGGTCCTCGATGACACTTTCGAGTTCTTCTTCAAGAAGGATTCTCTCTGGCAATCAGAAGACTTGGAAGCCGTTGTAGATCAAGACGTCGGCCGAGTAGCCATTCTGCAGGGTCCCATGGCTGCGAAGTACTCGACGATTGTCGACGAGCCGGTCAAGGACATTCTGGACGGTGTTCACCAGGGTCACATCAAGTACTTGACCGAGGATCTTTATGGCGGTGACGAGTCCAAGATCCCCACCATTGAATACTTCGGTGGCAAGCTGCTCGAAGCCAGCGATAACATCAATGTCGAAGGCCTAACTGTCTCTGAGGAAGCCGACAGGCACGTTTACCTACTGTCTAATGCGCCTAACGCCACCCTGCCTGAAACCGATCAGTGGATGTCACTCCTCGCAGGCAGAGAGTATTCATGGCGCCATGCTTTCTTCACTGCCGACGTCTTCATCCAAGGCCAGCGATTCCAGACTAACCCGATGGCCCGCATCTTCCGGCCAACCCCAGGCATGTCAGTTGAGATACTTCACCCGAGCGACCCATCCCGGACTGTCATCAAAGTTAGGGAGCCGCTTCCGGGTGGCAAGCCCACTCAGACCGTCGAGGTTGGCCCTCTTAGTGAGCGTGAGATTGTGGTTAAGATGATCGAGCAGCGGACCGCCACTGGCAAGCCCCTCTCGCTGGATCTTAAATTCACATATCACCCAGAGACTGGCTATGCCCCTATTCGCGAGGTTATGGAAGCCCGCAATGACCACATCAAGGAGTTCTACTACAAGATATGGTTTGGAGAAGACTCTGTTCCTTTCGATGCCTCAGTCACGTCTAAGTTCGAGGGCGGCAGAGCTACTGTCACGAGCGAAGCCATTAACGACTTTGTCCACGCCGTTGGCAACACCGGTGAGGCCTTCGTCGACCGACCGGACAAGGAAGTCTACGCTCCTATGGACTTCGCCATCGTTGTGGGATGGAAGGCTATCACCAAGCCAATTTTCCCTCGGGCAATCGATGGTGACCTTCTCAAGCTGGTTCATCTGTCCAATGGCTTCAGGATGATTCCTGGTGCCGAGCCTCTTAAGAAGGGCGATGTGCTGGACACCACCGCTCAGATAAACGCAGTCATCAACCAGGACTCTGGCAAGATGGTCGAGGTCTGCGGCACAATTACCCGCGAGGGCAAGCCTGTCATGGAAGTCACCAGTCAGTTCTTGTACCGTGGCGCCTACAGCGACTTCGAGAATACTTTCCAGAGGAAGACGGAGACTCCCATGAATCTGCACCTGGCGACAAGCAAAGATGTTGCTATCCTGCGCTCTAAGGAGTGGTTCCATCTGGAAGACCCTGATGTCGATCTCCTGAACAAGACTTTAACCTTCAAGCTGCAGTCTTTGGTTCGCTTCAAGAACAAGACTGTCTTCAGCACTGTGGAGACTGTCGGCGAGGTTCTACTTGAGTTGCCCACGAAGGAGGTCATCCAAGTTGCGTCGGTCGAGTATGAGGCTGGTGCATCTCATGGTAACCCAGTTCTCGACTACCTACAGCGCAACGGCGCGAAGCTCGACCAGCCCGTCACCTTCGAGAACCCGATCCCGTTGAACGGCAAGACCCCGCTGACCCTGAAGGCACCGGCGACGAACGAGACATATGCTCGTGTCTCTGGCGACTACAACCCCATCCACGTCTCGCGGGTCTTCGCCAGCTACGCCAATCTGCCCGGCACCATCACTCACGGCATGTACTCAAGTGCTGCCGTCAGGAGCTTGGTGGAGACTTGGGCCGCCGAGAACAACGTCGGCCGCGTGCGCAGCTTCCACGCTTCGCTGGTTGGCATGGTCCTACCGGATGACTTGATCGATGTCAAGCTCCAGCACGTCGGCATGGTCTCTGGGCGCAAGATCATCAAGGTCGAGGCTAGCAACCGCGAGAGCGAGGAGAAAGTCCTGCTCGGTGAGGCGGAGGTTGAGCAACCGACATCTGCCTACGTCTTTACTGGCCAAGGCTCTCAAGAGCAGGGCATGGGTATGGACCTGTACAACAGCTCGCCCGTGGCTGCTGAGGTCTGGGACCGCGCCGACAAGCACTTCATGGACAACTATGGTATGTACCTACTGCGTCACTGTTCATCTTTCTTTGCTAACATTACCAGGTTTCGCTATCACCAACATCGTGAAGAACAACCCCAAGGAGCTCACCATCCACTTCGGTGGTCCGCGCGGCAAGGCCATCAGGCAAAACTACATGTCGATGACTTTCGAGACCGTCGCCGCGGACGGCTCGATCAAGTCCGAGAAGATCTTCAAGGAGATCGACGAGAACACCACATCTTACACCTACCGCTCGCCCACCGGCCTCCTATCCGCAACGCAGTTCACACAGCCCGCCCTCACGCTCATGGAGAAGGCGAGCTTCGAGGACATGAGGGCCAAGGGTGTCGTGCAGCAGAACAGCTCCTTCGCCGGACATTCTCTAGGCGAATACTCCGCTCTCGCAGCGCTAGCAGAGGTGATGCCGATCGAGTCCCTCGTCTCCGTCGTCTTCTACCGCGGTCTCACGATGCAAGTCGCCGTCGAGCGAGACGAGGCCGGCCGGTCGAACTACAGCATGTGCGCCGTGAACCCGTCGCGCATCAGCAAGACCTTCAACGAGCAAGCCCTCCAATACGTCGTCGAGAACATCGCCGAGACCACGGGCTGGCTTCTCGAGATCGTCAACTACAACATCGCGAACGCGCAGTACGTGTGCGCGGGCGACCTCAGGGCACTGGACTGCCTGACCAACGTGACCAACTACCTCAAGCAGCAGAAGATCGACATCCAGGCGCTGATGCAGAAGATGAGCCTCGAGGACGTAAAGGCGCACCTCGTGGAGATCATCCAGGGGTGCGCGCAGCAGACGGAAGCGAAGCCCAAGCCGCTAGACCTGCAGCGCGGGTTCGCGACCATCCCGCTCAAGGGCATCGACGTGCCGTTCCACAGCACCTTCCTGCGGTCCGGCGTCAAGCCGTTCCGCAGCTTCCTGCTCAAGAAGATCAACAAGACGAGCATCGATCCGCAGAAGTTGGTCGGGAAGTACATCCCGAATGTTACGGCGAAGCCGTTTGAGCTCACCAAGGAGTACTTTGAGGATGTGTATCGCTTGACGAATAGTCCGAAGATTGGGAATATCTTGGCGAATTGGGAAAAGTATGAGGAGGGCAAAGAGCAGAAGGCTGCGGTGGCGGCGTAGGGTGCTGTACAAAAAGAGTGGTGTCTTGTAGTTGATTCAGTCGTTGGCGTTTTTTCCATGTCGCTTTGCGTTTCGGCGTTCGAGCGAGGGATGTTCGGTCATCGGTGCTTTCAAGTTTTGCTTAGATCGAGAGGCCGGTCGCGATGGGCCGGCAACGGCAATCAGATAGTTAATAGAGCTGTCTCTAGATCACTCGTCGTTCTGTGCATAAGTAAAGTTCCAAACTACCTATGCTTGTGTGGACGGGATACCCAACTGATGCCCTAAACGCCAACCCAAGCTCGCCACCCATTCATCAACGTTGCACGAACAAGCCCTTCGCTCTTGGCACTATCCAGAACGCCAGCCAGTACCTTTCCCCCAAGCATATTCACCTCGGAACACACCAACAGGACGGACAGAAACCCTCAAGCTAGTACATGATCTGCTTCACAGGACTGCCTCCACCTCCCTGCTCCATCTGCCCCTGCTGGCCCTGCCACGCCCCATACCCGCCTTGTGCATCATACCCACCAGATGGAAACCGTTGCGGCGTGGGCGGTACACCGCCAGGGTAGAAAGACGGCTGCGGCTGGCCATACAGATGGGGATGGTGTGCTTCCCACGAGTTGAGGGCCTTGTTCCTGAAGAACGAAAAGGTGAAGTTGGTGAGAGAAACGCAGCCGAAGACGAGGACGAGCGTGAAGATCTGGTCGTCGTTAGCAATCCCGCCTCCCGCTTCCCGCTTCCCGCTTCCCGCCAACCGAACCAGATACCCAGCAGCAGATCTAGAGAGGGAAGGAAACTCACCATAGCCTTATAGCTAATCGGCTCGACAAAGCTATTGAAAATCTCCGCAAACGTATGCGCGCTCACCCTCGCGCGCCCGACGGCCGTCGGATCCTTCCGCATGCACTTCTCCCAGCTCGCGCACACCGCCTCCATCGCGGGCAGCTTGTTCCCCTCGCACATGTTGTCGCGGAAGCCCTTCGCGCAGGCCGCGATCTCGGCGCGGGCTTCCATGGCCGCCCATTCGGCTTTCTCGTTCACGTCGGCGCGGATGCTGGACCAGAAGGACCAGAGCAGGAAGATGAAGAAGAAGACGAGGAAGAGGTTGAGCAGGAGTTGGGCGTAGAAGGAGAGGATGTGGGGGAGGCCGGGGTGGGATTCGAGGAAGGTGAAGAAGGTGTGCAGGCCGCCTGGGCCGGGGGGCGGGGCGGGTTGTGCGGTTTGCGAGGGGTCTTTGCTGTCGTTGGCTGGTGCCCTGGCGTCGTTGTTGTTGTGGTTGTTACTCTCCTTCTCTTCGTCGTCGGAGTCGGAGCTCCCCCGTCGCGGCACAACCTGCTTCCCCACCACAGCCTTCGCGCGCCGCTTCTTGATGATCTTCTCCCCCTTGCGGCTGTACAGCGTTTCTCGCCCCGCATCTCCCCGCCCGGGACTCCCCATAATCCTTTGCAAAAAGCTATCCCTCCTCCTCTCCTTCGCCGGCGACCCTGCGCCCCCTCCCCCAAACGCCCCAAACAATCCCGGCCTTCTCCCCTTCCCCGTATCCGGCGTCGCCTCGCTGTCCGCGGCGTTGCCGGGCGTCTCGGGGGTCTCGCCGCCGGAGGAGCAGAAGTCGAGGTCCAGCTTGCTGTTTCGGGGGGTCCAGAGCGCGGGGTTCTTGGCGAAGGAGGACTCGTCGGGGCGCGCGGGGAGGGGCTTTGAGGATGAGGAGAGCGCGCTGATGTGCAGAGGTTGCTGGCTGAAGAGGTGGGTTTGGCCGGCGGTGGGGGGGCGGAGGGTCGGTGGTAGGGGCTTGGAGGGGGAGTCGAATATGCTGTGGGTTCCTGCGCGGGGGATGCATCCGTTAGCGAGCGATTCAGGGCTGTGGGAGCTTTTGCAGAGATTAGGTGCAGCGTGGATAGTAGGGATTGCTCACGTTTCTTGGCTGCGGTGTTGTTCCTCATGGCGGAGATGAAGGGGGAGTTCTCGTCGACGGGGCCGTTGCCCTTCTCCCATTGAAAATCCATGGGAACTTCGTTTGTCCGTCGGTCCATCACAGTAGCTGAGAATGAGTGTGACGAACTGCTTTAGGGAGATTTGGCAGCGTTGCAATGAACGATTGTTGGTGGGCGTAAACACGGTGGGAGATGCTCGGGATAAACAGCTAGCGGCGATCACAGGTTTGTTCACCCCTGTTCTGGAAGCAACGGCGCAACATCCTCACGGTATTTCATCGTTGTTGTCGGACGCAGGCAGGAGGTCGATAATGTTTACTGATTCAAGTGAGCCATTGAACCGCTAAAACAGCTCACAGGCGGCGTAATTCGATATTGTCATGGTGCTTGAGTCGATTCTTGTCGGTGAACAACCTGTGGCCGGTTTGGCATGATGACTTCCTCGCCGCTGTCAAGGTGTGTGTGAGAATCCATGCTCATTGAAACACGGAAAGGACATGATCTTCCTCGCAGAATCATACTACACTTTACATTGGTGATCACCCTACAATCATCAAGGCTCCAACATCTACGAAGTTCTACAGCAACCAGTGGCTTGAGCGCACGTGATTGAGTCAACGCCGGCCCGACTCAGCCTTACGCAGGAACATCCGCCGAAAGACGACTCCAGGAAAATCCGCAATCCAATGCTTAGTCACCGGAAGGAGCCGACGCCGACGCGAACTTTTCGCAACCTGAAAGGGCAGCAGCAGCAGCACTTGCCCCTCGCTCCCACCTTCAACCCCCCACATCACGGGCATCAGCAACACACAATCGCGACTTCCATCATGTCGTCGCGACGCCCCAGAGACTCTTACCGACCTCGATCACCATCGCCACCAATGCGCCACTTCACCGGCGGTGATAGCTACCGGCCGGACAACGGCCGTCGTTCTGAAGCAGATTTCTCGTTTCGCGTGTCTGGCGCACCTCGCTTTCCACCGGAGCCTCCAACCGGGCCTGCCGCTGACCGCCGGAAACCTCAGCAGCGCCGTGGCGGCTTTCGAGGCCGCGGTGGATTCCACAAACCCCATATATCTGAACGCGACATTCTTCGTACAAATCGCCAGACTACGCCCGAACAGCTCGATGGCATGAACAGCAACAACACAGCGCGCTTCATGGCACTGGACGACGTCTCAGACAGTGAGGCGGAGATGGAGCTAGAATCGAGCGATGAAGAAGGTCTGGTAGAAGGCCGCAGCAGCAAGAAGGCTCGTACAACAGCAGCGAGTGACGGAGATGCCGTACCGAAGTGGTCCAACCCGGATCCTTATACTGTTCTACCGCCGCCAGACGAATCTCAGGCTAAGAAGAAGGATGTCGTGAAGCTCATTCGCAAAGCAAAAGTGGCTGCGCTGGACGAGGCGGCTGCGAGGAACGCAGTGGCTGAGAATGCTGACTTTATCTCATTTAATTTCGACGACGAGCCCATTCACCACGACGCTAGCGAAGCCAGTGAAGACGATGAGAGACCCACTAATGGCACCGCTGAGCAGTCGAAGTTCAGCCACCTTGACAACCTGCATCCTCAACGCTTTGAGCGGCCCGACACGATAGACATCTCCAGCCTTGATACTGCAACCACGGCTTTGCAGAACTCAATCACGGTTAAACTACCCCCAGTAGCTCCCCTAGACGTGTGGCCGCCGCCAGACGTGAACTCAGCTGTGGGAATGACCATGCCTCCCCGAGACGATAACAACACTGCAGCAGCACCGCAGAATTCGAAGAAGCGTAAGCGTGGTCCCCAGCTTCCCACAGGGGGAGTGATGGCAGATTGGCTTCCGCGTAGCATGGAGACTGCAACTCCTTGGTGCAGCGTGGACCATTCGAAAACTGAGAGTATGGGTATCTGGTAAGTCCTCGCTTGCTCCCTTCAGCTTTACATGCTTCCGGCTTCGAAGCACTATGTCATGTTAACTCCGACGCGTCTTGCGCTTGGATTTGGGGTTCCTTCCTCAGCAGGTCATTAAGGGCTTTACTATCTTGATTTATCAATTTCTGCACCTCTGCACGTCCCACTGACTGTCTCACCAGGCTTCACAAGGAGATCTGTGATTTCTACGAATTCGTCAAGCCGCATGACTTCGAGGAGAGAATGCGTCAGGATCTCATCACACGCATATCCCGTTCGCTCGACAAGAATCCTACCTACCGGGGTGGTCAGGTCCGCTGCTTTGGATCTTTCGCCGCAGGCCTCTATCTGCCCACGTCAGACATGGATCTTGTCCTTGTGTCACATGAGTTCCGCAATAGGGGAGTTCCGATGTTCGGCTTGACCAAATCGTGGATGTACAGATTTGCGGGCATGCTCGAACGTGAGGGCCTTGCCCAGCCCCGTACCACTGAGGTGATACCGTCAGCAAAAGTCCCCATCGTCAAGTTCATCGACCGCGTCACTGGTCTAAAGGTGGACATATCCTTCGAGAACCTGAGTGGGGTCAGCGCCATCGACACCTTCCGGAAGTGGAAAACCGAGTTTCCTGCAATGCCGGTTATTGTTGCCTTCATCAAGCAGTTCCTCCTCATGCGCGGCCTCAATGAAGTCTATCTTGGCGGCATCGGTGGGTTTTCGGTCATCTGTCTGGTTGTGAGCCTTATGCAGCATCTTCCGGCCGTGCAAAGCGGGGCCATGGTCGGAGAGCAGAATCTTGGTGAGCTCCTCCTGAACTTCTTCGACCTGTATGGCAACAAGTTCAACATCACGACCACTGGCATCAGCATGGAACCTCCCGGGTACTACGCAAAGAGCGCAGGCATTCCAAACAAGACCGACCGAATTCAGATCATTGATCCCAACAATCCAACGAACGACATCTCCAACGGCTCTCGGCTCATCGATATGGTCCTCAGGTGTTTCTCCGAAGCCTACGCCTCGATCACCAAGCGCATGTACCAGCTAGAGACCATGGACATCTCTTCACGCAAGGGCAACAGCATCCTCGGTTCTGTGTTCGCAGGCGATTACTCTTCTTTTCAAGAGCAGCGTAATCGTCTGCGACGTATATACGCAGAACGGAGGTAAATCCTGTTTGTCTGGTCGTGTGAGACGCTGCTTAACACTGTGTAGCTTAGGTGCGCCAGCCGACTTTCCACCCTTGGATGTTCTCAACGTTGTAGATGAAGTCCCAAACAACCAGCATGTCCAGGGTCTCGCAAATCCCAGCAAGGTCGGACCTCCTCCAAGTCAGGAGGGTTTGGCACACATTCATAGCGTCCCCTTTGTTAGCCAGTATCCACGACAGGCAACACAAGCTGGACCGACCACCACGACCATGCTGTCACAGAAAACGGCTACGGTTCAGAAGATCGCACCTGACACGCAAAACAATACAGCAGCAGATCGATCCCGCGCTTCAACTCTGAGAAAGGAGTTCCCGGGTTCGAACATTAGCATTCCCTCTGAACTCACTAGGCAAGCCTACGGTTTTTTGAAGGCCAAGCTTCTGGGCCGGCTCAAACGGGAAGAAGCGCCACAGCCGATTCCGGAAATGCGGAAGACGAATGCGCTTCCTGAAACGGCACCTGGCACGAACGTCGATGCAGCAGATCGGTCACGGGCTACAATGCTCCAGAAGCACTTTCCGCATGCGAAGGGTATCCCTGTTGCACTGACTAGACAAGAGTACGACGCATTGAAACTGAAGCTTGTGAGGGAGCCGGAACCGCAGACTACGCTACAGGAGAACGCGGAAAGGCTTCGCGAAATGTACCCTGAGGCGCACTCTAGAGTTCCAGACCGGGTAGCCACATATCGTATGGAGAGCTTGAGGCTCGTGCTTCAGAAGGAGCGCGATCTCCAACGCCGTCGGCCTTCTCAGGATAGATACGAGTTGCGCTCCTCCCGCGCATGACTTTGTTCCTGCTTGCTGGCATTTCGCTTTACTACCCCGATACCCCTGTATAGTTATGCTTGCTGAAAGATTTGCATTAGGCGAACGTTGAAGACGCGTATGGCTCATGCCTTGCTCATGTACACTAGGCTTCCCGCAGCGTTCCGTACCGCTGCCCGACGTACTCGCTCGTCGCGACCGCCCTTATGGCTACCGGCGTACGCCCGGATGTGCGCTCACTAAACAGATACATCTCTTTAGGTCTTCTTTGCCGTGCTGTGCTAAACTCCTTTCGACTCTAAAAGAGTCTCACTACTCATCAAAGTCACTGTTTTTATTGAATACCATTCATCACTACTGAACCGTCGCTGCCAGAAGGGCGTTTCCTGCTGATCCAACCCGTCTTCTCTAGTCTTCGCTTCCCTGAGTGCCTGTGGTTTGTATCTCTGGTTGGAGTCTACAAAGACTGTCCTCCGACTCGGGCTTCTCCCATCTCGTCTTCACGGCTGACGGTGGGGCTTTTCTCGTCGCTGGATCCGCTTCAGGCGGGTCGGTGAGGAGGAAGTGCTGTGTGTGTCGGGGGAGGGCAAGTCGCTGGCGAGGTGCGTGAGCTTTTCGTTTTTGGTGCTTTTTTGACTGCGGTGAACGCCAAAGGTGCTGGGCTGTGGTGGTGGTTCACTTGGTCTATCCGCAGGCTGCCTTCCTTGTAGTGTCAAGCTACTTAAAAGATCACCCTACTTGCACAACTTGGATGTTACGATCGTTCAAGCGATTGTAGCAGCTGAACTCTGCGTATGTGATCATTCAATGCCTTACGCATGCAAATAACAGACTTCACTACCAAGAATCCTCTGCTTCACTCTTTCACTTCAACTCCCTCGTTTCGCGGCAGTGAGCTCACCGCTGTTTTCCCTTGTCTCTAGAGAACTGCCCGGCGGCGTGATCGGCCCGAAGGAGGTGGTGAAGGAGATGGGGGCTTCTATAAAACGCCCACTTTCTGACTAGCGCCCCCGTCTTTCACACAACAACACCAGTTACACCACACTCACTACAATACGACGGCTCCACGACTTCACGACTTCATGACTTCACGTTTATCAACACTCGTTCTCACTTGTCACCAGCTACACATAACAACAAGAAGGCATATTCAGCTCATACAGCCTACAGGTACGTAGCCGTAAGGATAACAAGTGGTGTTAGATCCTCCCTCATACCCTAGTGCCCTCACCGTCTTATGTGAATTATCACGACTTCCCTTTACCTAAAATACTAGAACTTTGCTAGCAACATAAACTACTACGCTTAGGGTGGACTAGTATTATATATACTTACTCTCTAAGGTGTAGGTACCATGTAATATAACCTCTTTAGTAAAATGTATATTGCGACCGAAGCTAATATATATGCCTTACAGATCGCGGTAGATTCGACATGGCGTACCAACTCCGGCCTAGCAACCACAGCACCCTCCTCTTCAAAGCGTCGGCCTCTGCTCCAACAGGCTCCGTTGAACTATTCGACGACAACAGATATGGATTCTGTGTTAAGAGAGATCGACGTTGCATCGCGTCCGCCTCTGAGGCCAGGCCGTGTTCATCGTGCAAGGACGCCCATGAGGGTTGTGACTTCGCACAAGTAGGTACTGCAGGTCCTTTAGCTTTGCTAGGCACTAACATCGACCCTAGGACGGTAGGAAGAGATCGAAGCAGCCGCTCCACACGAAGGCGAAGCACTCAACTGCTTCATCAACCATTTCACCCTTGTCGAGTGTCATGGAGAACAACACCCCCTCTCTTGCCACTGCTGGCGCTACTACCCGGCCCTCACGCTACCCCATCACCGCCACAAATGCCAGTACGCGATCTTCAAGCTCTGCCGCCGCCGCCTCGACCGTTGTCTCCGACCAGACGGCAGCACCTGTGACGCATGCGCAGATTCATCTGATGCAAGCGGAGCACAATAGGCTGACTCGTCGAGTCCGGTTCCTAGAAGACGAGAACCGCGGTTTCGGAGAGCGCCTGACGGCGCTCGAACGAGCGAGACGTTAGATCCTCTCGGTCTATCTCCGCTTGCTGACATGCTCGGTTTCTCTATGATACCCCAGGAGTTCTCAGACTACAACTTCTGTTGTAGGTGGTTTTTGGGATTCTTTCACTTCGGAGCTGCCTTATGTCTGCTTTTCCTTTTCTTTTCTTTTCTTTTCTCTTCTTTCATCTTGGATTCACTGGGACCCAGCTGCTTCTCTTTGTCTTGTTCGAGATCGCGTTGCACGGAAGAAGGTTGCGGCGGAGATATTGCGTTCTCATGGGCTTCAGGGAGGATTTAAACGGTTGCAAAAACGATTCTTCACTGATGGCGCCGGCACTTCTTAAGCAGTCTGGAAGGCAAAAGCTAGCCGACCTTAGGTACACTTAGCATACAGTCCATCCTTCACCATAAACATGGCAATTTGAAGTTGAGTGAATCATCTAAGATATCTACGAGCGGACACCTGCCAGCAGACAGCCATTCACGTGACCCACAGGATCCACGGAACGCCTTACCGCATTGAAACTCGCCAACCAAGCGGTCCGCAGTCAGTCAACCAATCATCAAGCGAAGACTAGTTACTTTAGCCAATCAATCGACAGGCCAGCAACCAATCAAAAAATTGACCGAGCCTCATCTGTAAGTGAAAGCCATCTTCAGACTTCACTCAGTTTCTCAGGTACCTACATCTGAGTGTCATGACATTTCCTTCACATCGTAGATCTGAACTCGGGTTGAAGCTCATGATCTTAGAACGAGGCCGGGCTTTTCTTAAGCTTGCCTGTCGTTGGTTGTGGGGGGGGCATATTGTTGCTCCCACACCTACAACATTCCCATCATGATCTTTGCTAAATCGCACATCTTGTAGCTTCCACCGATCTTGGTGACCTACTCCTAGTTCCCTATGACGACGAAGTCCATCATACTTCAACATCACGGCTCTGGAACATCAACGATCAGTGAAGATGTGCATACTCATCAAAAGCGAAACGCCAGAAACTTGGCCAGTCCCTTCAACACCAGCTCCCCAAAACACTCCAGTCCACCGTACGCTTATTGCAGTCTTGAAGATACGCTTCATGGAGCGACTCTGTGACGACCGGTGCGAGAGCTGTATAAAACGGGATGACCAATGCTTGGTGCCTGCGGTGGAACGATCTTTTGCGATGAGCTGTCTTCGGTGCAAGAGCTTAGACGAAGACTGCCTGTTCTCTCTCGTGAGCATCACGGATTATCTGTATCTACAGTTGCTGACTCAGACGACAGAAAGACGGTAAGCGGACGAAGCAAGCGCCTAAGAAGAGACGCAAAGTCCAAGACGATGTCGACGGCCCCAGGACTTCGGCCAACAGTGCCCCCACTCCGACGCCAACTCCTACAACCACGACCACGACTACGACCGTCCGCCGGAGTCCTTCTCCTCGCCTGACGGCCGCTCCTTCTTTCGTCTGTCCCGAAATATCGCCATCCTCCACTCCTGACCCCCAAATCCGAATCCTGCAGGCTGAGAATGATCGGTTGAGCAACCGCGTCGACTCTCTGGAGGATCAGCTTCGTGCCCTGGAAAAGCGTGTCAAGGAGTTGGAGCGGGCCGCTCATTAGGTGCCCTTGCTTTGCGCCTCTTTGCTGGCGTTCTCCGCTCTTTTGAACTCGGCTTCCCTTTTGGATACCTCTGGCGTTCTCCGCCGCTTTTCTATGCTACATTGGCCTTTGGTGTGCCCTTCGTTGCTACCTTTGCGGCACGTCGTAACATTTCTCTTCTTGCCCCCTATTTCATGAACACGCCTCTACTTTGGAAGGCGCAGGCGATGACTCCTTCGGGTCTCGGCTAGTATTTAGTCAACAGTTACGATGGCTCCCACCTTGAGATCTATGCATGTTCGTGGTAGCCCTAATCAAAATTCAACAGATTGTGCGTACGTGTTATGAATCTTACATCAACACCTGTTCCAGGCTTTGCTTCTTGGCTAGTACCCGTTCTGGCTGCGGCTGATGATGTGGCCTCCCCAGCACTCGCAACCCTCTTCCATTAGCCACTCTTGTTGAATTAACCCTGTATGACCTTGCGCGTGTCTGGGTCGAACTGCACCTCCGGCCTTCCTATCTCCTCTTGGGAATGCGGTTCAGGGTGGGAACAGGCCGATATTACTTTGCACCCCACCGCCTTCTCAGCAAGTTGACGCCATGCTCTAGATATTCTTCCCTTGTTACAATCACGCTCTTCAGCCTCTCCCTGTCACTTGCAAATCTCGCACCGCCGTTCCAGGTGTATGTGATCGGATCCTCAGGGGAGGCCTACTTGCGCGAGTCAGTGCCGTTCAGGTTCCTTACAGTCCGACGAACGTGTCCGAGGTGCGCGCATATCTCGAGAGCAGAACAGAAAATGCGTAGAGAGATTGCTCAAGCACCAGCAAGCTTCGCAAGACAAAAGAACAAAAGCCATCGACACTCCGGCTCTGACTCACCACTCTAACGATCCACTCCGCCGGCGCTTTCATCCTGATCTCCCGCTCCAATCTCTCCACAAACCCCTTGATCAGCGCGTTCCCCCCCACAACCACCACATTAGCCAGCATCGCCGGCCTCAACCCCACCGGCAGCGCCTCCAAACACTGCATCACCAGCTCCGGCAAGCCCGCTTCCCTAAGCCCCACATCCCTCGGCTCAAACAGCAGTTCCGGAACGCTGAACCGCTCATTGCCCAGGGGTAGCACATCCTCCCTAGGCCCATGCACGGGGCCCGTCCGACGAAGTCTCGACTGCGCCGGATCACGCGGCCGCATGAACCCGCGCTTCACGTTCTCGTAGTCCGGCAAGACGTAGTCAACAACGATGCTCGTGCCGACGTGTTTCCCGTCCCTCTGGCCGCCTTTCCACGTCTCCTCAAGGTCGGCCGCAAAGGAGCTCGAGACGTAGCACGCGTCCTCCTTGACTTGGTTGACCAGGTGCGTCTCGTCCATGACGTCGTAGGTGCCGTGGGTCGAGATTGTTTCTTTGAGGTGGTTGGTCAGGTGCTTGCCGCCGATGTCGAGGCGGCGGATCGCGGGGTGGAGCGGCCGCCCGGAGAGGAGCGGCGTTATGGTTGTGTGGGAGTAGCCGCTGTCAATTAGGAGTAGGAGTTCTGTTGGCAAGGGCGCAGGTGGAGCGGAGAAGAGGGTGGGGGTGTCGTTGTAAGCGTTTAGGGATGATCCTGTAGAGGCGTTAGTGTGGTGAGGATAGAGCTCATGAATTGTATTGGGCCATGGGTTATATCTTCGTGACAACGCTCAGGAGCTTCGCCCTGATGTCGCTGCAACAATGACTTTTAAGACATCAAAGGTATGTAAAGGCTTGCTTGAAGAGTGAGAAGCATCTTTGTGGGTTCTCAAAAGACCGACAGAAAACTTTCTTGGCAGGACCCACGCGATGTGGCTGACTGATAAAAACCTAATAGTAAGATGGTACCGAGGGCCCGTCTACACTCGTAGTGACTTCAGACTGGAAACAAATAAGACTTACGAACCCAAACACCTATAATACCCCCCAAACTCAAACTCCTCAAACACCATCTGATCGCAATTGCTCTGCAGCGCGAACGGACAATTCGGAGCCTCCGTCAAGACCAGATTCGTCTCGTGCGGATCGCACCTCAGAGGCGCCTGCTCGTCAAAGAAGGAGTGCTCCCAGATGGCCCGCTCGCTTTCCCAGTTGATGATGAAGCCCTTCTCCATCGGACGGCGGAAGGCGAGTTCCCCGAAGTCGCGGCATTGGGAGAGATCGGAGGCGATGTAGGTCTTCTTGTCGCGGGGGCTGCGGGCTATGCAGTTGGGGATTATGTGGCAGGTTGGGGACTGGATAGAGAGTTTAGTACAGTTTAGACCTGATTTATAGACGCTCTGAATGCGTTTCCTGGTTCTCCCGAACCAGAGAGGATACTATTGAGTTCGCTATCAGAGGAGTGTATGAACATCACGTGCCACTGACCTCCGCCGCTGATGCGGGACTTGCGAAGCCGGCTTTGATGGTATAGGCGCCATTGTCGACGACGAGGGTCCTATCTTTGAGCTGCTGGGCTTCAGTGGAGTGGATTTGCCGCGGCATTTGATCTTGTATACAAAACGGGAGGTTGATGAGATGGAATGCTTTACTCTGATGCTTCAGTTGGGGTGAAAATTACTGACATAAGCGTCTTGTATCCCACTAAAATTACATCCCTCGTCATCCGCAGCCCGCTCACTTTTTTCGTCGTCCTTCCCACAGTCGTGCTTTGCATCACATCTACTCCTCTCTACATCAGGACACACCACTCCCCAACATCTCGTGGGAATCAACACACAATGCCGCCCTCCCCCTCACCCAAAGACCTCCAAACCCTGCGCACCCAAACAACCACCCTCTCCACCCTCCTAACGCATTATCTCTCTCTCCTCTCGCCCACCTCCACCACCGCGCCAACTCCACCTCCAACACTGCCCCCAAACCCGCCACCTCACCTCCCCGTCCTTGCAGACGCAGCCAAACTCCTCAAAGCGCACACAACGAAGCTAGGCCTACTCCTCCTCAACAAGCCCTTTTCGCCGACCGCAATAGCGAAGGTACTGGCCGAGGTCAGCGCAACGTGCCTCCCGGCCATGATGTCCGCGGTGCAGATTTGCGATGCGCGGAGCGAGGTCTGGGGAGCTGTCATGGTGGCGGAGGTGCGGGCAAGAGTGAGGAGGGTGGTTGTGGAGGTGCGGGGGTTGGTGGGGGAGGTGGAGAGCCAGCTTGAAGACATCGCTCCGGCTGGCAGCAGTAACGGGGTAAACGGGGATGGGGAGAAGAGGGAGGGGAGGGATACGTTGGCGACTACGGGGGTGGTGTGGGAGGCTTGCGATGCGTTGAGTGAGTTGGCGACGCTGGGTGTGGTGGGGTTGGTGGTTAAGAAGGCGGAGCAGTATCGCGCGACGTTGCTGGATGCGGTTGCGGAGTTGAAGGAGTGGGGCGAGGATGAGGGGGACGACGAGGATGGAGAGGAGGGGAAATGGAGCGGTGATGACGAAGAGGATGACTTCGACAACGCGTTCGATGCGCCGAAGCTTCCGAGAGGTCAGAAGGAGCTACGCGCTCAGCTTGAGGCGGCGCTCAAGAAGCTGAAGATGGTGGGGATGTTGTATCAGGCGCTTGCTAAGAGGAGGTTGAAGACGTTTCCATTTAGTGGTACTACGGCTGGAGATTGGTCGGGTGATGCCTGGTCGATGGGCATATTAGATCGGGTGATGGAGACACTGAAAAGCATCCCGGAGAGCGTGGACGAACTGGCAAGCGCTTTTTACGAATTGGATGCGGTCGAGGCGAAGAAGCGCCTAGAGGAATGCTGTAAAGATGCAGTGGCCGCGAAGGATTTGGTGGCGCAGAATTGGGAGGGAGAAGAAGACGAGTTTACAACTTGGTCGCAAAAGTGGAACCAGGCTCTGAGTTCCTAAGCATTAATTGAATAATCTGCGGTATGCAGAGACGAAGATAACGCGGCCAAGATTGCGGCCTCTCCACATGGACGTACTTAAATGTGCGCGATCCAGATGTCGATATCATCACGGTACGCTAGTATTCCGCTATAGCCAGTATTACCAACCACTGAAGCGCTGCACAGAGCGTCTTATAGCACCAACAAACCCAACGCAACAGCAGCTCCAACACCAAGCCCGCTAACACCATGCGACACAGCCGCATTTGTGGTCTGAGCTGCTCCTGCCGCAGAGCTCGTCATTGTCGCAGTCGCGGTAGCAGTCGTCATGCTCCCCGTCACGGTCGCGGCTCCGCCGGTGGCGCTGGTCACTGATACTGACGACACGCCGGCTGCGGCGCATACGGAATTGGAGGCTTCCTGGGCGCCTGTGGAGCTGTTAGCGTGCAGTCCAACCCCAGCTCTCGTCCAATGCAGCTGGCTGTAGCGTTGTGGCAATGAGGTCGGAGTGTCAAGTGTTGTGGGTACGATGGGAGGGACTTGATGGGAAGGACGTACGTCGTTGGTCATCGGCGTTGCATGCTGACTGGATACACGGCTGTGCTGCGTTCTGGATCGCCTGCGCGCCTGTTGTGCACTGGCAGACGAAGTCGGAGCTGCCGCAGTTGGACGCGCCGATTCCGGTGGCTAGACATGCGATCTGTTGAGGTCGTGGACACTCGTTAGCTTTCTATGTGTCTCTGTTGCCCATCGGCGATTAAGATCTTGCCGTGAGTCGCTGTGGGTCTCTACATGTGAACTCCCGGAGAGGGATGCTGGGCTCGACGTACGGCACATTGAGGAAAATTCCTGAGCAGTTCCGCGGCGTTCTGTGCGAGGGCGAGAGATGCGCCGAAGGCGAGGATGGTGGTATATGCGAACTTCATGGTGGGCGGTGCAAGGAAGTCTGTCCTGGTTTCGAGGTGTACTGTTTCTTGATCCTCTATCGAAAACGGTCTATTAAGTTGAAGCGTAGCAGAAAAGGAGCGACGGTGACAGCTGCGAGAAACGCGATATGAGCAGAATCAAGTGAGAGACACGCACACGTCAGCAATGGCGTACAGAGCGAATTAAAAGGTCTAAGTAACGATAAAGTTTACAGAAAAGCCAAGAGGAGAGGAATGCCCTGCACAGACCCGCTAGCCCTAAATCCAAGCCCTAAGGGTCCTGAGGATTCAACTTCCCGTCCGTTCTCGTCCCCAGCAATTTCAAACTCTATCCATCCAGTGCTCGAGTATTCTCTAGCTCTGACCACACGACCTTAGCCTCTTGATCACAGAGGTGATGTGACATAACCGACAGCTCCTCGCTCAGGTTACTGGTCTCCGTCCTCGGCGCTCCCATTACTCGATGACTTAAAATGAAGCTCCATCGTCTTGTGCGAAATCAAACCCTTGCATGATCAGCTGGAATAGCACCGGGGGCACCCTTGGCGTCGTTTTTGCTGCAGCCACCGTGTGCAACACGGCAACACGGCATGCACGGCTGCATGCAAAACACGCTTGATTCCGGCCGATCAGTTGCGCTGGACGCTTATTGGTCACACTAAATCTCCGCCGCCCTGGATCCTGGATGAGGATCAGGGGTGTGGGGAAGTGCTTCCGGCGAGCTGAAATGGCTTCCGGCTCGCTTCTGGGCTTCTGGACGTAGAAGAGTGAGGGGCATGGGGAGTGAGAACGAGAGAGAGAGTGGCTGTCGCTTGGGGTGGAGGGCTAGGTAATGCTGGGGCTGATAGAACAGTAAGACGTTAGGATTCTTCGTGCAGCAAATTCCGTGTTGGGTTTGTGAAGCTCATTCTACGGTTAACCCGGGGACTGTGGTCGGAGTGTCAGGGAGTGGGCAGCAAGGGATGCTCATGTTGCTGTTGTGCGGAGCTGGTGAGTGGAAGTGAGGGGTTATGAACGGTGTTGACATGTGGAGAGGGCGGGAAGGTTTGGTTATGTGCGGATACGCTGCTGCTGCTGACGCCGGTTCTGAGCAAGTATCCATGTTGGGAAAAAGCGCAAAAAGAAGGGAAGGAAAGTCAAAGCGAATGCTTCCGAAAGGAACATCCCCTAAGCCAAAACGGACCATGCATCATGCTGCGTCCTGAAACCTCACAGTCACACAACCTGCGCGAAAACGGTTTGAATGCTTATTGTACTTGTGCGACACTCTCTTCCTATTACGGTTGCATTACACAAATGACGGGAGGTGCCACCTTCTGGCCTCCACCTCAGCAGCCCAAGCAGAGACTGCCTGCCGTATCCCACGGTCCACTCGCGGAAAGCCCCCCTATCATGGGCATGCCGATACACCGCAGCTATGCTATTCCGGCCCCCCAGACCCGCTGAAAACGCCGGGAACAACCCGTTGCCACCTGGACATGTAAAAAAGAGAAAGTGTGGTATCGAGCTTTTCGCTGAGAGTAAAGAAAGACATCGCAGCAGGCAGATCAAGTAAAACAGATGGGGTGAGAGGACCGCCGTGGTATAAGAGAACAGAATAGCGTGGTAGAGCTTTTGTGCCCGCAAACTTTGTTGGGTAAAAGTCCCTCGGAATCCAAAGAAGATGAAGGGATTGACCTTGTAGCCGTGAACAATCATGTGCGAGAATATATAGACAGCGAAGTGAAGCGATTGTGCGTCCGATCTGGTCGGATGGTTCAGAACATAGCACCATCAGCAACGGCCGGCCGCGGTGGCATGGGGGCGCTTGGAGCGAAGACGTCCTGTTGCCTTAGATTCCTCCCCTCGCTTGAAGACTTCCTGAGTTTCGGCTTTGGGTTGAACTTGCCATCCTCTGCGTCTGAGGAGAACGCGCGTGCTGCTCCCATGCTTACTCGCGGCGGTGAGATATCCTGCGGCTCTGCGTGTGAGCGTCCGAAACCGAAGCGCCGCCGGCGAGGGTTGATGGGCGGGACTGGTGGTGAGTCATCCTGGCCGTTCTTGAGTGACGCACCGGGCGGAAGGTCGACGGTGTCGACTACGGAGGTGGAGGAAATGAAGCATGGTTCAGAGATGGCGGACTTCTGGATGGAACGTTTTCGAGCAGTAGGTACTCGGTGAGAAGGAATGATGGTGGCGGCGTTGAAATTTGATGCTGTGGGTGTAGACGCTGCAGATATCGGCGGCGTGATATTGACGGAGTAAGGTGAGGGAATCGGTGACGGTCGGATGGAAGTAGCATTGGAACTATAAAGTCCAGGTGACGGACGAGGCGAGACACCAGGGGAAGGTGTGGCTGACGAACCAACAAGTGGGCTGTAAAGAGCCGAGTGACCTGGATGCAGCGATTTCGGATCGAAGTAACTAGGAGCAGGCGGTCGGCTAGTACTCCTCGCGCGAGACCGCTGGGAGAACCCAGGGTGCTGATGCTGGATCGCGGCTTCGTGAGACATACGAGGGGAGCTGGCGTAGGCGGAGGGCAGAACAGGCGAGATATCTGGATGAGAGCCCGACTTCGATCCGGTGCCTTCTACCATGGCTTTCTCCAAGTCGTCCCGATAGCGTCCAGTACGACTTCTTGAGCGCCCAGAAGAAACCTCTGAGCTGGATCGGTTTCGCAGCGATCCCTGACTTGAAGCTGGTGTTGAACCACCGTTCGGGTTGCTACTGCGCTCGGTGCTGCAGCCACGTTGTGCTTGCTGTTCGAGCTCTCTCTGGGCGTCCTGCTCACTCTGCTGTGGCACTCTTCGAGTTCTGAAACGTGCCAATGGCCCCTTAGACGGGTCTTGAACGTTGCGCTCCTCATCTAGGCGCGGGTCCTCATTGCTGTTGGACCTCCCGGTCAATCCCACTAAAGAAACGCTGCTGGTGTTAGTCGAAGCTGAGCCTAGGCCGAGCATCTTGAGCGCCTTCGCTGGCGTCTCTGTTTGTCGGGCCGCTACGAAATCCCCACTAGGCTTAGTTTTCAGTAATCCGCCCCATGCCTTCAGAGTACTTGACACGCCGGGAGCCGGACTCTCCGATCGGACCTCGTTGTCCACTTTGTTGCGCAAGCTTTCCTGGATAGCCTTTTGCCTCATGGCGAGTTCATGGGCGAAAGCCTCGCGTTCTTGCTGGGTCTCCGTGCTGCCATCTCTGTTGTGTGTCTTGCGCAACTCCTGCTCCCATGATGTCGTGCTAGTCGCTTGCTGCTCGGAACCAGCGCCTTTCGATTGAACATTGAGCGGTCGTTTCTTTTCTTTAGCGCTGTCGACTGGACTTGCGGAACTGAAACTCTCAGCTTCTCCGTACGAGCCGTCAAGATCTTCCAAGTCAAAGGGATTGGAACGACTGTAGGTGGAGTGTGCCTCAGTGTCCGTTTCGGAGTCGACTGGACCCCGTAGCCTAGTGTTGGTGTCACGTGGCTGTAGGACATTAGGGTCAGCGGCTGTGAGGGGGGCAGGTAGGACGTTGTAGAGCGATGACTGGTTGCTCGTGTTTCGAAGATGTTGACGAACTAAGCCACTGAGCCCACCATTGGTAGGTCCGAGGGTTGGAGAATCTACATCTGTCGCATCAGATTTTACGATGGATGGTTTACGACCGGCTTGTTCGCTGTCTTGCTCCGGGTACAGCACGTCGACTTTGGGCATGCTGTTCACTTGACTCTCTGATTCCTGAGACCGGAACGCTGGGTGATCTGCCACGGGTGGCGGAACAGGATCGGATGGCGCGACCACGTCGGGTGAATAGTTTGGCGAGGTGCCTCCCACAAGTGGCCATGCTTCTGGCGCAGGTTGGTCATTCTCCTCCTCGCTATCACTTTCAGCACCGGAAGCGAAGAAAGTCTGTCGGGGGCCAGGTGAATCCTGTTCTTGTTTTTCGTTTGAGCCGTTCAGTGTTGCTGTCTTCAGTTGGCTCATCGCATTGTGAAACACGGAGAAAGCGGTGGGCGCTGGCTTCTGGCTCAGCGAGGGTGTCCGCGACCGGCCAACAGCGTTGGCTTCTGCGCGCCGCCGTTCGAAGTCTGCCCGTATCTCTTGCACGGGTCGCGCCGGTGACTTCCCACGTGGCGGTGACTTTCTGGGTGGCGGTGATTTTCTGCGCGGCGACAATTTTCTGAGCGGCGGCGGTGTGTCCCTACCTTGTTGCATCTGTAGTTGCCGCTGTAGGTACTGTTGCTCATCAAACTTGGCCTGCGGCTTGTTGAAGGCGCCCATGGCTGTAGCTTTACCTCGATCGTTGGGATCGATAGCAGCTGATAGGGTGTCTGCCTCCGGTGCAGGACCCAATGGGCTCAACGGCGGAGACGTAGGATAACTTTGCGAAGGGCTTGAGCTGGAAGAGTGGGATTCTTTCGCAATCCCGAACGTGGCGATGTTGCTGAGCGGCGCAGAAGGCGGTGGGCTACCAGCTCTGAAAGCAGTGGGCTGCCGGTTGAAGCGATCTTGAAGATTCGAAGTGCTCTTGACTTGACCAAGGTGCGGTGGGATCGGCTTGCGGTTCATTGTGCGCTGGCCTTGGATGGAGTTTAATCGGTTCAAAGCCGAGTGCTGTTGATCATGCATGTCGCGATCGAGTCCGTGTTCGTAGAGTCTCCTTGCTTTGGTGTTGGACCGATCTAATGCAGCCGTCGCTGGATCCGATGGAACGGAAGAATAAGGCGCGGGTACTGTAGTGGCTTCTTGAGAAGCGATTGATGTTGCAGCGGTCGAGGAAGAGCGAGCGAGTGACTGTCCGGATGTTGTTGACGATGATGTCTGCCGCTTTTGATGACATTCTGACAGTGAAGACGCATGTGACGGATTATCTTCCTTTGAACCCTCGAGTTCCTGGTCTTTGGTCTCGCTCCGGGCCTGTAGATTTCTTGCTGCTTCTGCTGCTTCGCGCTCCTCGCGCTTGAGCTGTTGAAATGCAGAAACGCTCACATCGTCCTCGTAGAGAGCTCTGCCGCCCATTGCCCGTGTCGAAACGTTTCCAAGGATATTCGTCGGTGGCGATGCGCCCACTGGAATTTTGTATATCTTCTGCCGCCCTCCGAATAGGACGTTGGTTTCTCCTGGCCTTGCCCTGTTCATTATGCTCCCGCCTGCCGCAGCATCCTCATCCGTCCCGTAGCTATCGAGAGAACCTTGTCGTGCAGAAGCAAATGGTGGCCTGACAGAGCCCTTGGTTGACGAATCCTCCGCAATATCGGAGAGTCCTGTGGGCGCATATCCGAATTCCACGAGTCTCGACTGTCTCCTCGGCTGTAGTACGCTGTCGTCGCTAGCCTTGCCTAACTTTGAGGTTGGATCGTCCTGCTCCCGGAGCATGCTAAAACGAGCCGACAGGTTGGGCATAATCAGGCTAGTCCGGAAGTCGTCCTTCGATGGGAGCGCCGAAGTTAGGTCAAGCTCAGGCTGCGCCTGGCCTTGTCCTTTTCTCCCATCTTTCTTCTTCCTGGTCAAAAAGCGATTCATTGTCGCTTTATATAGGTCAGTGATATATATACTATGGCGCGTACGCTGGCTTGAAGAACGTTCTAACGACAAGCGCCACGAAGCGCAAGGCGAGCCTTCCACTCTACTCATGGCGCAAGATAGAAAATACGTACAAGGTGGTGGAGGAAGCTGGCCAGCGGTGGCATGAAACTATTACGGCCTGGTTTTCGCGCACCTGATGCTGCTTCTTTCAGGTCGCTGTCGTGCTTGAGGGTTGCGCGCTGCTCGGATTGTTTGTGCGCCAGGCCTACTCAATAGACGTGTCTAGTATGTTGCACAGAGTACTAAAATGGTCAGCCCCGTCAGGCAGACTTCTCGAATAGGTGTATGAACGGGTCTGGGCATGGCGCTTATACGACGTCGCAAGCTCAGAGAGGAAAGCGAAGCAAGGCACTTACGGCTTCTTACATCAACCGATTACAGAATGAAGCTGGAGTGACGTTGGTAGGTTTTGAAGAGCGCGTCTCCATTCAGGTTGACGCAGCTGTCTGAATTTGCGAGGTCGAGGTGAACGAGCGAAGGAAGTGGTGTTTCAAACGAGTGTGGTGCCAAAAGGCAATTCAGTGTGTGAGCGCTGTGTGGCGTGTTGCCAAAGGAATGTCAGGAGTCAACTCGGTGCTGGACAAAGCTCTTGTCTCGGAGCATCAATCTCAGAGACTCTGCGTTCCAGCTAAGAGGTCAATGTGTGCAAGTTGAAGGCCGAAAAGCGACGCCTTCGTAGGACTGACGCCAGCGCAGAGAAGGTGAAAGTGAAGTGCGAGAGAGTGAAGCCTCGAGGCCAAGGAGAGAGGTTGCTGGATGTTGGAAATCTCCACGTGAGGAAGAGCACGCTTGTAGGCCGCCTGAAGGCCCCGGCAATAGAGCAATTTCAGCGCGGTGCAAGGGAGACACCCGGCCTGGGAATTCATTTCCACTCAGGGGCCCGAGCATAAGGCGAAGCGGAAGATCCGCTAGCGAGCAGCTGAAGCAAACGCCAACCAAAGCATAAAGCAGCAGAGTCGGACGCTCTGCTCTCTCTGCTCTCCCTTACCGCGGGCCTGCTCTGCGGTTCACCTTACCGCCACGAGTCACCACCACGAGGAGGCTGTTGCCCAGGTGGTGATGGCCGCCTGTCGTTTCACCCGACGCTTAACAGCCCACTAGCGCAGGGACGACGAACGCGAACCAGAGATTGACGTTTGAAGCGAGCGGGAGGCATGCGCGATGATGCATTAGGGCCATGGCATTCCGAGGGGATCCAAGCCAGTGAGAGCCTCCATCAACACCACCTCATTGCCTATCTCTGAGACGTGCTCACAGCTCTAAACTCGCCTGAAAGGCTACCCAATAAAGAGACACAAGCATTGCTTCTCCAACTATTCCCATTGTGACTCGGTTCTTGCCTTCGCTGCGCGAAGAAACTCTATGGGCGGAGTTTTACCTCAGCACGAAACCGCGGCGCCGCTGCGGTGGGCGAGCGCCTGTGCAAAACGCTGGAGCCATCTAGCTTGACGGCATTACCACCAATCACGAACTGCTAGACCTCAGGGGGCGTTGTGATGGGGCTGAGGTGCTTCAGAACCCGAATCACGATGTGGAGGCTGACTAGCTAGACTTGGATAGCTCAGTCTACCCGCCATCCGGGACGTCGTTTTGACACGGACGTTGAGCCGATGGAGCCGCGGCGCGTTTGCTCGTGGGCCCTCTCTAGGCCTTCTCGCTGCTGATACGGTTGGGCCTCAGTCGGGATGCACTACAAAGAACCCTATCAATGCAGCTTCAGGCATCTCGAGTCACGTATAAGATGACCCTAGAGAGCACGAGTAATCAACACGGTTTTAGTAGCTGTCTCTCCAGATCGTGCTGTATAGCCCGGTACATATGCCGATCACGTCCTCCACTGTGCATCATGTTAGCGACTTGCTCGCAGGCCAAGAGTTCTTGTCCTACCCCTGGATATGCGTTCACGACACGAGATGATGGCGGTGAGACGAGCGTGTTTCAGCCGCCATAGACAGGACTAGATAGTCAAGGCGAAGGCGAAGGCGCAGTAGTGGCGCGGTAGAACTCTGGTATTCAACGTCTAATCTGCAATGCAGTTTCGTTTACATCAAACACGAAGTAGCACGACGCAGCTGCAGATATCTCCTGCTACAACCTTACTCTCGTGACAGCCCACAGCAACGATAACATAGTCATGACGCGTGTTCGGCGCGTGAAATGTGGGGTAGATGAGGAATGCCTCCAAGAGAGCGAGGTGAAACGAAGCAATTTCAATGCAGGCTTCAGATGCTTGTGTCTATCTAAATGACGGCATATCGATCAAACGCCACAGCCAACCGACCTACAGTTCATCCCGAGTGGGAACGGTCCCGCTGTCAGACGCAAGCCCGCAAACGGCCGGCGTGCCAACCTCCATCCTGTAAACGCACTTCTCCTCCTCCACAACCTTCCAGATCTCGTCCTTTTCGCCACACGCCAAGATAACCTTAGTGCTCCTGTTTGGCCCGTTCCAGCAGTGTTGCCCGTTCTCGAATTTCAGCGCCCACCGCTCACCGGACCCCAGTCCTTTACCATCGGCAGACAGATCCTCGTCTACCGTGACTTTCTCGATTCGGACAAAGTTGCCCATGCCTGTGTGCGCGCCACCCTTCCTAGATTTCTGTGTGGTCTTCTCCATCCAGCAGAACTCATACGTGTATTCCCCCGAATCTTGCGACACGCATTGTCCCTTGAGTGCACGGAAGATGCCGTCGGGACCGTAGTCCTTCTCGAGATCTGCCTTGTGAGAATCGATCCCTTCGCGGTTCTTCCGCAGCTCGTCTTGCGCTGTTCTCAGACGGGTTCTCGCATCTGTGACTGCTTTTGACTCCGAACTATCTGAGCTGCTCCCGCGCGCAAGGATGCCGTTCTCGATGAGGGTTTCGCGCAGGTCACGCAGCTTTTGGTGCACCCAGTCTCTCAGCGATTTGGGAAGGTATTCTTCAAATTTGTAGACTGCCATATCGTTAGCGGACTGCGTGAGAGTTGTTCCGCCGGCAGCTGCACTTACGGACTTCGACATCACTCTCCTCGACGTGCTCGAATTCTTCCCAGTTCAGCCCATTCTCCTCGTCTGACTTGAGGATCTCATCCAGATCCCGCTCATGTGCACCATCCGCCTCAGGCGATTGTTCGTTTGCAGCATACTCTTCCCAGCTCCTGACCGCCCTCTTGACACCCATGTCATTGTAGTTGGGATCATACTCCTTCTGAAAAGTCGAAAGGATACCCTCTAGCTTCTTGACTATCTCCACACTCTCATCACGCTGCCTCCGAACCTTGAGCAAACTCTCCCTAAGCTCCTCAATCCGCGGCCTTGCCATACCAGCCAGCACGACCAGCTTCCCCCCCTTCCCAGGCCCCTTGACGACCTTCCCCTTCTCACTCCTCTCCACCTCCTTAACCTCCCTTTCCAGATCCGCAACATGCATCTCCGAGGCCTCGGTCTGCGCCACCAGCGTCTCGATCCTATCCTCGACCTCCTTCCGCATCCTCTCCGCCTCCTTAACCAGCTCTTTCCTCCTCCTCATCGCCGCCCCAAGCGCCTGCTGCCTCGCCTCATCCAGCTTCCTTGCCTCCCTCCCAATCTCCTTGCACCTATCTTCACACTTTACGCCTCCAACCCCCGCCCACTCGTCAGAGCCATCGCAGCACAGCTCGTAGTCGCAGATACCATCGTTAACGTATGTGAACGGGATGTAGGCCGGCTGGTGGCCCTTGTTCTTGCAGTAGTAGCCCGGCAGCGCGTTCGAGGTGTTCAGGTCGCCCGTTACGGTGTCGGCGGGGGACGGCGGGGAGAGTGGAGAGAGGAAGGAGCAGGCGGAGGTGCCGGGCTCGTCGGAACCGTCGGGACAGTCGCAGTAGTCGTCGTTGAGGCGGGAGGCGGAGATGTGGATGCTGGGGGCGGATATGCAGGTGAACGTGTCGGGGGATTTGTAGAATTTGGCGACTGGTGACTGTGTGATTAGCTGTTGTTTGCGTGTGCGGGAGTGGTAGTATATGTAGACGCACATTCAGGGCCTACACCCCGAGGTCTTGGGGGGTCTGAGGCCGCGAGTACTCCGCCAATGGCAGGGCTGAGGAGCAGTGCCTCTAAATACTTTGCCCTCATCTTGAGAAGAGCTACGATCGAGCTTCGTTGTCTCGTAAATTGCAGAAGCTCTACAGCCGTTTGGGCCAGCTTTCTATTAAATATAGCCGAAGATTTCCCGGGCAGTTCTCAATTGCCAATATATTCACGCCTCCACTCAAGTATCATACTACACTGCCGAGTTTACCTCCTACAAGTTCTATGAAGAGCGGGTCATGAATAATGGCAGGTCATAACGCGGTGAAGGACGGGTACGCCCGCAGCTATGCGGTACTGGCAAGTTACGATCATATAGAAGCTGCGGCAGAATCACAGGTCCTTTACAGAATTAAGAACATCTCACGTAAAGCTTGAACGTCGACCTCAGAGGCGTCGGTAGGTAGGGAATAACAATTGACGTTACACGACTAGTCGTCGAGGTCACTTGCTTCAGGTAGGCAGAGCCTGCCCATAGAATCGATGGATCCTTCCCATCTCACCCGCGTTTCCTCCCTCGCCATATCCGGTCTCCAAAATTCACCGCCCTGTAACCCGCCAGACGAACACCCTTTATTCTCCATTCACTCTATCTCTCTTGCTCTGGGTCAGGTACCTTGGTACCTATACCCCTTATTCTCCACATATCCTTTCCTATTTCCGAATCCGTTCAGAATACTACGCAAAACACTGTTGTAAAAACTTCGATCACTCTACCACTCGTCACTCTGCTACTTGGCTGTGATAAAACTCGGCTCGCAACAAGGAGACGATGACGGCATCCACTTCGCCAATTCCTAGACTTCCCACTCCCATTCCTTCGCCATCTATCGACCCTTGCGATGAGCTCAGCGCTGATCTACTCTTTCCACCTGGGCTGGACCTACATGATGGCGACATGGACGCAGACAAGTTCAGTGACAATGGCGGAGAGGCCGCAGATCCAACTAAGGGTATTCAGCAGTCCGCTCAAGGAAGGCGAAGGTCTTCCTGGCCTTTGAGAGGCTTGCCAGGCCTAACGAACCCAACGGACACCGACGATGATGCGGACGTCGAAACACTCACATCGTCTTCTGGCGATGACTCTCCACCTACTGGCCTCCACAGATCAAACACCGACCCCTATAATGATCTCCGACGCGGACTGTTTGCAGGAGGTTTTCCGCCTCGCTTTACCTGGTTCTCTGCCGACAAATCACCTTTGAACGGGCGAGGATCCTCGAAGCAACTGGATGACCATTCGAACGGTTCTGTAGACGAACATGCTACGGCCTCAGACCTGCACGTAGAGGGAGTGGAAAGCCATGTGCAAGATGCCGTTGAGACCCGCACAAGTGCGTCTCTGAAGAGAAGCCACAGCACGGGACACCAGACCACAGCCAATAAGCAGGCGGCCTGTCCTTCATTGCTGGCAGGTCTGCCCAGAAAGAGCAGTGTACCTTGCGACGCGGCTCTACTATCGGCCGGGAGCCATCGAAAGAGCACTGCTGCCGACACAGCAATTACCCTCACAGACGTCCATGCCGTGCCTAGCACTACATCATCAATCAGTGACAAGTCTAAAGCGCTCTCACAAAAGACTTCCAGCATATCAAATTCTACAGTCCAGGTCGTTGAATCCCGCAATGGCGTCTTCGAAGTGGTTTGGGACGACTCAGGCTCTGATGAGTCCGACGAAGATCAACCCGAACCATCGCGGAGTCAATTCTTTCAAGAATCCGAATCAGAGTACTCACGAACCGATGCGTCGACTGGTCCCTCCTTGGCTGGCCTGCACCGGGTAAACAGCAAACTGGCTAACTGGTCATGGAACGACGACTCCGATGAAGGGCGAAACCGAGCTGGCCGCTGTCGGTTCAGGCCAGCAGTACAAGTCTTTCCTGACGAATTATCTCCTGACTCGGAGGTCGCTCATCTCGACTTGCACGCTCCTCCAAGTAGTAAACTACCGAGCGAGCATCCATCCCGGGACGCTTCTCAACTGCCGTATTCACGCCGCCTTGACTCAAGCCTGGCTGTCATTGAAGATGACCCTGGTCACAGCGATTTTACTATCACCGGTCTTGAAGAGATCAACGAGGATCACGAAACAGGACAAACCAGTCTTGCTACTGTGCCAGGCCCGTACGTGGACAACAAGTCAGGACAGGTAGCGGCAAACTCGCGCAGACGGCAACTTTCCAACCTCGTCCGCAGGCTGTCCAATTTGCCGGAGAAGGATGAGCATTTCAAAAGCCATAGGGATTCCTTGATCCTATCCCGAAAACAGTTGTACCATCCGCTCCCGTCCAAGCATAGAGACTCCGTCGCTGTTGCCAAGGAGAGGCTTAGAAGGAAGCTTCATCGCTCGCCGACAGCTCCGAAGACCATCCGCGCAAAACCCACCCAGCAAGTCAGGTTTGGCGGCCTTTCTCCGATTATGGACGCTTCCCCTCCTACGGCCTCAGCTGCTGGAAGTTTTGAGCGACACGCCGTGACTCGGAGCATAGACCAGATTACCCGATCATCTCCCGCTCATTTAAGTCCAAAAGTCAAGTTCAATGGCATGTCGCCGCCGGTGTGCGCCGAGAGTAACTGGCCACTACATTCCGGATCTCACGGTAGCTCGTCCTCGCCCCCAAGAGCTTCACTGCGTCAGCGCTTTCCGGCATCTCCTTGAGTAGCTGGGAGCTGATTAAAGACATGGGCTGTAGAGTTGGGTTGGTCGTATGAGCGTGACTTGCGGGCGTACGGGTTCACCGATGTGGCGTTAGTAGGAAACGGCTCCTGTGGTCATGGTTCAACGTTGTCTCGTGGATGTGAGCGTTCAGCTGGAGGCGAAAAGACAACGTAGCTGAGATGCCGGCTGCTGCCGTCGTGGGACGCAATGGTCTTCCCTTTGTAGATTCACAGCTCTGCTTCCCTACGTGTTACCTGTAACTAGACATTGGCTCGAGGCGAGGCCGGTCCCGAAATTGGTTTGTTCGATCAGCTTCTTTGGCCGCCTTCGGGGTAATCCTGCGAAATATGACACCACATGCATCCACGATTTCGCTTCCACAAACATGGGATTTATAGTGATGTGCCTTGTACGAGACGGCTGATAGATAGCCCGAGTACGAGATGAGCGGCGGCGTCCCATTGGTCAATATAGCTGTGCCGAGGTAAGTCGTTCGGAGCACCCGATGGATGGATGCTAAACCTCTCCAATCCACGCGAGCTTAGTCTAGCAGATGCCGTGAACGCGAAGGGGGGAGTAACTTACGTGGACTGTCATCTGCCCTGTAAGCGGGCGGGCATGTATATCCATAACGTGTTCCCATCGGGGTACAGTTCGTCCGAAACACCACCCTCCGCTTCATTCGTCTCATCTCAGCCTCTGCCCCGAGGGCTTCATTCCGGACTTGCCCTTTGCCCCATGTAACTGGTAAGATCTCGGATCCTTCATCTCGTGTCACTTGCAATTTCCTCTTTCGTTGCGTAGGTACCTGTCGTGCTGTCGTGCTGGGCTGGCGACATCACGGTTGAGTATATGACCCCGCCATGCGGTGCTGAGATGTTCTTTCGATGTCTGACGCGTGGTTCTCCACTCATACAACATTCATATACCTGTGATATCTTCCTTATGCTGAGTCAGAACCTATTTTGAACTTCAACTTCAAGTTGCTTTTAGTTAAACTTGATTCTGAACCAACTGTCGCGGCATCATCTCTGACATTCCAACGAAGCATACTTAAAGTGTACTACGTTAGCCCACAAGACAACACAGCATAACTTCGAGTCCGTAATACCACCGTCGCTGGCATCAGATCATCGATCATCATCAGCAGTATTTGGGACAGAGGCAAGATGGTCGTCCAGGGCAGTTTCACGGTCCTCTTCGGCGCACTCGTTTTCGGGCTCTTCGCCTTCGTTCTCTACAGCCAACTCACCACCTATCTTGCGCGACGCCAAATAAAGCAAGACAATGGCTGTAAGCCGCCGCAAGCACGATATGCTCACAAGGACCCCTTATTTGGCCTCGACTTCCTATGGGAAAACATCAAGAAAGGCAAAGAGTACAAGCTGCTTGAGAATGCGCAGAGGCGGTTTGCGCGGCTCGGAAACACCTTCACGGCTAAGATGTTCCTCATGCCCGTCATCGCCACCATTGAGCCGGAAAACGTCAAGACGATCCTCTCTCTCAAATTTAAAGATTTCAGCCTGGGTCCGCGCGAGGAGATGCTGGGGCCCTTGCTGGGCAGAGGCATCTTTACGACGGATGGAGAGCGCTGGCAGCACTCCCGACATATGATTCGCCCCAACTTCGCCCGAGACCAGGTCGCCGATCTGCAAGCCTTCGAGAGACACATCAAAGACCTCTTCAAATTGATTCCGAGAGATGGCTCAATGGTTGATCTCCAGGATCTCTTCTTCCGCTTCACGATCGACTCGGCCACCGAGTTTTTATTTGGCCAATCGACGCATACGCTCAGAGAAGACGGCAAAACTTCCGGCTCAGCGTTTGCGAGCGCCTTCAACCATGCTCAGTACGACGTCATGATGAACGTACGACTGCAGGCGCTGAGACACTTCAAGCGGGATCCTAAGGCCCGGGAGGCGATCAAGTTCTGCCATGATTTTGTCGACCAGTTCGTGGATCAAGCGGTCGAGTACCGTGAGACGCACGACCTGGAGAAGGCGGCGCCGGAAGGGAAGTACCTTTTCCTGCACGAGCTTGCGAGGCAGACTACGGACAGGAGGAGGCTGAGAGACGAGCTGCTCAACGTGCTGCTTGCCGGGAGAGACACGACGGCATCTTTGTTGAGCAACATGTAAGACTCCCCTAGTGAAGCACGCAACAATTAGGAGTATGCATATGACTAATCCCTCGAGCAGGTTCTGGCAGCTCGCCAAACGACCAGATGTGTGGGAGAAGCTCCAAGCAGAAGTCGCGGAACTGGACGGGCAGCCGCCGTCATACCAACAGCTGAGGAACATGAAGTATCTGAAGTACTGCCTCAACGAGTGTAAGCCCGTCTTCCCCGCCTCCTCCCTCACTACTGATAAAAATCGTCCAGCCCTCCGAACCCACCCCGTGGTCCCAGGTAACTCCCGCTTCGCCATCCGTGACACTGTTATCCCACTTGGTGGCGGCCCAGATGGCACAGCTCCGCTCTTCGTGAAGAAGGGCACGCTCATTATGTACAGCCCCTGGAGCATGCACCGCCGCAAGGACTTCTACGGGCCGGATGCCGACGAGTACCGACCTGAGCGATGGGAGACATTGCGGCCTGGGTGGGAGTATCTGCCGTTCAATGGTGGTCCGCGTATTTGCCTTGGTCGTACGTGATACCCAGCTCCTGCTCCTCTACCAATGAAGAGATTATTGCTTCTGGTCGCTGTGGAAGTTTGCTGATTAGGTGATGAACAGAACAATATGCGCTTACGGAAGCCGGCTATGTCACCACGAGAATCCTGCAGGAGTTCAAGGGCATTGAAAGCAGAGACCCGGAACCCTGGCAAGAGTCACTGACGCTCACTTTATGCTCCCGCAACGGAACGAAGGTCTCTTTAACGCCTAGGTAGCCTGCCGGTAAATCGCTTCGTGGCAGCTCACGCCGGTCTGATTTGGTGCAGTGAGGCGAACTTGGATTTTGGTCGATCTTGTTCTGAATCTATCCCTCATATTGCGGGGCCGACAGTGGGCTTTGGATTTAGCAAAACCCACCTTCCGCTAGTCTTTGGATATTTACGGATAGTCTAGGGACAGTGCCCAATCAACACTCTACTCCAATACGTGTTTGTCTATATGGAGACAGAGTTTCTGCATCTTGTAGTAGCAGCAGGATAAACAGTATGCTGTAATAGCCTTGACACTTAGGAAATTGTAGGATGCGTCACGCACAGCTCTCCGTTACCGACTACTATACGTCGGTGTGTTGTGTCGAGGGTATGAGGGTATGCTGCCTTGGTAGTAACTGCGGGTTTGAAGTTAGTTTCACGCCCTAAAGACGGCGATGTATCTCGAGCGGCTTCAACGCAAGATGCGGGAGGCTTTCGTGGATTTCAAAATAGGTTTAACCATCGATGCTGCCAGCCGTGGGAGGCTTCGTTCAATTGAGGATGAGCTGAATGATTAAAGCCTTCATACATTAAAGTATACCTAAAAGATTATGCTTCTGATAATGGGCAGTTTCTCTTGTGTCACTGACAGCGCACAGGTACATAATCGGAGCCTCTATAACTTCAAAGCGTCGTGGCAAGGTCAAGCTCCCACGCCTAGGTCCTGTTCTTATGGGAAGCATAACATTGCTTCTGACAAACTCAGCGTTCAGGAACTAAAGATTGGTACTTTGAGTGAGGGGGACAGCCGAGTCTCTCTCTCCTTACGATCATGGTTTCCTTGCCAGGGGACGGCTTGTGCATTGCCGTGGTCTCCCCTCTTGACTGGGTAGGCGTCTGCTAAAGACCAGATAGCTGCAGGTGGCATGTGTTTCCCTACTTTGGAGGCTCCCCGGACTGCATGGAACGGTGATCCGCGGTGCAGACTGCAGCTCATGCAGCGCCATCAAACTTTTCCGCGAATTTTCCGCGAACATCGCGTTCAACCGCCAAAAGGGCTGCAGGTTGTTTATCCTCCCTATTCAAGGCCACATGCTCGCAAGTGGTTCGCTGCCGGACGATCAGCCATGTTCCTGGGCAGTCGCGCGGCTGAAACGCGTCGCCATTTTTAGGCCCGCGTTGGCTCAAGGCTCCTGATAGGCTCGGCGACGGAGATGGCTGAAGCTTAGCGCGCATCAACCGGACCAGGGCACTCAACCACACGGTCTGCCTCTCCTGAGAAACGCACGTTCAAGGAGAACACGGCTTGAGGCCGGCCTCAGAGCTCGCCCCTTGGGACCCCTATGCGGCTCCGAGTATTGGCGTGCATACATTCTGCAAACATAGGGGGCCAACGGTCATCTAGCGTCTTGAAGAAGACAGATCCATACCGCCACATACTACTCGAGTACAATAGAAAGGGGCAAGCGGCAACCCGGAAGGAGTAAGGCTGCCGTACCGTTACCCGCCGGTCAATGGCGGACACGCTGCTGATCAGCGTCCCTCGGGCCTTCTGTAATGATAGCGCCAGTCGAAACGGTCCCACTCGACTTGCCTGATGGACTTTGGCAGAAAACGGTACCTGCATTGGCGGCGTCAAGGGTGTGTCAGTGTTTCATACTCGAGTCCCACCGAAGCCATGACCAACGAAAACCGCCTTTCGACCCACAGGTGGACACGCAACCCGAAGACTCGACCTTTGGCGGGGACCGCACTCATGATGGTGTGGCGTCCCGCAGACCAATGCCGCGCGACAATCGTTTTGTTGTTTCCTTTCTAGAACCACCATGGGCTCCGACTGGAGGACCGAGCTGATTTCAGGAGCTAATGTTTCAAACTCGAGGTCTGCTCTTATATCTGGTGCGACTTCCACTCTGTGGGACAACAATTCCGTCTTTCATAGCCTCAATATTTCGATCTTTTGCAAATCCCCAAACGCCAAAGTCACTCGCTCTTTTGGTCTGAGGGTCTTTGTGACATTCTTTCCTTACTACCTTCCAAAACTTGCAGTTGACTCTGCATAGTCCTCATTTCACTCATTCATTTGGTAGCTTGAAGCTCCTGTAACACTCATCATGAAGGTCACATCAACCGCTGTTCTTCTCTACGCCCTGGCTGCTCAGCAGGCTGCAGCTGTAGGTTCTCTAAAGCTCCGGTGTCCTAGAAGGATGTACTGATTGCTATGGCAGACGTCCTGGGGTCGTGGCGGTGACAGGTTCAACAGCCCAGCTAACACGAATAACGAATGTACCGATACCCAGAAGCGTGGCTTCGACTGGAGTGGCCTCGGCACTGGGTCTTTCGGCTCATATGGTGGCTTTGACTTCTCCGGCTTCACCTGCGGAAACAAGTTCGGCAAGCGGGATGCCCTGACCAAGCGGAGCTTCCAGAGCAAGAGCATTACTGGAACCATCTCAAAGGAATCTGGCAACGGTCCCGAGATCTCCTGTGGCTCAGACAAGTCATTCTCGATCACCCAGATGCAGGTTTCTGTAGACTTTGATACTGAAGTGGAACTCCATTACGGCATGCAGGACGGCTCAACTTGCAAGCAGAGGGCCTCTTGTAGCTCAGGTGGATCTGTGGTTTCCAACACACAGTGCGGCGGAGCCAAGTCTGTTCGCTTCGGGCTGCTGGGTGGCGCGAAGAAGGGTTCATGCGGTATTGGCATTCACAAGATAGACTTCGACTGCAGCCCGCCGGCGAGCACGGTCCCAGCTATCAGCACCACAGCCTCAGTCCCCAACTTCAGCAGTGAAGTGTCGACTCAACCCGCCGAGACGACCAGTGTCCCAGCTGCTTCGAGCAGCGAGGTATCCTCTCAGCCTGCTGAGACCATCAGCGTTCCGCTTCCGTCCTCGAGCCTTGCCGCCTCGATTACTCCCGAGTCTTCCGCGCCAGCCGAGAGCACTACCATCTCAGTGCCATCCTTCAGCGTCCCTTTTGCCAACTCCAGCATTCCGGTTACAAGTCAGGTTCCCTCCACCAGCGAGGTCTCGCCCAGTTCTGAAATCCTGTCATCAGTGCCGGCATCTTCCACTGAAGTCTCGCCTACGGCCGACGTATCTCCATCTTCTGTCCAGATGACAACTTCAACTATTTTTAGTACCGCTACTTTTACCGTTACGTCCTGTGCTCCTACAATCACTAACTGCCCGGCATCTTCCACCAAGGTGGTTACTTCTGTTATTGCTGTTTCGACTACCGTCTGCCCGGTTAGCGAGGCTGGAAGCGTTCCACCAGCTTCTTCTACTCCGGCGCAGTCCAACCCTGCCATTGAAGTTCCCGAATCGTCCGTGCCAGCATCGTCCGCATCAGTCGAGACTACACCCGTCGAGACCTCGCCCGCAGAAACCACTCCTGCGCAATCTAACCCTGCTGTTTCTGTGCCTGAATCGTCCGCGCCATTCTCTACTACGCCTGTCGAAACTGCCCCTGTGGAGTCTTCTGCGCTCAGCTCCATCCCGGTTTCAATCCCGGAGACTCAAATCACTATTATCGTTTCCACTACGCTCACCACGTGCTCGGCTGGAGAAACCGTAACTGAAGGGGGTGTTACTAGCGTTCTGAGCACGCCGAGCACATCAACGATTGTGGTCACCTCGACGTCAACAATCTGCACCAAGTGCACGGCTCTGCCGTCAAGCTCGGAGGCTGCGCCCGTCTCGAGCTCTATCGTCATCTCGGTACCTGCTACCTCTGCGCCTCTCCCGTCTAGCTCGGAAGCCGCGCTGTCGAGCTCTTTTGCCATACCAAGCTCCGAAAACGTACCGTCAAGTTCAGAGGCTGGTCCTATCTCAAGTGCGCCTGCCTCTTCGGCTCCAGTCTCTTCGGCGCCCGCTCCATCCGCGACAATTCCCGAGACACAGGTTACCATTATTGTGACCTCCACAGTGACCACCTGCTCGGTGGGCGAGACTGTCACTGACAACGGTATTACGAGCGTCTTGACTGCGCCCACCACCTCTACCATTCTTGTCACATCGACATCAACGATCTGCACCAAATGCACTGCGGCTCCGTCAAGCTCTCTTGCTGCTCCAGTTGAGAGCACCCCGTCATTTAGCGTTCCAATTACGTCTGCCTCCGCTCCAGCTGAAAGCACTCCTGCAATCGGGGTTCCGGCCACGTCTGCACCGGCGTCCTCTGTCTCATCGCCTGCCCCCGCGCCCTCAGCCCCAGCACCAGACGTCTTACCTAAATGTCTAAACACCTGGATCTCTCAGTCTGGCTGCACGGATAACACCGACTCGAGCTGCTATTGCAAGAACTCAGAGTTCACCAAGAGCGTCATCGAGTGCGTTGAAGCTTGGGGCGGCGACGATGCGAAGGTACAAGAGGCGCTGTCCTACCTCGTCGGTATCTGCGCTGCTTTCGTTCCGCAAAACCCGGGCATTATCACCAACTGCCCCTCGTCCATCACCCTTGGCCCGACGCCTGTTCCTGAGACTCCGCTACCTGTCTCCTCAGCGGTTGTTTCATCCACAGTCGACTCCATCCCGGGTGCCTCGTCCGCGCCTGCCGTATCGTCCGCACCGATCTTCTCCTACGCCCCAGACGTCTCCTCCGAAGTTGCTCCAGTCACTTCTGCCCTCTTATCGCTCTCGGCTTCCGCGCCTGCCCCCGCGGTCCCGACATCAGCTCTTCCCCAGAGCGCTCCGGTCACAACCATCTACATCGAGACCACCCTGACCGTCCCTTGCACTTATAGCACTGGTCCCTCCATCGGCGCCACCATTCCCGCATCTAGCACAACATCGATCCTCTCCACCGCCGTCACAGTCCCCCAGGTAGCGTTCACGACCCAGACAGTTACCGCACCTGGAGCTACGTCGACGAGGGAGGTTGAGCTGATTGTGGGCCCTTCGCCTGCTGTCCCGGCTCCTAGCACCGCTATTCCAGGCTACAACACGGCTACACCGGCCTCCAGCACCGTTGTTGCACCGATTGGATCGAGCTTGCAGGCGCGTTCGTCGACGCTGGGCACGCTTGTCGCCCCCACCGGCACTGCTGGCGCAAGGACGTCCAGCCCGGCGCAATTTACGGGTGCCGCGTCCGTGGCGAAGGCTGGATCCGCTGGGAGTGTCTTCTTAGGCGGTCTTGTTGCTTTCATGGTTTTGTAAATAGAATGAGGGCCCTAGTAGGCACATAATGATAGCTGTTGGATATTCGGTTGGCATTTTTCTTGGAGGGTAATGCATTTGGAAATAGCATTGAGAGTGTCTATCGGGATTGAGGCCTCTGATGGCCCCAGAAGACGACAAAGGAGGACATACTATAGAAGTGTGCTGGCATATATGAAGAAAACGATTGCACAATGCTTCTTGAGATCCACTCGATCTTCAATCTGAACTTCTGTAAGGCGATTTAATCCCTCCCAAGAACATCTTCCCATATCTCACCTTGTATTGTCCATGGTCACGTGCGGAATAGGTGATTATCTCAATCTCAGATAAGAGATAAGATCATCAGCAGAATCGAAGCAGCCGTCAGCCATCACCACAGCTCATCAAGCACCATGGACACTCAACCCTCAACCCTCACCGACAAAACACCAACATCTGCTGTCCCGAACGCAGCAGAACCAGATGTAGCTGCCTCAAACGTAGCTGAAGACAGTGGTGTAACTGAAGCGGTCCACACAGCAGCACCTGGAAGCAACGAGCCATCATGGCCAGCCCTATCCGAAGGCCACCCTCTCGCCAAACTTACAGCCCAGCTCCCTGACATCCTTCGTGAAGCCGACTATGCTGAAGTCTACGGCATAACTCTTCAGCCTGACGCGCCTTTCCACACGAAACTGATCTTGCAGAAGTACCTCCGCGCGAACCAGAATGATCTGGCAAAAGCGAGGGAGCAGTTGCTGGCGACGCTGAAGTGGCGGAGAGAGTTTCAGCCGCTCAAGGCGGTGGAAGAGGTGTTTAGCCGGAAACGGTTTGGTGGCTTGGGATATGTGTGCGTGGTTGACGGGGTGCCGGGGAGTGTCAATGGGAGGGATGTGGTTACGTTCAATATCTATGGGGCGGTCAAGGATAATAAGGCTACCTTTGGAGATCTCGAGGGGTAAGTAAGACCTTGATGGTTCCGTGATATGGACTCTGGCAAGCAACGTCCTTGGGCAACAGTGTAGTTCCATACAGGTCTTCAACGGCGTTAGAACGGAGACTGCAAGGCCACGGACCAGCCCTCACCGTTGCAGAGCATGCGAAAGACTAACTAGAGGTTCCTGCAGCTTCCTCCGTTGGCGTGTTGCCCTCATGGAACTCACCCTCCAGAAACTCTCCTTGACTACCGCCACGACCCCAATACCGGATTACGGCGCCGGCCCCGATCCTTATCAAGCGATCCAGGTGCACGATTATCTGCAAGTCTCCTTTTTACGTCAGGACCCTGTCGTTAAAACCGCAACTAGAAAGACGATCGACACTTTCTCACGGTACTACCCTGAAACGTTGAGCAGAAAGTTCTTCGTGAATGTTCCGGTGATCATGGGCTGGATGTTCTCGGCCATGAAGATGGTGCTGAGCAAAGAGACTGTGAAGAAGTTCACCGTGCTGAGTTATGGAAATCAACTGGCGGGCGAGCTGGGGAGTGGAGTGCCGGGAGCGTATGGTGGGAAGGCTGGCGCACTGGAGGGTGTGGGAGAGGCAGTGAAGCTGGAGGGCTGAGGCGTTTGTGGCCAGTGTTTGACCATCTGGTGAAGCTTGTTGGCTGACGTGCTTTGTTCGTCGAGCAAGCGTTTCTGCTGAAAATTTTATAGATACCACTTAGTCCGCGCTAGAGATACCTAATTTCACCACTCTAACATCACTGCTCTGTCGCTCCAGCAGTTTGTTCGTTGACCAAGTGAACTTTCACCAGAGCGGGGGCCCATTCCAACGTCTCATTTCCTGCTCTTAATTTCTCGCTCACAGCAAAATCGTACGATCAGTCTCCTACCTTCGTTTTCGCCGTGGTTCCTTCCTACTGTGGCCAAGAAGCAGCCGACATGGCCTCAAGCAGCACGTTAAATCCCCAAGCGGCTGAGTTCATACCGGCAGCGCTGCAGACGGGCAATCCCCAAGCAGAAGCTGCAAACGCTCCGCGGAAGAGCAGAAAAGCCAGTAAGTCACGCGTGTGGTTGACAGAGCCATGAGCGGAATCTAATAAACGAAGGACGCAAGAAGCGCAGGACGGAGCCAACCCATCAAGCCCCCGAAGGCCAGCAAACCACCACCCCCCACCTCGCTCCAACATACACCCTAGCACCCCATGACACTCTCGTCCAGATAGCGAAGCGCCACTTCACCGCCGTACTCGCACTAAAATTCTACGAAGAGGCTGGAACGAGGACGCGCCGCTCCATCGCCCACGGCATGGCTGCCGACTTCGCAGGCCGTGCCGCATACCTGCCGCCGCATGTTGCCGCTCTGTCCATCAACCAGGCGATGCTACGCGCGAGCGCGGAGCTTGTGGGGAGCTCGGGACGGGAGCTGCAACTGGAGATTGAGGAGTACTGTGCTTCGGGTGAGCTGCTGGTTGATTTGTACCCGCTGCGAGTTGCCAGGTAATCTGATACGGGTACGGTGGAGCAGGAAGTGTGGGAGGGCTTGTATGAGTGATAAACTGTACTGCTTCGAATTTGCTTGGAGCGGAGGTTAAGTGAGGATTTGGTCTATCTGATCTCGACGCTTGTTTCCTGTTACGATCCATACGGGTAGGGTAAAGAATAAGAGGAGCGACCGGTGCTGAGCATATCCACGAATACATCGGTTTCTTCGTGCTCTCCGTCCATCTAAACGTAATCAATGCCTCTGGGCCGATGTTTGCCATACAGGCCTCGGAGAGAAGCACTGACGGATTCCTCACTCGAGCATATACGGCGGCCCGGAAAAGCGACGTGGACGACCATTTTACGGAGATAGTTGCCATCCGAGAGGCCGTTCAAATGATAAGTAGGACATTCCAGGCTGCTTGGGTGCCCAGAGCGCATAATCGACTCGCAAGCTTGTTGCTAACCTCTCATTCTCTCAGTTCGTAACCCCCGAAATGCTCACTCTCCTCTCCACCCTTCGCCAAAATGTCGCAATCGGTTTCGTCAGTGGCTCCGACTTCGCGAAGCAACAAGAACCACTGGACACCTCAGAAGTCCCTGTAACATCCTTAGTGACTTTTGCCTCGCAGAGAACGGTCTTACAGCCTATAAATCTGGCGTAGCTCTCGCTTTACAATCATTTATCGACTGGTTAGGGGAGTCGAAGTGCAAGCAGTTGGTAAAGTTTATTCTGCATTATATTGCGGACTTGGATACCCGGTAAAGAGGGCCACATTTGTGGAGTTCAGGAATGGCATGACAGCACGGGTACTTTGTTAATAGGCTATAGCGAGATGTTTGTAGTGGATAGGATTAGCAAAAGCAAGGAGAGCAAAGATCTTATCACGTGGAGCTTTGCATTGTCTTGCGCCGTACAGTCGGACTGTGCCACGTAGATGAGCTAGTAGATTTGTTGTGTAGCCTTCGTAAGCTTCGCGAATACTCGATACCCTTGCGAAAAAGTCATCGAGCAGTTTCCGCAATAGCCTAGGAAAGACCTGCATAGCTTGACCGCAACAGGTATCCGTATGACGAATCCGAGCAAGGCATGCGGATTCAACCCTCGACTAAAAAGTTTGCCAGTGAGCATAGACAGCTGTGGTACTAGGAGACAATACACTCTCCTGGACGGTCCAGACTCGCGTCCACTGGAACAAACCTGGGTATATTTGCTAAGCCATGGGCTTCGGCTGTTTATCGATACATGCGCCCCGTTTGAACAACACGTCTTCAAGATTGACCAGCTACCCTTACAAGAACCGATGCACAATCGGGCAGTTGTTAATAATCTCCGCGTCCGACAGCGGGCCACCATCGGGATCTGTCACGTACCCTGCGGCAGCCATCCCAAGGACCTCAAATTCGCCCGTCAGACGAGTGCGGATGCCATTCTCGATGGAGTAGTCGGTCCATGCCCAAAGTTGAAAGTTCCAGAGCGGCGAGTAGTCGAAAGCGACTGTGGGAATGGCGCCGAGAACGTTGAGCGGATTGCCTGTGCGGACGTGTCAGTTGCTATACTCTCCGCCTTATATACTCTCGAACTTACCCTCGCCGAGAATCGCAGAGTCCAAACCCTGCCGCCATGGATGGTGCGTCTCATTGTTCGGTGCACCGGGAGGAAGATCACCGTTAGTATACCCGTTCGTGTTGACGAAAAAGCGCTCAATAGCTGAGAACAGCGAATCATCTCCGCCAGTGCGAACCACAGAGAGACGCGGAGCGAAGGTTCCACCGTCGAGAGTGGCAGGTAATGGGTCAGAACCGTCAGAGATGAGGTACAGAACCGATTTGCCGAAGGAGAAGCCACGGACGGTGGCCAGAGTAACAGTCGAAGCACGCGGACAGATGGCAAGTACCTGATCGTGCACCTTGCTCCTGAAATCCTCTTCTTGATCGGCCGGGACGCCGTCGCAAAACTGGTTCAGATAGGCTTCATCCAAGTCCCCTGCGACAATAGGCGCGTTCCAAACCTCATACCCAGCGTTCATCAGTTGGATCAAAGGGGTGTACTCCGCATCCCCAACAGATCCTGGCTGTACCATTGCTGGAGGAAATGGTGTAGAATTCCCTGGGACGATTATACGCACAGGCGAGAAGTCGACTAGGCCTCGCCGCCCATAGACGGTGTTGTTCACAATATTTAGTTGCTCAGCGCCCGTCAAACTATTACTGTCTACGCCTTGAGCCGCAAAACGTAGCTTTGGTGAGAAGTTGATCCCGAGTTGCTGCGCATTGCCTTCGTCTGATGAATCCGTAACAATCCACCAGTATGTCTGGTTCGATGCCGAGCGGCCTTGGTACAGAGGCAATGTAAGGTTGGGATTGGCGCCGAAGTTAAGGGTCCCACTCCGAAGAAGATCGACAGGTCCTACCAAGGCAGGGTTCACGTCGGAAGCCATTGGTCCTTGGTACCCGGCAGCAATGGCGGTTCCGAACGATGGATCGGCAATATTGACGGTAGGGTCGTTGAAGCCAGATAGTGGGTCGGGATTGAACGGGCTGCCCGATTGTCGGCGTCGCAGGGGCTTCGGGAGACGGCTTGGCGTACTTGAACATGTCTGAAGATGAATCCCTAGGATGATAAGGGCCGCCGCCATGTAGCCATCTCTCAAAGCTCGCATCCTGCCGGCTAGGAATGTAGTGCAACGGTTTTTTGGAATTGTGAACGCAACTTCGCTAAATCGACGCAAAGAAAAGCAGAGACGAGAGAGTGTTCTGGAGGAAGGGAAGCAATCGGCACTACAGGCTCTTAAATAGCACCTTGAATGGCCCAGAAAGACAGTCAGACTTCGGTCACCAGGTCTACCTCATCTTTTGGGGCATCGTTGATTCCAAAGGAAGTGACAAATCCTTCGCCAGGATAAGCGTGGCTTTGCACGCCATCTCGTCGTCGTCAAGATCCTAGTACTATAATCGTAGAGCCAGCCGTGACCCTCTTGTCACTTCGAAATCTGAACCGGGGCTCCAATGCCTCATGCCCTTCCGCCACGGTAGGCCCTAGTGATTGATAATCAGAGCCCCGAGTCCTCGATGAGCTTACGTGACCTAACTTCGTGACTTTGTGAAGTTCCCAAACCGAACGTGTCGAGTCTTTCTGTGGGCTTGCAGCGGTTGAAGCCCAGACGATAATCTCAGGCCGGCCTGGGGCTTATGGCGGAACCAAAAGATCGACTTTACCGTTTCAGGAAATGGGGATTACAAAACGGACGCACCCCTGTCGATCTCTGCATCTAAAAGACCCTGCGACCGCACAGCCTGCTGATTGATTGTGTTTCCTAGCTTTCACACTCTCTCTATCCTCATCCTCCCACTATGTGTCGCTGCATTAACCGCAACAGACCGCAATCTGGCCATCTCCAGCCCCCATATTACTGTCGGCCGTAAGCCCCTCGCAGCCTGCAAGGGGATTTGATCCCACGACCTTCTGTCGATGCAGCGGGTTGATGTTTGCGCTTGACGGAGTTGACAGCACCCAAAGATGCGGCGCTATGGCCTCGAGGTCTTGCGCCCAGAACTCTTTGATGAGGAATTGCTTCATCCTCGCTTACAAAAGTCTGGTCGCCAGCAGTAGGGGGGGGCGGTTGCGCACCACGTTTTCAACCGCGATATAGATTGTAGATGGTATAGATAGCTTCAACAAGCGATCTGATGGTCCAATTGACCGTCCGATGCCTCCCAAGATTAAATTAATCGTGAAACCTCCACCTGCTGCCGGTTATAGCTGCATTGATCAAGTGTTGAAGGAAGAGAGTATTATGCGTTGTGTTTGTTGATGTAGAGGAGCTAGCCAGGACAAACAAATTAAGTCCACTCTAAAAATTGCGTAAAACTAACTCAAGCTGAATTGGGTCAAAAGCAGCTGCCACCATTATACAAGACCGTTCATGTTCACGACATTCAACAATGCTCACATATATTCAAAATAGCCCTACTCTCATTCACTAAACAGCTGTCCCAATGGTCCTGTGATTAAGCTCTCTAAATCTTCGGTCTCAACAGCCCCGAGCATCGCTTTCCCTATCTGTACGAGTTGCCTCGTGCCTTCCTCATCCGTCCACCTCATCCTCGAGTAGAAGACGATATGCACAGCGAAGTGCACAACAAGCCGGATCTTGTCACGCTGATTCAATGGACACTCGGCTAGATATGCCTTTAGAAAAGCTTCGAACATTCCCTTGTCGCCGTGAAAGCGATCGAGCAGCCATGAGTCTGCAGCAAATCGCCCAACATCCGTGGCGCCATTTCCCACACGAACGTTCTCCCAATCGATGATTGTCAACACTGGTGCCCGCAGCTTTGAGTCTTCCGCTTCTCCTCCTTCGATAGCAGGATCCTGGTTCTCGAGCTGAATGTTGGATAGCCAAAAATCACCATGGCAGAGACACATTCTGTCTGAAGCAGTTTCGGAGCCGAATTTGGCGTTGATACGCTCTCCGAGAGCAGGATCGTGGCCATGTTGTTTCAGGACAGAGGCTAGGCCATTGTAGGTGTACTGGAAGACGGACCTTGCAACTTTACTGTCGAACTTCGTCTTGACAAATTCCAGCGTTTCCGGCTCTGAAGTCTCCTTATGCAGCCTTGCTAGCCAAACGCCTATCCTCTGGCCTAGGAGAGGGATATCGATGTTGTCGTCCCTTTTGTAGCTTTCTTTCAGATCTTTTGATCCCGCATCAGACATGTATATAACATGCTCTTCAGGAAAGTAGTTGTATACTTGTGGCAGGCGAACGTGCTCATCCCTAGAAACCATATTTGGTACAACTGTCAAGGCCAGGTGCTCGTATTCCATCCTTTCAAGAGGTAGTGGTATATGAGGCATGATGCGGACGAAGGGCTCCGCATGTTTGGTGATGCTTCGCCTTCCGAGTAGTGTCTTGATTCTCCAACAGAAGTTTGCTGAACCTCCAGCAACGACTTCGATCTCGTGGCAGGGTATGTCCTTCGAGGAGAGGAATTGGCGAAGCTCTAGTTCGGTGGTAATTGGCATGATACCAATTTTAGCCAATAGCGACGATTGGTCTATCTCTGCTGCTTATGTCAACAGCAAAGTTGGAAGCTGAGGATTGCGAAGTTATGCAGGACGTTAGCATGTGCACGAGTCATGCTTGAAGCGAGTCCTACTGTCGGTTGCAAAATGTGCGGCCGCCTTGGCAACTGTCTGAGGTATAGAACTTGCCCACCATACCACCGCGCCGACCAAAAGATACAGTGTCCAAGCTCGAAGAGCTTGGATCGGGCAAGTTACTGTATAGCCTGACAAAAAGATAGAGTAGCTAATAAAAATAGAAAGCTAAGTGAATCAGTGAAAGTATAGAGATAGCTAGATGCTTCCCTACTTATCAAGTTTCTAAAATCGAGAAGGCCGGCGGTATAGTTTGTTTAACCTTAGAATCTATATTAGGCTATATTCTTTGATCTATGGCCGAGTTTGAAAGAGAGATGCAGCTGTTGTAATATATAAAAGTAGCGTAATAGGTGATAGCAATTACTTGTTCCAGTGTCAACATTCGAAGTGCCCCGCATACGTCATGTCATCACTTGGCCCAAACAGCCCGCAGCTATCTGTCAGCTTCAAGCTACAAGTGTCACTTCTCAAAAAGACAACGTCGATCGAGCACTTAACGCCGAATAAAACCATACCCAAAGATCAAAAACCCAATTGAAAAACTCGGAACGCTCCCCACGTTCCCACAATCTCTCCAAGCTCTCCCACAATGGAACCCATCGTCGGCGCGCTCTACGGCGTAGAATCAGCACTCGAAGCCGGTGTCGCCCTCGCAAAAGGCATCCTGCACCCAACCCTACCCTTGCGCGCAACCCTCTCCCGCATAACCGGCGGCCCCAACCTCCCACGCACTGGCCACACCCTCTCCATCATCAAAGGCCGCGCCTACATCTACGGCGGTGAGAGCAGCGACGCAGCAGCAGCAGCCGACACAGACATCCATGTCATCGTCCTCCCGACCACCGATGTAGAAGAGACGGACTATTTTACAGCAACGACGAAAGGCCGGGGCCCGGTGCCGCGGAAAAACCACACCGCTACGGTTGTGGGCGATGATATCTACATTTTCGGCGGGCAGCCCCTTTCCTCTTCTTCCTCGTCCTCTGAGTCCGCTGAACCAGACCCACCCGGCCGCATCTGGTCCTTCAGCACCATATCCAGTACATGGCGCCCGGCCCCCGACTCCTCAGGTCCAGCCCAGCGCACCGGGCACGCGGCCGCGGGAACGGAGGACCCGAATCCGCAGGCGCCGAAGGGCGTGGATACGAGTCTCGAGACGGGGATACTCCCGCAGGCGCCGCCGGATCCGGCGGATGATAGGATGCTAGCTGAACCGGAGCCGGAGGGGAGTTTTGGAACTGTGTTTGTTGTTGGAGGGCGGGCTCTTGGGGGGGATGATGGGAAGGGCGAGCAGCTGGACGACGCGTGGGCCTTTGACATTAGGACGGCGCGGTGGACGCAGTTGCCTTCACTGCCTCGCCCTCTGGCTAAGGCTGGGTTAGGCGCCACGATCGTGGGGACACGGCTTTATGTTGTGAGCAGAGGCACGGTCGGGTATTTGGATATTAGGCGCGTGATCGAGTTTGCGGCGCAGGGGAACCAGCCCACGAGCCCCGAGCAGGCATCGCTGCTGGGCGAGTGGCAGGTTATAGAGACTGATACCGCTGATGGGAAGGCTCCGGGTCCGGATGATGGCGCAGGCCTGGTGGATGTGACGACCGGGCAGGGCCGGAGATACCTTCTGCTTCTTGCTGGCGGCAAGGTGTACGGAGATGAGGCTGGAGCCGAGGCGCCGCAGGCGAAGGATACGATCTTCGCGCTTCAATTGCCGCCGGAGGCGGAGTCTGCTGCGGCTGTCAAGGACACGATGCGGGAGACAATCAAGAAGGACACGAAGAAACACGCGTGGGCAGAGGTGGAGTACAAATACACCAATGAGAGAGGAGATGTGGTTTCAGGGGACAAGGCGAGGGCTCAAAAACTAGGCATGGGCAATAGGAAAGGAGCAGCGGTGGCCAAGGGGTCGGAGGTCGATGGTGCTACTGTCGTTCTCTGGGGCGGGATGGACGATGAGGGGAAGGTCATGAGTGACGGGTGGATGGTTACAGTTGATCGATGAGAGAGGGGGATCTTGGAAGAATGAAAGGACATTCGTCTCTATGGTATGTGGAGGCCGCTGCTCATAGCAGCCGTCCCTCTACGCTTCCAAGCCCCACAGTGCGCCATACAGATGCACTTCTTCTGTGAAGTTTAGAACTTCCGATCCTCGTAGACTATACAGAATAAAGAACAATGACGTTGAATGCAAGGACATTACATGGCGGGGTCAATCGAAGTAGTTTAGGAGTCTAGATCTAGATGTTCGGTGAAAGTAGATCGTACTTAACACATCGCTCGACCTGCGAAACCCTGTTAGCCTACTGTTGTCCAGAGAAACGGGAAAAGCTTCAGAGCGGTAACCTACATCTTCTGCAGAAGCTTTGAGATAGCTTCTTGCCTCCAAGCCAGCCCAAACCTTGATCATCGAGAAGTCGCCGCTCCTGATCATGGAGACCGTGCTGCCCTGGGTGCCAAGCTGTCTCAGGATTGGCAAAGCCCTGCGACAGTAGCGTTCGTCAGTAACAGATCCATCACATAACTCGATTTCCTCGGCACACTTACCCAGCGAAGAGATCCAGCTCCGGATCCAGACTTCGTCCAATGCCCTCGAGCAGTAATATGCTCAGTACGACGTTGACGAAGTCCCCCTCCAGCCTGACATGGTGCTCTCGAACCATGCTCAGAACTTCATTCAGGATGTCCCCAATCTTGACGTTTCCGAGTGCAAAAGTGCTGCTCTTAACACCGAGCACCAGATGCTGCATCCTGAGGGCGAAGACCTCCTTGTCGATAACCGCGTCCGGCTGTCGGCATCGCTCGACCATCAGGTGTCCCGCTTTGTAGCCATCGAACTCAGCGATGGACTTGAAGAGATCGAGGAAGTTCCTCCGGTTCGTCGCATTCAGCTCTGTGACCAGCCCCGTATCGATGAAGATGAGTTGGGGCCTGTAGTTCTCCCGTTCGATCTTCTCAAGCTCAGCTTTCCATTCCTGCGGTTTTCGTTTGTGCGGTCTCAGGCGCTGCAGCACTTCCTCCGTCACGTCTTTACCGTTGCTGGGATCGGGTTCTTTCTTACGGCCGAAGGTCGGGACGTCGAGCTTTTCGGGCTTGTAGAAGCGCACCATGATGTTCCCGGGATGCAAGTCGGCGTGGATGAAGTTATCGATCAGAACCATGCGCAGGAAGGCATCCAGACCTTCATCCGCAATCTCCTTCTGGAAAACACCGCCGCCGTTCTCGAGGAAGTGTTCGAGCGGTATGCCGTGCGCGAACTCCTCGACCAGGACTTGGCGGGTGGTATAGTCGGTATAAGGGTAGGGGAACCAGGCTGTAGTCCTGTCCTTGAAGTTTCTGCGGAAAAGTGTCAGGTTGGCGGACTCGATGCGCAGGTCGAGCTGCAGCCTCATCATTTCGCCAAACTGCTCGACCTCATCCGGGAATGAAAGCCACTCCATCGTCGGTATCGCGTTGATGATGGCAGCGAAGAATCCCATGATGCGCAGGTCCCGCCGCACGATACGCTCGACACTAGGGTGCAGCACTTTTATAGCCACGTATGTAGAGGGGACACGCGCCGGCGTGCTCTTCAGCGTCAGGTCAACGTTTCGCCTAACTCTCTGCCGCAGATTTTTCTTCTCTTTTACGTCCACATCGCCCAGCATAGCCAGGTCTGGCTTCAGCTTAGCCTTGTATACCTGCGCAATGGCGCCGACGCCCAGAGGCTTCTCGTTGAACTCTTCGAATATCTCATCAAAATCCCGGCCGCCGAACGCCCTGCTGACAGTCTTCCTCGTCTGCGCGAACGAATGTGCAGGGGCGTTAGAATGGAGCGTCGACATGATACTGCACATCTCCTTTGGGAAGATGTCCGACCGTGAAGCTGCCCATTGTCCCAGCTGCAGCAATTTGTTGTTAGCATCAGGCCCCCGCATGAAACTCCGAACATGTACACCTGAACACACCTTGATGAACGCCGCCCCCGCCCTCTCCATCCCCCTAACCAAAAACCCATACCACCACAGCGTCCCCGTCCTCTCATTATCCCTTTCCCTGACCCTCCTCCCGAACCAAATCACCGGCACGGCCAAAATCACCGGCACGAATATGATGACGAGATGTATGAACCTCAGCCCCGTCGCAATCGGCTCAACAATCCAATCATCAATAAAGAAATAAATCGCCCTGCGCCACTTCTTCGAGTTCTTCAGCGCAGCCGGGACCGCATGGTCGATCTCGGCGCGGGAAGCCTCGAGCATGTGTTCCTCGCCCGTCTTGCCATCATTGGTATCGGCTGTTGCTAGCTCGGCGAAGACGGCGGGCGTGAGGGTCGCAGCGGCGAGGAGGATGCGGCGACCATGTTTGGGCGGGGGTGGAGGGCGGAAGAAGGGGCGTGAGGAGTGGCTGTTGCGCGCGGTGGAAGAGAAAATGCGGTGGGAGGCGTTGCGGGCGGCTTGGGGCGTTGAGCGGCGGAGACAGAGGCGGAGGAGGAGGATGGGCGGCCTCATCGCTAGGCGAGGTCCGGTGTGCTATGAGTGTAGCGAAGGTACAGGTGAGGCCATGGGCGGCATGGGGAGGATGTTGGTTTGCGCTGAGGGTGTTGATACTCGAGGTTACCCGCCGAACGCAGGGAAGCTCACGTCATGGCCCTGTCACAGGCCGCATCCCGTCTGCAACACCACCGAGGCCAACACCACTAAACCAAATTCTCATTACCACCTTTATCAGAAACGATCTAAAATGCAAATGGCCAGCTATGGGGAGTAATCAGGCATACAGTTATCAGATTCACTGACAAAGCCGAAAAGCCAGGATAAATTGCTGGAGTAACCACAAGTACTGTCCATCTACCTCTACAGCCACTGAAGATACATATAGTGCCCAGATATGTACAGCCAACCCCTCCGATCACGCGGTCACAAATCCCTTGAACGAGTTGTTCAGCGACTCCCTACACTCCTTCTCGTACAATGGAATGCCGCCCGCATAGTTCAACTGCTCACGCGGCTTGCCAGGAATATTGGCGCCCATATACCATGAGTTCGCCGTAGGAAAGAGTGTCTTGTCGCTGATCTCCGTGACATTCTTCCTCCAGTACTCCTCGGACTCGCGGAGCGGATCGATGTACTTGATGCCCTCGTCCCTGAGCTTCTTCATCGCGTCGACGATCCACTCGCCCTGCACTTCAACGCATGACGGACCGTTGCTAAATGCCGTTGGGCCTTGCGCGCCGTATAGAAAGAACATGTTCGGGTAGCCGGAGCAGGACATGCCTAGGTAAGACCAGGTGCCCATCTCCCACTTCTTCGAGAGATCCACACCGTCCACGTCCTGTTTTAGATGTTAGTACTGTATTACTGTAGTAAGTGGTGCCCAATGATTTCTCGGGCGTACCTTCAATCCCATGTTCTTCATTCCTCCCGTCACGGAGTCAAATCCAGTAGCCAGCGCAATGATATCGAACTCCCTAAACTTGCCATCCTCAGTCAAGATCCCGTTCTCCTTGACCTCCTTAATCGGAGTCGCCTTCACATCCACGACCTCGTTCTCAGGCCGATCCATCATCTCATAGTAATCCTGCTCCAAGCTCGGCCTCTTCACGCCAAACGCATGCGGCTTCTCCAGCGGCGCCAAGATATCCCTCTTGACCGGATCGGTAATCCTCGCGCGCGTCTTCTTGAGCCAGAAGTTGTACGCCTCCTGATTCGCGTCCATGTCGAATAACATGTCCTTGTACGTCGCGAGCCAGAACTGAAACCCGCCCGCCTCCCAGAGGGACTCGTAGAACTTCTCGCGCTCCTCGGGCGAGTCGTCGAAAGTGTTCTTTTCCGCGAAGTCGTACGAGAAGCCCGCGAAGGTCTTCATCCTGTCCTTGAAGATCTGCGGATACTGGCCCTTCGCGTCCATCTGCTCCTTGTGGTCCAGCTTCCGCTGTCGCATCGGCAGCGCTAGGTTCGGCGTCCGTTGAAACACCGTCACGGACTTCGCTTGCTTCGCGCTCTCCTGCGCGAGCTGCACGCCTGTGCTCCCGGTGCCGATGACGGCGACGCGCTTTCCCTTCATGTCAACGCCCTCCTCGGGCCAGAACGAGCTGTGGTGCATCTCGCCCTTGAAGCTGTCGAGGCCCGGCCAGTCGGGGAAGTGGCGCTTGGCAGCGAAGCCGGTGGCGAGTAGGAAGTAGCGCGCGTAGGCGGTGCGGCCGTCCTCGGTCTTGATGATCCATTTCGCGGACGGCTTGTCGAAGTGGGCCGCCACGACGCGCGTGTCGAAGGCGACGTCTTTCTTGATGTCAAGGACCTTGTCGACATGATCGAAGTATTCGCGGAGTTCCTGGAAGTTTGGGTACTTCTCGCGCCAGGTCCAGTCCTATAGTTCACGGCGTTAGCGAAAACTCGCTGCACAGTTCGGTCATGCGTCCTTGGCCCTTCCATTGAAGTAACCCTGGACCTTCCTCGCAATTATCCATCGGGAGTCTTGGATTCAACTAACCTTCCAGACCTTCTCCATGCTATACTCATAGATCGGGACTTGTGTATCAACCCTGGCACCTGCGCGAGTTAACACCCACATCCACCAAATCCTTAGTCTGTCCGGCTCCATTTACCTGGGTAGCAGTTCCAGTGCCAGATGCCGCCGAGCTCCTTCCCGGCCTCGAAGATCTTGCATTTGAAGCCCAGCTCGTCGCGCAGCCGGTGCAGGAGGTAGACGCCGCCGAAGCCCGCGCCGACGATCAGGACGTCGGTCTCGAGCGGGTCCGCGTAGCTGTCTGTCGGTGGTTGGGAGGGGGTATCGGAAGTGATTTCGCGGGGCCCTTCGGGCTGGGTGCCGATGTCGCGGCGGTAGGGCATTTTGGGTTATGGGGGGGAGGGGTTCAAGTTTGGGGATTATAATGGGGGATTGGTAAGAGGGTGGAGCAGCAGGTAAGTCAAAAATCTAGTTGATAGTGATGGAAATGGGATACTGTAAAGACAGCTTCATGCCGGCCCCAGATCTTTATATCCACGCGGATGATGCGTCCAACCCCCGCTGTGACATTGCAGATCCGGGATACCTATTCAGGACATCCCGGACGCATCAACGTATCGATCTTCCCCTTCATCCGTTCGTCATGCAGCTTGCGGCTACAAGGGTGCTCCAAGTACAAGTAGCCACACAACTGCCGGGATACCCCATGCGTACTTGACTACAGAAAGAAAAGGTCACTTTGGTGCAGCAATCGCATCTCGACTCCCGTGGCTAGAGGCCCTGGTGCCGGCAATATGGCACGCCCATCCTGTGTCGAACGCTCATCAGGCGAGTTCCTTTTGCGGCGTCGAAACAGCCAGCTGTCGGCACCTGTTGACCCAGCATCAAAGCACATCGTTCAAGGGTCCAAGGCGCACGGCCGTGTCAGTGGCGTTGACAAGGGCGCCGGGATGCGGGGGAAGCGGGGGATCAATGGTGCTGCGGGTGGTGGCGAGGAAGGTGTGCCGAGCCGAGAAGCACGTGACTGTCAGCTTTAGGTCTCCAGTCTTCATTCCTCAACAAATGATTCTTCTAACCTCTGCTTTAGCATCCTCTACTTGGAATGGCTGTCATTTTGCTGAAGTGCTGCGTACTCTAGCGGGTGGTGGGGTTCCAAGGAGCGCTATGCAGCCGTAACCGGGATTTCTTTTCCGTGATGCCTTTATCTCGCGCCTAGGTGATTCTTGAACCGTGGAGGTCGAAATCACACCGCATGACAGGGCGTGGGAAGTCCATGCGGAGAGCTATCATGGAGTCGAGCGCGCGAGGGCACATCGTACGGACACCACATATCACAACGACTGGATCTTGAGTTGGTTCGCAATTGCGATTTTGATTGTTCTATCGAAGCTGAGAGGAGAAGAAGGAACTATGGTACGAAGAAGTAGAAGGGAAAGGCATGGTGCACGCTGCTGAAACCCACTTTCCCCACCCAATTACCAATTTATCTGTGCTGAGAAGGGCCCATAATTCCTTCAACAATAACGCCCACCGTCTCGCATCGAGTGAGAGACAGTGTCCAAAGACACGCTCGGCTGGCCCTGTATCAATGCCATGATCCGAAGGTCAGGTCCGAAAGGATGTGCCAAGCGTGGTTTGAGGTCGAACTTCATTAGGAGTTGTGCTTACGTCGAGGTTCGTACTTGCGTCAAGAGTCGTGCTTGTGATGAGAGTCGTATTTCATCCAGAGTTGTGCTTCATCGAGAGTCGTGCTTCGTCCAGAACCAGACTTTGTTCAGTGTCGTCTTCATCCGCGAGACACGCTCCTCTCCTACTCTTCCGCGGCATTCTCCGCCGCATCATCCGCAGCAACACCGCCCTCAGCAGGTTTCTTCTTTCCTTGCTCTTCTTCCTCTTCCTCTTCCTCCTCCTCGTCCTCCTCGATGACGACAGCTTCCTTCTGACTAGCCTTCTTGGCAGCAGGCGAACCACGCTCCGCAATGACGGCCTTGGTCGTGATCTCTGCCAACCGCGCCAACAGCTCATCGCGCTTGCCGCCCACCTGTGCATGCAGCTCGCGCAGGCGCTTCCGCATAGCCTCGACATTGAGCTTGTCATCAGCTTCGGCAAGACGTGTGACCAGATCTACCTTGGTTCCCCTGCGCAGTAGACCACGGGCACCAACCAGCGTTTGGAGCTCCGCGACAGTCAGGGAAGAGCGTGGATCTGTGTGGGAAGAGTTGGTGGAGGCGACAGTGGCAGTGGATGCGGCGCGATTGTTCCTGGCAGGAGTGTGTGGAGGCGGTGAGCTGGCGATGGTGCTGGAGGCGACCGAGAGCGCCGGGTCGATGGCAGGATGGGCTGATTTGGCTCCCTTCTTAGCAGCGACCAAAGCCTTCAAAGCCTTTCGATCAGCCTCCTGGCGCTCGCGAGCTTGCTTCCCAGCCCGGAGAAGAGTGGCCTTCTCGACCATCTCCGCGCGGCGCTGTTCAGCCTTCTCAGCCTCAGCGATCTGCTTTTCTGCCATCTTTTGCGCGCGCTGAGCTTTGGCTGCCGCTTCCCGCGCGCGCTTGATGGCTGCTTCCTCGCGCTTCCGCGCATGCTTCATGGCCTGTTGTTCCTTGTAAATACGGAGACGCTCAGCGTGTGCCGCTTTCTCCGCGGCCTCCTTCTCCCTGGCAGCACGCTTGATGCGAACGCGCTCGGCACGCTCGGCGTAGCGCTGCTCTGGATTGTCGTCGAGCTCGTAGGGGATATGTGCTGTGCCGGCCATGATAGCGGCGTAGCGCTCGTGGACTGCTTTGGGTGAGTAGCGGGAGGCGGGCTTGAGCTTGTGCAGCTGATCCGAGGCGTAGTTGTAGCGGCGAGATTCGATTTTCTGGACCATGAGGGCGATGCGAGCGTCGGCGAAGGCGACTGCTTCAAGGAGGAGCTCATCCTGGGTAGGGTTAGAGATGTAGGTTTTACAGACACATTGGGGATCTTACTTCGCGCTCATGCCAGTCTGTCTCTTCGGCTTCTAGGCGCTCATCTTGCTTTGCAGCCAAGGCAGCTTGGATGCGGAGGAAGCGAGATCCGATGGTCTTACGATCATAGCGGACACGATTTTCTTCCTTGAGCTTGTTCACCACTTGCTGGTCCGTGAAACCATCCTCCTTCATGCGCAGTATGATCTCATCCTCGGAGTCAAGATCTGCAGTAACAGGCTTGGGCAGAGCGGCACGCCCCCCACGGACACGAGCGCCGGCAGGACCATGCTGGACTGGGCCAGCATAACGCTCATCGTCTGAGTCGCCCCAGACCATGCCGGTACCTTCGCCACGGTTACCGTGGAGGAAGGCGCCAGCGGACGGACGAGGGCCGTCGTTCTCCAATTCTGCGATTTCATCGTAGGTCTGTTCACAAATGATTAGTGCACGAAGAGCCCGAAGGTGTAGGATCAACGGAGCTTACCCCATCGAGCTCATCGTCGCCCCAGTCATCTTGCTCTTCCTCAGGATACTCAAGGTTCTCCGCTGGAGACCAGTTAGCACCGGCGTCAGTAGCATGAGATGATGTTCTTACAGTTATCAGGAAGCGGCGACTCCAGGTCGGCAAAGTCGAACTCTGCCTCGCTGAACGTCACGACACGAGCTTTGCCCTTGTTACGCTTGACGGGAGTCTCATCGGCGCGGTGTTGTTCGGCTGAGACGAAGTAAGGAGCATGCGGCTGCTCCAAGTTGCAGGTTGCATCGGAATCCATGTTGCGTCAGGTGCAGGAAGTACTCTATGCGCTGCGTTGATGAACAGAATGTGAAGCCGTCGATGCGCCCAGGCTTGTCAGAGTTGAATGGAAGGTAGAGGAAGTTGGAAAAGAGAGGAGGATTTTGTTGTGCGTGGCCTCTTGTAGTCGATGCGGGCTCGGCGTGATGATGAAATTTTAAAATTGTGCTTCACGAGCTGCAATCAAAGCTGGGCACGACGGTGAAGAGGTGGCTGAGTGCCTCCGGGAGATTGACAGTGGGCAGTTGACGGTGCCGATCCTGCAACAGAACACTGCCTGCAGGTGCAGCACCTTCACCGGATGGTTGGCGCTGGTCTCGGCCGCCTTGAAGACGTGAGCTCTGAAGATCTTTGAGCGAACGATGCTCGTCAGCTGCGGCCAACAAGCTCTCGCCAAGTTTGCCACGTGCTGAAGACGTGATGATGGCAGCAATCGGTGAAGCCAAAGAGAAGAAATGGGGTCTGGAGACGTTGTGAGTTAGATACTCTCTGAAACCGATGTGCTGAACCAGGCGCTGACAACGTCACGGCTTGATAGCCGGCCTGAGTTGTTTGGAGAATTCAGGCGCTGGGTTCGTCACACTCCAGGACCATGCGAGAGGCGATTAGAGTCGCCAGGAGCTGGGTTTGCCTGAACTCTGGGGCTTGGGAGAGGTCGACAAGAAGAGCTAGCTTATGGAAGCAGCAGCAATGAAGCTCGAGCCAGAACCAGAGCAGAGCGATAGAAGTTGGGACCGCAGTTGTTTGTAGCCCAGAAGAAGCCAAGCAAGAGAGCCGGAGGTTGAGAAAACCGTGTTCAGAGTGGAGAGATGCCCTGAAGCCTAGGAACAAGCGGTTGGAGGGGAATCCATGGTTACCAAAGACTATGAAAGCCACTGGGAGGGATGAAGAGTCACAGCCGCCGTTGTCCAAACCCCGTTGTAAAGTCAAGCAGGAGCGCGGTAGCTCGGATATGCCAGAGAGCGAAGTCAAGCTGAAGCCACGTCAAGCTTCAGAAGTCACAAAGGTTGGAACGCTAGAACTAGAGAATTACGGAAACGGTCGGATGAGCTAAATTCTGAGCCTATGAGATCAGAATTTGATAGAGATATCAGTAAAGAATCAAAAGCATCACAGCAGGAACTCGGCACCACTTTGGGGCTATTGAATAGCGTCGGGCGTTGACAAAACTTTGAGTTGAAGCTAGGATAGACTGATCCATTGGCTTCCTGCAATTCTCTTCAGAAGATAGACAGCCCAGCTCCGACGCATGGATGCAGGCGCTCTTTGATCGTAGCGGAGGGAGGTGAGGGAGGGGACCATGAACCTCTTTCAACCAAGCGGAGCTTCTTGTGGTCTTCATGATGTTTGAATTAGAAGCAGAAACAAAAGAGATTGCCTTCAGTTAGTCCCTCTATCGGAGCAGTGGTTTGAAACTATGACCCAAGTTCTGAAACTCAGTCCGTCCATTAGGCTTCGTTCAATGAGAGGACTCAGTAAGAAATGGCTGAGAACTACTACTTGCGGCCTATGCTTTTCTCCTTGAGTGTATCACCGTTGACTCAAGCGCAATGGCGACGGTTAGTAGGCATGGAGTACGTTAATTGCTTCGCGGCTGAGTGCTGGTCAATGACTCTGTGTATGCGGTATTCTCTTCTAGCCGTTTAGCTAACATTGTTTTTGACTTCCAGGGAGACAGCAATGCTATTAAGGTCAGCTTGCGGGCTCGAACAACGTTATGGGAGGAGATTGAAGTTTGTTCTCTGACTTCTCCTATCTTTGGTGAGAGCGGGACGTCATCGATCACAGGCCGAGGAAGTTCTGTTTTGGTGGGGAGGACGGGATGACGTGGGTTCTGGCCGGAAGCCTTTCCAACCAAGCAGAGGCGGCAGCCACCCCCTCCACCAGCACAGCCAGCCGGAGCAATGCAATCGATCGTCATGCACGCGCAGCCAGCCTAGACTCTTCTCCTTCGCTAGTTATCTGTGTGTAAACCCTCATCTCCATTCACGGCCTATTCCTCCGCCCCTCTTGACCTACTTAGATCACGTATAACTACACTCCGACTACCATCAGCGCCTCACCCAAACCCCCGCAATCATGCTCGAATACTTCAATTACAAGCGCTGGAAGAAGGAGAACCCAGCAGAGGCGCAGGAACACCTGAAGAACCCTGTATTGAACGAGGACGATGAGAAGCTCCTCCAACGCATTACCTCGCAAGGCGACCCGCCGCCGGCTCTCCCCGACCGATCCACTGTGATCCTAGATGACGGAAAGAAAGTTGAGGGTCAGGAGGCGCAGGAGGCGATGAAGCAGGGTGCGGATGACATTCCTTTACCCACTTCGCCGGCACCTGAAAGATCTGGTGACGATAAGTCTGGCGAGGAGGGCAAACCCAATGAAGAAAGCGAGGCCAGCGGGGAAACCAAACCCAGCGAAGAGGACAAACCTAGCGGTGAGGATAAGAGTACTGAAGGGAGCAAGTCTGGTGAAGAGGAGAAGAAAAAGCAGGGTTATTGGTCGTACATACCAGCTATGCCAGCCATGCCAGCCATGCCAGCCATGCCCACTTATCACTTCAAGGTATGTGGGACTAATGGTAGATTTTCCTGTATCGGTTCTTACTCAATTAAATTTACAGCACAAAAACAAGGAGCAAACTGCCGACGACCTCAAAGACGCCGCCCAAGACGTCAAGAAAGGCGAAGGAGTAGACCTCAAAGAAGACGGAACAGTCGATAAGAAAGAGGTCAAGAAGGAAGACCATGATCTTGGCTCAATCCTTGACCGACTCAATCTTGCCGCAGTTAACAACCGCCTCTTCAGCTTCTCCAAAGAGTCACAAGAGCTTATGGAGAGGTTCAAGCAAGTCCTCATGGATATCGTCAACGGTGCACCGACCGCTTATGACGACTTGGAGAAACTCCTCAGGGATTCCGATGGCCAGCTGCAGAAGATGTACGAGAACTTACCACCCTTCCTCAAGACACTCATCAAGAGCCTGCCCGCCAAGATGACGGGCACGCTGGGCCCGGAATTGCTGGCCGCTGCATCAGAGAAGCGCGGCTTCGACGCCAAAGCTGCTGCCGCTGCCACAGAGACGGATACCGAGGAGGGTGATAAGAAGAAGGCCAAGAAGTCACGCATACCTCCTTTGAAGAAGCTGGTGTCTCAACAGGGAGCCGTTGCCAGCATGCTTCGCAGCATTCTTAATTTCCTACAGCTCCGATTTCCGATGTTTATCACTGGTACCAACGTTCTTATGAGCTTAGCGGTTTTCCGTATGTTCCCCTTAGATACGCTCCCGTGCGAGCGACGACTAACAACTTGACAGTTCTGCTATTCGTCTTCTGGTATTGCCACAAGCGCGGTAAAGAAGTGCGCCTGGAGAAGGAACGTCAAGGCCTCCCAACAACCGAGTCAGATGAAGAGAAGAGCGCGGAAGCCTCCGATCTTGAAGAGAGCGAGGTTCTCGAGAAGCCAAGAGAAGAATCCGAAGAAGAGGTCGAAGCGCCCATCAAACTTCACGACGACCCTGCTGTCGGCGACAAGCCTAGCTCTTCTGTCGCTGATATGCCATCAGTCCTCGATCTGCCCGAGCCGGCTGATGTTGCGCTACCGGAGAAGGAGGACAAGGCACAGAAGGAGGCGCCAATTGAGGCGGAGAAGTGATTCTTCTGGATGCATGCATTGGTGTAGATTGATGTGATACCCACTCGTTCATAGTTTCCATCTTTTCTGTTCTTTTAGTAATTCCCAACATACTTGGCAGAAATTCTCATGTGTGCATGGCCATAGCCCAGGCAGCAAGGTACCCAGAGGCATTGTTGGCTTCGTGCATACGTTTTATTGTCGTCAACCTGACCGACATCTCTTATCAATCAAACTCACCGTAATGCCACGCCTTTCCGGTGAACATAGGGACAGCGCTGTTTCTTATACAAGCAACATATCTCTTCCCTCCTCGAACTTCTACAATTCAAGAAGCTGTTAGTATCTCGCCGAATAAGACGCCAAAACACCCTCATAATCTGCCACCCATTGGGTTTTCTTATGTTTTTGTACAGCGCTTCCAACCCTTTCTCCAAGACAAATCTTCTTGAGACAAAGCTTCTTCTTACATCCAAATAGTCGTCTACCAATACCGCAAATACTTTCTCTTGACCATCGCGCTATTGTCTCATTCAATTGGGGCCGGTGAACTCGACTACATCGATTTGGTGGGCATATCCACGCAGACGTCCAACGTTAAGGTGAGTAACACTTCCGAATCGAGTAGTGGAGCGGGCCATCGTAGAACAGCGCATGTGAAAAAGTCCACCTTGAACAGCTCCTGTTGCCGATTCTTGCTTTCTTGCTCGTAAGGCACCTATTCTGCATACCGTGCCCTCTCATAGCTTACTCCGTTGCACTCACCCTTGGTTAAACCCGCGGTGAACAGGTACGTAAACATTCTCATACCATCTACAGCGGGCGAAATCACCCCGCGATTTCCTTCACCGTCCTTGTCCGCTTTCCTAGTGACGGATCAGCAGACCCTGTCCTCAATTTGAACATAACTTTACAGGTGAGTAAGCCTGATTTGTACTTCGACCAGATCGAAACGTTGGTTTGTGCGAGTGCGGCTAAAAGCTGTCACTGTACCAACCTGCTACCATGGAGCGATTGTTACGATTTGATTTTTATCGCTTTTTGTTACGCTCTTGTTCGGTTTGCACTGCAGCTTGTTCTTTTTGCCTTAACTTGTCGTAATTCGGATCATGAGTCCGAACTTGCTCTCTGACATTCTAGAACCTCCCCTATTCTTTACCTAAGCCGTGAAACCAACACGTTCTTCCAGCAGCATCTATAACGCCATGGAACCCGGATAGTCCTCCTTGTCCTTCGGGCTCGGCCCCAAGTCCCAACAGCCGCATCATTCACTCTGTGAACCCGACATCGCCGCAAATCCTGAGCTTTCGAACCTTCATGCCGCCTCTTCCGCGGAAGCATCCACTTTCCTGCCTAGGCTATAGCAGCACTACAGACGGTTTCCTGATCCTATGACAGAGACCTCGACACGCCCCATCTCAATCACAACGCCTGCGTCATCCCCCTGCTGCGCTTCAGGAGCCTCTGCCAAGATCACGATGATCATGTTGCTCCTCTCCCGGGCGCCTCTGACCGTGAACAACGGGCAAGCAGCACGGCCGCAGTCCGAACGAGATACTTCCAGCCTGGTAAGCCTCCTGGCTTCCATTGCGGAGCGCTTCTTCCAAAGAGCATCCCGAGAAACGCAGCACTGGCAACGACGTCCTCCTGCAACCGGCGGCGGGCTGAGTGCATGGCTGGGGAGCGAGAGTGCGCGAGAGATTGGGAACGGGAGAACGTCACTCTCAAGACCGAGCAGTACCAATAGTACTACTGTTTTGCGCAGTGGATTTACGATGGATTTTCTTGCGTTACGGGCTTTCACTGCAGTGGGCAATGACTGGTATACGACGCCCCAAGAACTCCTAGGGTTCATAGCAGTGCGGTCCGGAGGAGCAACCGAGGCATCGGCCACGACTACGCTCTGGTAGAATCGGGGATCAAGTGCTTGATTGTCGAGGTGACGCGATCTGTCCTGTGGAATCTTTTCTGTACCATCGGCAACTCAACCGTTCGGTGAAGCGGCTTCTTCCTAGGCGGCTTTGTTATCTCTCCATTCATAATAGCAGAGAAAAATTGGAGCTTATGCATTGACCGGTTCAGACAAGGATCAACGATTCTCAGATATTTCGTTCGATTACGGCCCGGTCTAAGAGCCCCTATGCCCTCTAACAAAACTCAACAGATCTACCAAAAAGAAGCCCACTGAGAAAGAAACCGCTCATAGGTCCCCTATACAATGCACCGACCCCGCCAAACACCGTAAAGCAGTAAACCCCCGCCAGGTAAGAAATAGCGACCGAGTAGCACCTGCACACCTGGTTCCGATGACGCAGAACGCAGTTATAACCTCGCGCCTCCTGCCCCCCCAGTAAACTGGATCTCCCTTCCCCCTAACAACACTTCGGGATCTGGCCCCCCACTCCACCCGTCCCCCCAATCCCCACCGTATTCCCCTGACCCTGCTGGCCCCCCGCGCCTCCCCGATTCTTCTCCTCCGCCTCATGCTTGTGCTCGTCCCAGATGCCCTTGGCCAGGCTGTAAAAGGCCTGCTCGACGTTGATGTTCGCCTTCGCGCTGACCTCGAGGAAGGGGATGCCGAGCTCGTCGGCGAGGGCTTGGCCGCGCTCGGTGCTGACGGCGCGCTTCTCCGTCCAGTCGCACTTGTTGCCGATGAGGATTTTGTGCACGGTTGCGGTCGCGTGTTGCTCGACGTTTGAGAACCAGGTGCGGATGTCTGGTGGAGGGGAGGGGGGGTGGTTAGCTAGGGGTTTCTTGCGCTGGGGGCGGTTTATAGCGGGCCTGTTGCGGTTGTGCTGCCATCCACCGAAATGGCCCAGCAAAAACGCACATGCAGCGAGAGAAGGCGACAGGAGTGGAGGAACATACTGCCAAAACTGCGCTCGTCCGTAACGTCGTATACCAGCAAAATCCCCATAGCCCCGCGATAGTACGCCGTGGTGATGGTGCGGAAGCGCTCCTGCCCGGCCGTATCCCAAATCTGCAGCTTGATCTTCTTGCCGTCAATCTCGATAGTCCGGATCTTGAAGTCGATGCCGATGGTCGTGATGAAGGACGGCGTGAAGGAGTCTTCGCTGAAGCGCAGCAGGCAGCAGGATTTGCCCACGCCGGAGTCGCCGATGAGGAGGAGTTTGATCTGGGAGACAGGGGCTGGTTAGTGAGAGTATGCGGCAGGGTGTTGAGGAGCGGAGACGCCGATGTATATGGTGGGAGGGCGCGATGTGGACGGAGGGGTGTGGTGAGGGCTGGGTCTGCGTACGAGGAAGTCGTAGGAGCGGGAGGCCATGGCTGCGACTGTGCGTTTGCGGCCGCGGTGAGGAGGATATCAGGTAGGATGAGGCGGGCGAGTCCGCTTAAGGTTGGTGGAGGAAGTTGGGGGGGTTGCGCGGTGCGGTGTTGAGGTATTGTTGTTGGCTGCCTGGTCCTAGTGGAGTGCGAGTGACGTTACGGGCACTATGGTGGATACTCTATTGCCGTGGATCGCAGACTGTCCCTAATGTGGGAGAGTTGAGTGGTGGAAGAGGGTAGAGCTGTGAGCGAGGTTGCGGTGTTTCTGCAGATGTGTACGAGTAGGGTAGTTCAAGGCGACATCACGAGCTGCCAGGTTCCTGTCACGTTTGGAAAGCGAGGCGCTGGCTTTTGGACGGAACTCATCCCAACCATCCGCACCTTTTTCACGCCACCAACTATATAGAGAGAGGACCGCCGTTGCACCACTTCGAGATAGCAAGCGGTTCTAGCAATTATGACATTGCTCAGGTCCAAATCGCGTGGACGGCTTCTACAGCTTTATAACACTCTACATGTACACCGTCCTATCTACTCTGCTTCAGCAGCCGGCAGTGGACGAGCGAACTCTAGCTTCCTGGATTAACAATGCAAACTGAATGCTACAAACGGGTATAGTATCTCGGCCGAACCAACGCAACCAGGCCCTCCCATCACACCCTGGCATAAGCCCTCCACATCCTCTCCAACGTCCTATTCATCCTTTCATATCCCGCCCTCACATCCTCGAGCTCCCTCAGCTCTACTACGAAGTCGCGAAACACCCTCGGCGGCAGCGTCTGTCTGGCCGACAAGCGCAAGATGTGCGTCTCACACAGCAGTAACCCATGATCTTTGTACGAGATCTCTTCATACTTGTTTACGGAGGCCGCGGCGAGGATGCGGTCGATATTCCTAAGGCTGCGGATCAGCTGGCCCTGCTTCTCGTGCCGCTTCAGGCCCCTGCGACTGCCAAAGGTGTTTTTTATGGAGCGGTACACGCCGATGCAGACGAGAACGCCGGGAGTGAGGCCGATGAAGCTGTGGCGTGTTAGTATGTTGCGTTTGGAGAACTCTATGACATTGGGGACTAAGGGGCCGAGTTTCCTTACCCGAATAACAATTCCTGACTCTTCAGAATGGAGTCAATCCCGCTCATCGCAACCTCGATATCGACTTTCGTCTTCTGAATCTGCACAAGCAGCGCCTGTATTAGATTGCCTGTTACAGCGTTCTTCAGTGGCGCCTGCATCTCCCGCTCATACGCTACAAGCACCGGCGTCAAATCCCCTTCCCTAACCTTTGACCGGATATCAGCGATGTCAACTTCCGTGAGGTTTCGACCTTCGGGGGGATGCTGAATAGCGAAATCCACAACCATGCGCTCCAAGCTCGCGCGATCGCCTTCGAGACTGCGCTTGCTCAGGATGGAGACTTCGGCGCTTTCATCGTGCCGGATGGTGCCGATAACCTTCTTCAGCGGTTCCACGACCCAGTTAGACCAAAAGTCGATTACAGTAGCTCCGAGCTCTCGGATCCAGGTGATAATGTCCTCTTTGCGATTGACTGCTACCCGCAGGATAGTGCTTGACGAGATCAAAGCGACAGTGACCGCTGGCCAGTACCGCACAATGCGGGATGGTCTCCCATATTCCTTTCGGACAAGCGTGGTGGTTCTAGTCGTGTAATTTGGCAGGCATTTCGATATGACGTTCTCTAGGCGTGCTGCAACAACCTCCGGCTTCAGCGTCATCGCCTCGGATCCCGTCGACGCATAGGGCTTCCACCACGGGTCCTCCACCACGAGATTCGTAACCGCATCGTCAAAGCTATCCAGCTTAGTGTCTGGATTGTTAACCTCTCTGAAAACCGCTTCCATCAACGTGATGCTCTTGACCACCGTCGCCTTCCACTTGTGCCTATTCTTCGTCCTGGTTTCGTCGTCCGCATTCTCTGCGGCACCGATAGCATGTTCCTCGTGCGCACTTTCGTTGCTCAGCCCCTCTCCAAGCAGGTACCCCAGCGCGTTCGCATTGAGTAGCTTGATTTTCTCCAATCCTTTACGCTTGCGCAGCGCCTCCTCGCGCACTAATGCCAGCGGGGAAACCACCCGCCGCTGTATGTCGGCCAACGACCGCTGCCTGACAACGTCCCTCGCCAGTTCATAGAACTTCGTCCAGCCGTCCTCCAGCCTGCCGCCTCGTCGGCGCAAATCGTGCCACACGTCCTTACTCCACGCCCAGAAGCGCAACGGCGAGGTCTGTATAGAGTAGAGCCCCGCGTACCGGTACGAGCTGCGTATGTCGTCCCAGTACCAGATGTCATCGTCCAGCGGAATGGTTTGCTCAATCATAGTATGCAGAACCAGCCCGTACAACTGCGTCGTCGCCTTGCTGAGCAGGAGCCATTCGAGCTCGTGCTCGTAGCTTGGTTCGGGCTGTTTCGCTGTCTCGGTGTGTACATCGTAGCTTACGTTGTAGACTTTGCACGTGTGGCAGGTTTGGGAGACTTGGGCGTCGGAGAGGATGCTGCGGATCCGGTGCGCGGGGAGCAGCGATCTCGAGGGACCGAGGGAGAGGGACTTGATCAGTGATTCGAGGCGCGTGGTTCGGGCGAGGGTGGAGGAGGGTTCGGAGGTTGAAGGAGGGAGGGAGGGTGTGATGCCGTCGAACTGACTGTCGATGCGACGGACTTGGCTGTTTTGCGATGGTGGTCAGCTTTGCGTGGAGAACGTCAAACTCGTAGGGTGCGGGATCGTAGGTCGTATCACAAGCCATGGAAATCTAAGTAAACCTGGATGCAGTAGGCTATACACCGCCCTGATTTCGCGTCCTCGAAGTCGCTTAAAGTAGGCTTCCAAGCAGCCAGGAACTGAATATGAGACGTTGCTTACTCGATTACGAACGACATTCCTGTCGTTAAGACTATCAGCCGTTGTCAGCTCTGTAGCATTGTGTTTGTGTTGTTAAGCAGATCGCGTGGCCAAGAAAGGATGAGACGTCATCGCGGGTTTTCTGAGCTGCCGGGTGGCTTGACAGCTGAGCCGCAACACCACCGCGGTTTTCACGACAGAGCCACGCTCCTGCTAATGACACGAACCAGCGGAGAACTACCACACGAGGGGCTTAAGATCTCCGGTATGTTGTAGTTTCTGACACTGTAAGGCTACATACACTTATTGGATGCGGTCATCAGCGGAACCAGCCCGGTTAAATCCTATAAAGAGAATTACCAATGGCAAAGCCAATGCGCTGAGCTGCCTAAAAGTGTGCAGTCTGGTATATTGATATGCCCCACCTGAGAGGCGATCGTTCTCTTTTTGTGGTGCTCAGTCTTTCACTGGCCACTTTTCATTTTGTTCTTTGCCAGCGGAATGCAAATTACAGTGTTCCTCAAGCACAGAGCGATATTCCTTACCTCTCACTACTAGCCTCAAGTGCCGTTGCAGTCATGTCCAGCTAGCGTACGCTGTTCTAGAGGTCTTTGTCCGCATCAGCCGAAATCCTAGACTGCCAGCTGCGCCACTCTCGCGCCCATGGGTTGTAAGGGCAGCTCTGCAAGTATCAGTCCTTGCAAGCCTTTCACGGCTCCCTCATCTATCCGCGACGCCATTCTGTCCGGCACCAGGTCCGGCGTGACTGAGCGAGAAATCTCTGGCTTAGGTGCCAGTAGCTGATTCTGAGATGGTCCATTCGACTTCGGGCTGTGAAGCTCTTCCACAATGGACTTCCTCTTGGCGCTGGTATGGGCTTCGGAAGGGAGGATCTGCTCGAAGCCCAGTTCTGTAGCGACCCTCTCGATGCTCTTGAAGTACTGTGTCGCGTCAGTCCGATGTCGACGATTACTGCGAATGACCTACTTTGACCGTCTTGACTTGCAACTCCAGAGTCGCGTCCTCGTCAACGACGATCATCGGATTCTGATGCAGCTGCAGGCTTGACAGCGTCCACATATGATTGACCCCACCTTCGATGCATTTCTGCAATGAAAGCGCTTTGTGAGGTCCCGTGATAATGATCACTACTTCTCTAGCCTGGGGCATGCGTGAGCCTCACGTCTCGGGATTCACGGAACGTGTAAGATTTACTGACGTCAAGTATGGTCTGCACGCCCACGGTCAGTGCCATGCGAGGTACTTGCGAGAGATCATTGCCAAAGAACCTTGAGTTGGCAATGATGGTGTCGTACGCTAGAGTCTTTACCCGAGTTCTCGACTTGAGAGACGAGCCGGGCTCGTTGAAGGCGATGTGACCATCAGGCCCGATACCGCCAAGGAAGAGCTCGATGCCGCCCGCCTGCTTGATTTTTTCTTCGTATGCAATGCACTCCGCTTCCAGATCTGGTGCGTTGCCGTTCAGGATATTGACATTCTCCGGATCAATATCGACATGCGAGAAGAAGTGTTTGTACATGAAGCTGTGGTAGCTCTCGGGATGATCCCGTGGGATGCCTACATATTCGTCCTGGCATAGTCAGCAAGTGCAGTCGACTGTTGCTCGGTATTGCCGGAGCTGAAGCAAGGGACGGCCGCATCTGGCATGCGCATGATGCCACGATATCGGGGCGTTCCGTGGCGGTCTGCGGCGCCAGCCAAGATCTGAGACAGCTCGGTGATACAGAAGCCAACACGCACCATGTTAAACGTGGTGACATGCTTGAAGGAGATATTTCCATTCTTAAAGTGCTGCACGAGGTATTTGTATACAAGCTCTGGACTGCTGCCAGTTGGCAGTCCAAGGACGAACGGCTTCTGCGGCGTCGGTTGGAACGATCTGATACGTTCTTGGTTCTCTCTTAGCTCAGTTCTGTCTCGTGCTTCATCATACTGTTCACCTACCAACCACATAGTCGGCAATGTACTTCGACGCCGCCTGCGGATCGTCTCTGATAATGAGTCTCCTGCATGGAGTCAGCAGAAGCCGTGGCTAATGCTGGTCTCGTTCCGTACATGGTGGAGCAGAGCGGGGCTCTCAAGTTGAGATCTTGCGGTAGGAAAGCAATTAATATCGAGGCGGTCAGGCGCCGTGCAAGTCGATCTGGGTACCTACAGACGCCTCGGAGCACTGCGTGTATTTACGCAGCGCGGCTTTGCATCTTTGTGTCTCACGTCACACTCATTTCTCAGTGTAGAGCAAGTATCGCTGCCGGTGTGCGGTTGCTGCGCAGAGTCATTGGGCGTGCCATCCTTGTGTTACCTCTTCGTAAGCACGAATGGGTACCTGCAAAAGTGCGCATTGCGAAGCCACACTAGCTTTATACGACGCTACATAGTGGAGTCACTCTAGCCATCTGTGGGTTTCTGGGATAGGATCCTTCCGTATCTGGCACATGAATAATTTACTGCCCTACTGCGACATTCGCATCCACTCCTGACAAGACTGTGAAGCTGCAGAAAGAGATGGCAAGATATGTCACGACATGTCGTGCAGGGGGGTGGCCGAGAGGTTACATTCGGAGGAGCTTAGCGTCCTGCTCCACCGTTGCAGTCGTCCATCCTGCAAAGGGTTCCCTTCCCATGGGATCAACGGCGACTGGCGGGATAAGGCTGCGAGCCAGGCTCTTTGCAGGGAGTGCGCCAGCTTCACCTCGACAAACTTACTCGATGCGCGCAAGACCAGCCACTAGAATAGCGCGAGCTCGACGTTCTAGTCAGGCGTGGCGGGTGGGCGGGTATGTCGATAAGCCGCCATCGTGCGTGTCGGTCAGCCATCCATACCTAGCCGTGCGCTGTTGGAGCTGTCCCGCATGGCCCAATTGCGATCCCTTCACCACCACTCAAACAGTCGCGTGCGACATGCGGAGAAGGAAACCACTCCCGTATTAATAGCATAGCTCACCCTCGCCTGTCGTATTGCAATCACACCAACGACTAACACGAAATTAACGGTCCAGAAATATAGCCATCGCTGAGTGATATAACAGCCCCAAGCCCGGGCTACGGCTGTCGCTGTATCAGCTTCTCACCACATCACCGAGACCACTCTATCACCAGAAGAGCAGTCCACTCATGGCCGACCATACCGCGATGCCCGCGACGTCAGAGAAGGCCCAGGTGCCGCCAGACGTCGTGTCTGCCGGATCCTACGACTCACGTACACACTCCGGCGAGGAGGCAGGCTCATTCGAGCGGCCGAAGACATGGATGTATAGATCTATCAAAGTCGGCCCCTTCAAGCTTCCCTACTATGCCTCGCCGCCATTCCAGTTGCTTATCGTGTCGCTCGTCTGCTTCCTCTGCCCGGGCATGTTCAATGCCTTGGGCGGTATGGGCGGCGGCGGTCAGGTGGATCCTCGAGCCGCAAACGATGCCAACACCGCAGTCTACGCCACTTTCGCTGTTGTCGGTTTCTTCGCCGGCACCATTACGAACACGCTAGGGATCAAGTTTGCACTGTCGTTTGGCGGCATTGGCTACTCGGTCTACGTTGCTGCATTTCTGTGCTACAACCACACTCAAAACTATGGATTCACGGTCTTTGCTGGCGCGCTACTCGGTGTGTGCGCCGGTCTGCTATGGACCGCTCAGGGAGCCATCATGATGTCGTATCCCTCGGAAGACTCGAAGGGACGCTACATTTCCTGGTTCTGGATGATCTTCAACCTCGGAGCCGTCATCGGTAGTCTGGTAAGATTTGCCCTCTCGAGCAGTATAGTCTCCCAACTAACACTGCGATGCAGATCCCACTCGGACAGAACATCAACACAACCACCAACAGTGCTGTCAACGACGGAACTTACATTGGCTTCCTTGTCCTCACGTTTCTTGGTGCGGTCTTGGCGTGGTGCCTTGTTGACGCGAAGAACGTCGTGCGCAAAGATGGATCGAAGATCATCCTTATGAAGAACCCCACGTGGCAGACCGAGATAAAAGGCCTTGGAGAGACGTTCATTACCGACCCCTATATTCTCTTTCTGTTCCCGATGTTCTTCGCCTCCAACTGGTTCTACACGTATCAGTTCAACGGCGTCAACTTGGCTTTCTTCAACACCCGTACCAGAGCTTTGAACAACACACTCTACTACATTATGCAGATTGTCGGTGCCTTTGTCTTTGGCTACGCCTTGGATCAAGCGAAAGTCCGCCGATCAACCCGCGCCAAGGGCGCGTGGGCGGCGTTGTTCGTTCTTACGATGATTGTGTGGGGCGGAGGCTACGCTTTCCAGACAGGCTACACCCGTGGACTGGTCAACGCCGGTAGCGCTACAAAGAATGATCCGAGTGACGATTACGTCAAGAAGGATTGGACCGATTCGGGATACATTGGCCCAATGTTCTTGTACATGTTCTACGGATTCTACGACGCCGCCTGGCAGACAACCGTTTACTGGTGAGTGAAACCAAAACCCGCGTTCAAACAAGGATAGGCTGACAACCACTTCAGGTTCATGGGCTCATTAACGAACAACGGCCGTAAACTCGCCAACTTCGCCGGCTTCTACAAGGGCATTCAATCTGCGGGTGCCGCCATCATCTGGGCCGTCGATAACAAAGGCGTTCCTTTCATGAACATATTCGCCTCCTGCTGGGCCCTGCTCGCTGGCAGTTTGATCATTGCGCTGCCGGTCATCCTCATGAAGGTCCAGGATACGGTACCGATTGAGGAAGACCTAAAGTTCTCCGACGAGACTATTGCGGACGTTGCTCCTCAACAGACGCTGAACCAGAAATCGTGATGCTGGCAAATATCTTTAAGCTATTTACGTGCCTATTTGCTTTTCACGTGTAGCTGGGTTGCAGCCCGGCAAGTGGGAAATACCATTTTTCGGGTTCTTGGATATTGAATTTCTGGTTAGCTGTGGTATTTTCTGGGGAGTTCTGGATGTTGCTTGTCACACAGCTCTTCAGGCATGGTCATGAGCTCATGGGCTGTGTGTCCCCTATTCAACTAGCTTTCTTGCAGAAATTTAGCTGTCAGTGTCGGATTCATGTTTCTAGTGGGCAATTGCCAATCTGTTGCCTCGAGTCGGTTACCTACCTCCCGCTTGACGCAACTGATCAAAAGTTCCTTATACCCGAGTGATTCTTGATGATACACTCATGGCACAGCAACCGGTTGCGCGGAATTGATAAGCGTTCCCTACTTCTGCCTCACTGACTAGTAGTAGCTTTGGATGGACCAGCTCCGCGGCCACTGATATTCCTCGCGGAAGTGACCCCGTAGTTCATCGAAAACGTTGCACATGCAGGAAGTAGCAAGTGCATGAAACGGAGTCTAGTGAGCGACGGTAACAATCTGTTACATCACCTTACGCGCCTGCTGCTGCTATTGCACATCCCAGTTGCAACTCGTCGTCTTCCTTCGCCTTGTGGAGCTAATCTAACTTCCTCGCTTCGAAACGTAGCTCGTTGGGGGATTCCCTGCTCTTGGCGTCCAAACCACCGTTGCAATCACGAGGACCCGGGCTGTTGGAAAGCTTACCATGCAGAATAGACGCCGGAGAACGAGTGCGTGCTGGGAAGGTAGACATGACTCTACGTTACCTCACCGTGCCAAAGTCCCGCTGGGCGAGATCCAATGCTGTATCCAGTGCCAAAACTCCGGCTAGAAGCTTTTAGTGCCCCTCAATGAACCCAGTCGAAGCTGGTATCAAGCTTCTCACTGCGGCCGTTGTTACACTGCAACAGATATGCATCGTTCGGGACAGACCGCAGGATTCTATAGGTCTCAAAGAGCACTCGATCTCGTCGGTTAAGCGTTCGGCACGAGCGCTCTCGCACCCGCTTGACGGCCCCTTGTGGGTAACTCTGTACCAAATTGCAGTTATGTGATCGATCCTGTGCCTGGCCCGACGGCGCCAAGTGCGGATACATAACGGATAACCCATGATGTTGATGGCTTTACCGTCTGGACTCCACGTGCTGGGCCCCCAGAAAGTGGCGTCGGCTGGGCTTCTGCTACATCACGGGCAATCTACCCGTTGCATCTCTCAAGCAACTAGGCGGCTCTTGTGGGTCGTCTTTACTCCGAGTATTACTCTGCACGTACTTGATGCCGGAAAGGAGGCGGGTCCAGCGCTCCGCTTAACGCCTCGGCCTCTGTAAGCGGCATAGTGGTGTCGCGCTTTGAGGTTACTTCGACTACAACAGCTCCATCACCCCCCAACCAGAAGACCATCACTCACCGAGGGCACCCACCCCCTGGCGCCCACAGATGCCCCAAAAGACCATCGAAACCCGGCGGTCCCGTTGGCCGTGCAGCAACCCTTGCTTGGCTGCGCTCGTCTGTCGTGAGATTCCAAGACCTTGGAAAGCAGCCCTGTAATGGTGCTCTCGTCTCCCGAGATCCTTTCCAGATATCTTACCCCATCGTACCGATCCCCTGTCGCGGATGAAACCTCTGTCCAGGTGTCGTGCGTTTAACGGCTCTACGTTTACGAGCAGGGCCTGCGAGCCGTACGACATCATGCAGAGGGACCAATTGCGGCATCCGTTGAATCTCTTAGACTTCTTCTGCATTGCGGAGCTCGAGGTTTCAATGTGCAGCCCTTACAGGACCTAGAAAACTACTAGAACCCTCCATCACCCCGCTACACGGCTGTTACAGAAGGCTTTTTGTGTAGCTGATGTTGTTTTGCTGATCCCGCAAGGCCCTATCAAGCGTCGAGCACTACGTTGATCAACGGCATCACCTGCTCACTGCTATAGCAGCACTCAAATCTACCCCACCGACAAACTTCACTCTGTGATGCTTGACGCCTGGCAAAGCCTCGCATCGGCCCTCGAGTCGATCACCATGCTACCTTCCTTCGTCCAAGCCGTTTTCCATCCATCAGTTCCCAAGTCACCAAAACAGTATATCCACGATGTAGCAGTAGTCCGGACGATCGAGCTCAGAAAGATGGACGACTTTCTCCGGGAAGTCAAGCGGCTGTTCGAGGCTCCGCTTCAGATCACAAACCTCCTGGCGATGTCCGGAAAGCTACAAGAGCAGTTCCGGCAAAAATTACAGGACAGCAACATATGTATGTTGCCATCGTACAACCATACGCTACCGACTGGAAACGAGCGCGGCACATACCTGGCCTTGGATGTGGGCGGTTCTACGTTTCGAGTCGCGCTGGTGGAGCTTTGCGGCAAGCACAAGGAGTGGGACAAGAGCATGCGTATGGTCAAGATTGAGAGCTACCGGATAGACAACACTGTCAGGGCATTAAAGGGGCATGCGTTCTTTGACTGGATGGCGGAAAGAATAGCAGAAGTGCTCGAAGACGCTGAGATCCGCAAGCTGAGAGGGTCCACGGTTTTGCCAATGGGGATGGCGTGGTCCTTTCCTGTTGAGTATGTGCAGAACACGTGTCTACGAGTGGGGCTATACGTACTGACAACCCAACAGAGAAACATCAATACGCAGTGGCAGACTATTGGATATGGGAAAGGGCTTTAATGCCACGATGGGAGTGCTTGGCGACGATCTAGGAGAGTTAGTGATGCGAGCATGTAGAGCAAAAGTAAGAATGTACTTCCTAAACCGCGAGAACTCAATTGCTGATGTCGGGGTATAGAACCTGAATGTCCACCTAGACGCGATTATCAACGATTCTTCAGCAACTCTACTATGTCGTGCCTACCGGGTCCAATCAACACGCATGGCGCTGATTCTTGGCACCGGCACGAACGCAGCTATCCACCTCCCAGTCTCCGCGCTGGCACGAACCAAGTTTGGCAGCAGACCGCAGGCATGGCACGACAAAGCACAACACGTGCTTGTAAATACCGAGATGAGCATGTTTGGAAAAGACATATTTCCCACCACTCGGTGGGATGACTACCTCAACCGTACCCATCCTCGTCCGGATTTCCAGCCATTCGAGCATCTTATCAGCGGACGGTACTTGGGCGAGATTGTCCGTTTGATCATGCTCGAAGCCATAGATACCGCTGGCCTTTTTGGCGGCGAGATTCCCAGTAGACTCACGGAGCCATATTCATTTGACACTGGCATCATGGCAGCCATAGAAGCGTAAGCCAACTCACAAGAACGGATGTGACAAAGACGCTAACTAAGAGCTTGTAGTGACGACACCACAACCCTCGCCAAAGCCACATCCGCTCTCACGACCGCTCACCCCCTCCGCATTGCCCCCTCAAAACGCGACATGGTCTTCCTGCGTCAAGTCTCCCAGCTCGTCTCCCGCCGGGCCGCCGCCTACCTAGCCACCGGCATCCATGCGCTCTGGTCGCTACGCCTCGGTTCGGAAAACCTCTCCCCGTCCGCCGCCGGTCACGTGACCATTGGCTGTAACGGATCCGTCCTCGAGAAGTACCCCGGCTTCCGGCAAACGTGTCAGAACTTCTCCGATGAGCTCACTAGAGCAAGCGGCGCGCCTGAAGATGCCATCTCGTTGGAGATTGCGTGCGAGAGCTCCATCCTCGGTGCGGCTGTCGCGGCTTGTTGTCGTGAGCAGGATCGGTGACCGATGACTTTTAGAGAGCTGCTGGGTGAGGTGGCGGTAGAGCCATGGAGCTCCCGTCATGGTTCCGGCGTTCGCGAAGCGTGATCGAGCGTCGCTACTCCGCCCTCACTCTATTGTCTACCATGCCGCTCACGAAGCATGTCAATTGCATTGTTGGGAAATTGTTCAGGCGTTGGAGTAAGGGCAGCTTGGTAATTGGTCAGCTGCAGCAAGTGCTGCTGTACGAGAGTGATCTTACGGCTCGTGCGGTCTCTCACCAGCACGCGCCGTAGGCACAGATGCTTTCCAAGGCTGCGTGACCGTTCTTCGATTGATTGAGCGCGGAACAGCGTATTCGGCATTGCATGTTATACCCCCTCTACTTCGTAGATTTGCAACGGGGTTCGCTTAGAATGCACTTGGGTGCTCATGTGCATGTGTTTCACTATAGCAGGATGCATCGGTTAATGGTGTTTGAGGTTGCATCGCGGCGGTGCATTAGCTGAGGTTGTATGGACGTCGGGAAGATGGTCAAGCCACAGCTGTAGAAAGCTAGGGAGGGTGCATAGCAGGTGCGCGTAACCTTAATTGATGCGGGTAGCCGCGGCTACGTGCATTTTTGTCCGTTAGATCGTGCACATGTCTCTGGGAGGCACGTCTTCCTGCTTCTAGAAATGTATCAGAACAGACGACCCACATTCCTCTTAGCCTGTTGATCTTCCGTGGAGACCAGGGAGCAGTTGTCTCGGCTGCACGGCCTTGGGAGTGAAAGCAGGGAGGTGTCATCGAAAGCGTGGTGGTGGAGCTGAAAGATATCAATGCAGTACTGTAAGCCTCCAAGAGGGTTGCATCGAAAGAATACAACGTAGAAAGCATCTTGATCCATTACTATGGTGTTCCAAGAGACTGGCACATTAATTGAGCGCTCGAGTATACCAAGGAACGCCAGTAGAACCAAACCGAACCCTGGGTATCCTTCCACGTGAAAACATTACAGGATGATGAAGCCATAAATGAGAGATTCATCGGTCATGGAAAGGGTGACAGGACAATGAAGTACAGCTGTGACCCGAGTCCATCTCCACCTCCACCCGTACCCCGCCGTTAGGTGGCCGTGATATACATGAAGACATTCAAGCCGCCGTAATAAGACCTAACCGCGTGTTACACCCTATGCAATTGCAGTGATCTAGGCAGTATGGATCAGAACCACTCGGAACCACTCGGAACCAGAGAACAATTCCAAGATCCGACAAAACTTCCGCAGGGTTTGCGTTGAGTGTAGCCATACAGACTGGCGCCGCATGGTTACCTGCCGAAGGGCTGACAGCAGATTAATCGCGCGGTAACGAATCACTTCTGCTATACATGTGGAGACTACCCAACTGAGTATTGGTCGCAGCAACTTAACAACGCTTGATTGATGACGCTGCAATGCACGGGACTGTCTTGCCAGTAATTGAACGTCGCCAAGACCTGGTACTAAGCAACGTGCCTCAGACGTCGGACACTGACCACGCTATGGCGGGATGTGTTGACCAGAAGCGGTATCAGGTGGCGATAGTAACATCTTACTAGCCATAGGTGTGAACGCAGAGTCTTCGGATCAAACTCTGCGGCGAAAACTCCTTGAGCCTGGCACACAGCTGCAGCTAGCGAACGGGCATTTTCGCTGGACTTGCGGATCGACTGCGATACGATCTACTGAGACGCGCGCAGATCTCAATCCTGATCCGCAGAAAAGTACCTCTTGCTCCTATTCTTGGCAGCCATCGCTTTCGGGTCCTGCGGAACGTTGGTGTGATGCACGACATGCGGCCTATAAACCGCGTCGACAGGCGGCATCCAGTCGTCCAGACCCAGCGGGAAATACTCATACAGGAGATCCGCGCTCTCGTCGGGGCTGCTGATAACATTGATAGAGAACGAAGGCGGGCGGTGTATTTGCGATAGCCGGGGCGCCTTCTTTGCACTTTCTATCGGGGAGCTCGGCTTCTTCGGTTCTTCTTCTATTAAGGAGAGCGTTATCGGCTGCGAGGGTCGCTGTGTTGGCTGTGGATAGCGTGTAAGGTCTGGACTGGACTGCGCATAAGCTGCCGCCGATTCGTGCATGGCGTAGGAGGTGGCGTCTGGCGGGATCGCTGTCATGGCGCCAACCTGACCGGTGGGGATGTTCCACTCGAAAAAGTTCGGGGATACTGAAGCTTCACTGAAGTCGAATTGGTGGGGCATCTGTGGTATTTCGACTTTGGTTTCTGAGCGCTGGTGCTGGTGCTGGTGCTGTTGCACAGTCTCTGCTGTCGAGTTCCGCGTAGGTTGGGCCGGTATCTGTGAGCCCTTCCGTGCAGTGCTGCCACCACCGCTGATTGGGAAGTCTCGCCGCGATTGGAAGTTTCGCGGACTTCGCCCACGCACAATGATGGGTCCCGATTGCACTTCGCAAATGGTAACTCTAGCTCCCGTCGCTAGAGTTGCAACTACCTTTAGTCGCACGACAAAATGCTGCTGCAATTCTTTTCTTCGGCCGTTGTTCGCGGTGGCTATTCTGAACTGCAGTCTTTTCCAAGCAATTGGAAAACTGACAAAGTCGGGATCTATATCCTGTCCGTTCGACAGATCCAAGGGGATCGGTGGCGGCTCTCTCTCCACTTTATCCTCTGCCACCGGGACGTTCGTGGCGGGCGTCTTCCAGGGAACGGATATTATCTTTACAGGATTGCCTTCGACCGACTCAGTCGCGGAGATTGTCAGCTCCTGGCCCAATATGGGTATTTGTTCTCCTTGCTCCGTCATGATGCACCGCAAAGCACGCGGTAAAGTAATTGTGCCAGTTGTCTGGAAGAGATTCCTTCGGTAGCAAGTCAATTCGGTAGGCGTCGCTGAGGCGTCCGCGGCCGAGGCCCACGGCGACTCAGCGAGAAAGAACATGCCATGTAACTGCGCCAAGAATGAGATTGTGGTACGTCGGTACGCATAGTCTAGTAGTGTATAGTTTAAGGTCGGTAGCGAGAAGCTGAGTAGCTTGTTGTCGCGCTCGATCGACGGGCTATCGGCACCATTCTGATCCTGGTTCGGATGGTCGTATGTACTCAGGGCGTCCGAAAATGGGTCCTCTTGTGTGCTCGTGAAGCGTCTCAGCTTTGGAGGATGGAAGGTCTGCGGCACGAATGGATCCTCGCTCCTGCGGAGCATTAGCATTGTCAAGAGTTGCTGAGTTGCGAACAAGGGTTTCGCACCCAATGAAGGTTTCGGCATCGTAGTTGGACTGCTGTTCGAGATTGTCCAAGGGTAGCAGCGGGACGGAGAGAGGATCGGTCGCTGTAACGTTGGAGAGTGACATCTGGGGTGCAAGGTAGGACATGGTGATGGTATCGAAGCCCTCCATCGCTGTCTAATCTTACGGCCAGCACGGGGGAGGTTGGAGGGAGGGAGAGTCTCGTCGTCTTCATGCGCTCGTAGTCGGCGGTCGTCTATCGACGTTCGCGCAGTCTCAGCTGGGGAGGATGGCTACGGGCGGAGTGGGGGGTTGGAGGAGGTGCAGGGTGTTGTTCGTGAAGTCTCGCGATTGTGCTGATGATCTACTGTACCGGGCATCCGCTCTTGGCCAGCCAATACTGGGTGCTCTGGAGGTTGCATACGGCTTGTGCGACAGCTACGGCGACCGTGTGCCAGAAGGGGCAGAGTGCAGCGGGCGGCCAACGTATGAATGTATTGAGCAGCCGCTAGGCGTCCTCTCGCATCAAAGGCAGCGCTCTGTCTACCAGCTGAAGCGGCTATCCGCGCGCTCGAGCACAGAATCGGATTGAGATTTATCCTCGAGTATCGCAAGATTGAACAGCTAGCACACACGTGGACGAAAGCCGGCTTCAGGAGTGCTGGGCGATCCCTTCTGGAAGCCTTCGACGGCTTCAGCGGGGAAGACCATGTTCAATCAGGCAAGCCGGCAGCCGCAAGCCACGCTCTGGAGGCCCTTGGCCAGTCCAAGGGTCCTTTACTCGAGTACACTAGAAGGATGAAGAAAACCCCAAGACGACATAGATATCAATATCCCGAAATCGTCTGAAAATACAGTATTGGTCCATTACATCGGCCCTCCAAGATGTGCCGTTCTGCGGCAGAAACGAAATTATAATCACGTGACAGTTATCTCAGACCACTCGGCAGTAAACTCGCAAAGACCTTCTGATCACGGGTATTCCAGTGTCCAGATCCCTGAGCGCCTCCATCCTAACCAAAGATAACCATTGGAGCGCCCATCGGTGCCGTTGCCTGTGTCAATCTACGAAGGTGGCACTCTGGTCCATGTCGCCGCATCGCAGCTGACCTCTTCGAAGCTGTGCAAGACATCGAAGCCCATTGCAGACAGGCCGTCGAATTTTCCGTCTCCGTCCATCTGCAAGACCTGTCAGTTGAGAGAGTTGCTGTGGAGCAAGTGACATGGCTTACGTGGTCGAGCACACATGCATTGCAGCCTTGCTTCTTGATCTGGCGCATGCCCAGGAGTATCAGGCCCTGGAGCAACGTCGAGTATTCGCCGACCGCAGGCGAGATCACCGGCGACGATATACCTCCCGTCAGCTCATTCGTGTCCTTCATGGCTGGCACAAACTCCGACAAGCGCGATTGCATGTTGTACAAGACGACGGTGCCGACCAGAGTGCCGTCTTCAGGCCGCTTGGCTTGGAGAATGCCGCATGCCTGGGGATCTATCAGTGCCAGTTTATAAACTTCAGCTAGACCTTGGCGGTTGCTCGTCTTGATGTGATCGAGCACTTCGGTAGCGTAATTCCAGCCGTAGACGAGCTCGAACACAAAGACAGGGCCGGCCTCCTTCAGACTCTCAGCCATGCCAGGTGGCGGCGTCCAAGACGATAAGTTGCGGGCTATCATACTGCATACGGGTCGCGAGAGGGCCGTATTCCAGCCCATATTCGCAAACCAAGACCGCAAACGTTTCCTTTCAGCGCCATGGCCCGTTGGGATGCCTAGGAAGATGCTCGGCAGCCTCGAGCCAAGTTGGAACCTCTTGATACCTTCCCGCTGCAGCAGGGTGCGGATCGCACGGTTGTGTAGCGAGTGGCCGATGGAGAGCTTTCTCCTTGTCGGATCCACGAAAAGTGCAGCTATGACTCCGGTCCCCGTGGCCTTGAAGAAGTAGGTGCAGCAGAAGCCGTACAGCACTTGTGTGCTACTATTGCGGACAACAAAGTGAGCTTCCAGGACCTCCGAATCACGCAGCAGGAACGAGTTCGAAGTCGCGCTGGACAGCTCCGACCGTTGAGCGGGTGGGTTGCCTCCTACGACTGTCTTGATGAGGTCGTCGAGAGCGTGTGCGTCGCGCTCCTCGTTGAACATCTCGACCAGCCAGTGTTGCTTAGACTGGTCGAGTTTCTGGCTCTGGCTAATAGTACCCGGCAAAGCGCCTGTTGGTGATAGTTCGCCATAGAGCACTCTGACTAACGAATTCAGCGCTGTCTCCGTGAAGTCGTAGGTGCATATATAAGTTCCAATCGACGGATCCATGGCGAAGTCGTACGGTGAGCTGACTGAAACGACAATGAGTGGCTTCTCTCTCTTCTCCCCTCCGGTTGTGTACTGCATGTTGCAGATCATTGAGACGTGCTTCGTGAAACCGTGCTGGTATAGGTTTCGATTAGCGTCCGCAGTCAGCACAATGATTGCACTGGCCCTATTGATGAGATTCTCGTGAACCGGACGGAGACCGTTGGCGGTATACGAAGTATGCAGTACCCGGCCACTCCTTTGTCGGGCCAGTGTTCTTCCCAACTCGCGGAAGACACGCTCACCACTCATCACTGAGGCACTTCGCTCCCAGACTGCAGGTTCAGGAGGTGATGCAGCCGCTACGGTTTCGGACAGCGCACGCGAGGCCGCTGAAGCCGCGAGAGGTTTGACGAGAGGCGTAAGGAGGAGCAGCTCCTCCTCGGCCTCGATGATATTGGACAACGGGAGCAAGCGGTTCTTGTCGCGCACCACTGTGATGGAGCTGTTATATGCCTTGGTGGATAGTGCTGTATGTGACGGCTGCAGTTGAGACAGTAAACTGATACCGGGGGGGTTCAATGCCTTCTCCCATGAGGTGCATTTCGACTTCATCGTTAGAACCCTCCGAAGAGACTCGCGTATACGGGACTTGGATATCATGGAATTCTCGATGCCCAGCTTCAAGCCCCTGATGGCTTCCTGCTGGTGAGTAAAGAGCCTACACAGCAGTACAATGTCGCAGCCGGCGTTGATCGCCATGACAGTACCGCCGCCAACTCCAATGTTGTGACTCAAAGCTTCCATCTCCAAGCATTCAGAGACGACAACCCCGTCAAATTTGAGGTCTGTCCGAAGTAAGCCGTCGATGACCTGGTCTGAGAGGCAAGCATGCATAACGTTGAGACCAGCGGAAGACATTGCACAACCGCCGACCATCATAGAGTCAAGCCCCTGGTTGATGGCATTTCGAAACGGCACCAGTGCGCTCAGACTGAGCTGCTCCAGCGACTCTGTGATGATTGGCACGTCAAGAGCGGAGCCCAGGAACTCAAGATTGCCGTAGGAAGGGAAATGCTTCCCCATCGTCACAACCCCGGCATCTTTATAGCCTCTCATGAAAGCTACACCATAAGCGGACACTTCTTGCGGGTTATCACCAGTCGTCCTGACGCCTAGAGGCTGGTTTCTTGCATTTGTGAGGACATCCAGGCAGGGGCCCATAATCCAGTTAATGCCACAAGCAGCAATCTCTTGCGCTGTAGCTTTGGCTACCTCAAAGGCCAAGTCGGTCGAGCCGGTGGCGGCAATGCCCATGGCACTAGGATACTGGCGGATGTAGATTTCATCAAAGAGGCTGTTGACGCCGCCATTCTCCTGGTCCACTCCAATGGCCAGAGGGACTGGATGTCCAGCATCGTGAGCGGTCTTCTGTAGCTCGTATACCAGCTGTGCGGTATCTTCCGCGGCTTTTATCTATCAGCATCTGATATTCTGCTACAGGCAGGCAGTTCCGTCTCACATTTGAGATTCTTCGCAGTGAGTAATATAGACCCGATATGGTTCTCTTGGATGAGCTGTCGTATTTGCGGGGTTACTGCTGTGCCATCAAAGCCCATCATAAACAGTTGCCCCTTTTGGGAGATCAGCTTCCACCTGCATACACATGAGGGAGCTGCGATGGAGGCATACCAGGGTCCTGAGAGCTACCGTTAGCCATCACATCACATCACCACGGTTTGATCATTTAGTTCGAGGGAGCAGCTCACCTGTCAAGATCCTCCCACACGGGATCCAGTTCCAACTTTTTGCCATCCATCTCTGGACTGGCTCACGCGTACTGTGCTTAGTCGATTACAGGGTCAACGAACCGCAAGTGGGTGATCAACGCGCTGCAGTAGGATCAGTTTCAACCGCGCTCCACACGGCGAATGCGACGCAACAGCATGTTGCAACGCTCGGTAGGCGCTCCGGGGCGGTTTTCTTTTGCAGTCCGCGGGTATGGTTACACCAGGCAGTCGTTCATCCCTTGCCGGCTTAGTCGTGGTTCCTGAGGTTGCAGCTAACAGTGTTACACGCCGGACATCCAGCCACTTCGGTGATTCAGGCGAGGGCGCAGGCCAAGAGCTTCGCCGAGAGGTGGTGATGTTTTCAGCCGCAGCAACATCACGTCCCCCCTACAATGTCTGGCACTGAACGTGTCTCTGGATTCCTTGACTGACACGACGAGGTGTGATTGCGGCAGGGCTCTGGCATGAATCTCGCTCACAATGCTGCCGCCTGGTTGTCTTTGAGATGACAATATGCTATGGAGTGTATATACACAAGGCGATGGTAATCTTTCCACCAACGTTCATTCATAATGTGGGAGCTTGCAATCGGATCTAAACAATCCGTATCTTGTTAAACGAGTCAGATTCTGGCCGCACTCATTGTTTGCTGTGTTCATCGCCCGCTGTTCCACAAATTGCTTCCGAGTCCCTCCCTCCCGTGAGAATGCCTGCGGCCACAGCAGATCTCCACAGTCCAGCTCGAACACCTAGTGGCATCATAAAGTTCACCAACTGCCGCTTGGCCAGAAACAAGAGGCTTACTGAAGAAGACCTGTGGCTAAGTTCTATCACGGGGAAAATCCTCAACTGCCAAGAAGCGTTCTACGAGCACCGAGCCAGCCCAGACCGCACAATCGACCTAGGTGGTCGGATAGTCTCCCCAGGCCTCATCGATGTACAGCTGAACGGCGGCTTCGGGTTCGACTTCTCGGTCGCCCCAGAAGAGATCACCACATATGCCAAGGGCGTTGCACGGTTGAATAGACAGCTTATCAAAACAGGGGTTACGGCCTACCTGCCAACGCTGACTAGCCAGAGGAGCGAGGTGTACCACAAAGTTAGTGGGATGTCTTAACTCAGATTCCCCAAATAGCTCATCCCTGATCTTTAACCACCAGGTCCTGCCTCATCTCGGTCCATCTGGCTCCCGCCGCAACCCCTCTGACGGGGCCGAGTCTCTTGGAGCCCACTGCGAAGGGCCCTTCCTCAACCCCGTCAAAAAGGGTATTCACGACGCCTCCATTTTCCTAGACGCGCCGTCCGGCTTCTCCTCCCTCTCAGCCTGCTACGGTGCCCCCAGCCTGCTCCGTCCAACATCCCCGATCAAATGCATCACGCTCGCCCCCGAGATCCCCGGCGTCCTCTCCTGTATTCCCGCGCTCGTTGATCTCGGCATCACCGTATCGCTCGGGCACACCGACGCAAGCTTCGAAGAAGCCTCCGCCGGCATCTCCGCCGGCGCATCCATGATAACGCACCTCTTCAACGCCATGCGGCCCCTGCACCACCGTGATCCCGGCATCTTCGGCCTGCTGGGCACGACGCCTAACTCTGCCACCGCCAGCACCACCGGCGGTGCAGGGCCATCAGCGAAACCTTTCTTCGGCTGCATAGCCGACGGCGTGCACCTACACCCCACGACCGTCGCTTTAGCCTGGTCTGCGCATCCGGACGGCTTCATCCTAGTCTCCGACGCGATGGCACTTGTAGGACTGCGGGATGGGACGTATGACTGGACGAACGGGGCTAAAATCAGGAAGGAGGGGTACGTGCTTACGCTCGAGGGGGAGGAGAAGATTGCTGGAAGCGCGGTGACGCTGGTGGAGTGCGTGAATAACTGTTTGAACTGGAGCGGCGCGAGCGTTGCGGAGGTGCTGGGCGCAGTGACGGCGACGCCGGCGAGAATGTTGGGTTTGGAGGGGAAGGGGTGTTTAGAGCCGGGGGCGGATGCGGATTTGGTTGTGTTGGAGGAAAGGGTAAATGACGGTGGTTGGAAGACGTTGGAAGTGGACCAAGTGTGGAAATTTGGGGTGAAGGTCTTTGATAAAGAGCAGGAGTAAGACTGGGAAGAGTCACGTACCGCACTGCATGATAGTTGCATGAGTCGCATGGGCTGTATAGGTTTCTGTCCTTTCTTGAGAATTCATGAACATAGACATGATGCATGTAATGCTTAGAAGTTCACTAATTCTGCTTAAGATCACTTGTGACCACGTGGTGAATGGTTCTGAGTTGTCCATGAGTTCGGGTAAGTGTCATAACTAAGGCAACGCCAGCGCTTTGATATTAGCAGATGTCGGCAATCCCTGTACCAGCTCGCTCATAACCTTGCCTGTTGCCAGAGACTGCGAGATTCCTGTAACTCAGTCAGTACGAACTATGTGGAGCTGCACCGGGGCAGGAGTGCTCACCCCATGCACCATGACCAGCTGCCACAAAGACGCCGCCCTCGCCTCCGCCTCGCGTAGAGAAGCCACCACCGAGCTTGTTGTCCGGTATTCTGGAGATGATAGGCCGGCCACTGTTGGTGACGGGCCGGAAGCAGAGACCTTCTCGCAAAACCTCAAGGTCTTCTTGGCCTGGGAGGCCCAGCATTCGATTCGCCACTTGCTTCAGCTGCTGCACGGCTTCGTCGCTAATCTTTGCATCGGTGCTGACTTCAGGCAGTGGTATTGCTGTGCTATTCAAGCCCGAGATGTAGATCTCGCCGCCTATTCTGCTGAAGAGCTCTGGCGAGAAGCCTAAATTGTCTGAAGCGAAGACCGCGTGGCAGCCCTTCTCCTCATGCTCCGCGCTCCACCGCGGCGACTTGAGCAGCAGCGAGTGGCCGGCTAGCTGTGTGACTGGTATTCGTGTCTTCGCGCTCGGGAAGAGCGTCGAGAAGACTCTTGGTGTCCAGCAGCCCGCTGTAAGGACCAAGCGAGTACATGGAACTAATCGATCGTGAGTTCTCGACACGTTCCCTAGGCCAGCCGAGTGTAGCTTACTGTCTGTCTCTGTGCCGTCGGCTGCCGCTATTCTCACGCTGGCCAGTTGATCTCTGATATCCTTGGATACCGATATAGCCTTAGCTGGGTGATGCAGTTGCACTCCCCGCTCGAGACACTGATCCAACAGGAATTGACTCAACCGTTTCGGATCGCTGCTCTTAAATCAGCTCGTCGTCCCTTTTTCCGCAAGCATAGAACGGCACTTACACCTGCGCAACAGTCTCATCCCGGCTGATAACCTCCAGACTCTCGCCTTTCTTCCGCGTCAACCACGCCGGACCCTCCCCTCCCTCAAACTGATGGATTCCGGCCGCTTCTGCACGGCTCGCACCATTACTCAACCAGTCTTCTCCGCTACCGCCTACAGTGTCGTTATCCTGGCTGAGTGATGTGCCCGTGCTCCGGCTGTATCCCCATTTCTCCTTGCCGTTATGCTTCTCCGCAAGCTCTTTGTGGAGGTTGAAGGATAGAAGGCCGAGCGAGGCCACGGACGGCGCAAACCCTTCAGGCTGATCAACTTAAGACTTGCCCAAAAGCCGGGGATAGCGTACAGTCGGCTGCCAAAAAGCCGCCAGCAAGGCCGGAAGCGCAATGGAAGAGCTCAGGGGAGGCTTCGACTAGGTGGATGCTTTGCGCCTGCGTGCGCGGGGACTCGGAGAGGTAGTATGCGGTCGAGCATCCGATGATGCCGGCGCCTGTGGATCATTAGTTCTGCTTCTACTCAAGATAGAGGTGGTGTTACCGAGAACAACGGTGTTGTTATTAGACATGTTGGTATGGGGTAGTCAACTGGAATCGGAAATTATTGTTTGAAAGATCGACCGCGGGGCACAACGGATGCCCCGCCATGATATATAGTGCGGCGTCCTGATCAACATGTTTCCAGCTGAAGGTGTTGTGAACAGCGTGTCTCACAATCATACGATATTCGGAGCGGTTCGAGCGGTCCGGAAGAGCGTCGTTGGCAAAGTGGTGGCATGACGTCTCGGGTGGATGCATGTCATCAATCGATCCTGCCGGAGGATCTTCCATTCTTGGGCTGCAGTGATCCGATCACGGCACCGAAACAACACGAGACAAAATGGCGAGTCAAGTAAAGAATCGGGTGATAATAGTCACTGGCGCGTCCAGAGGTATCCCAGTGTTTCCATGCGTCAGTAGGATACAGTTGACATTCTATCAGGTATCGGCCTCGCAGCTGCTCGATATCTACTACAACAAGGCCACAACCTCGTGGTCGTGGCTCGTAGCAAGGGACCTCTGGAGCAATTGCGTTCCCAATACCCTCAACAGGTGCAAGTGCTCGCCGGCGACCTAGCGGATCTCTCACTGGGACAGAGGGCCGCTGACCTAGCCACCTCGTCTTGGAACCGCATCGACAGCCTGATAGTCAATCACGGTGTGCTTGAGCCAGTGAAGAGAATTAGCGAGGTCAACGCCGAGGACTGGCGCTCAGCTTTTGATATCAATGTCTTTTCCGCTGTCGCACTTGTAAGCTGGTGCCATGGAAGGGATGCGCCGTATATTCTGATCGAGACGACAGGTCAAAGCAGCATTACCATCATTGCGGTCCGCAGAAGGCAGGATAATATTCACTTCGTCTGGCGCCTCTGTCGGCGCATATTCAACATGGGGAAGCTACGGCGCCTCCAAGGCTGTTCTCAACCATCTAGCGATGTCGCTTGCAGTCGAGGAACCGAACGTGACGTCGATCAGTATCCGGCCGGGAGTCGTCGACACTGAGATGCAGCGGGAGCTGCGTGAGATCCATCACACCAGCATGGACAAGAAAGATGCGGAGAAATTTGCATCCTTGAAGAAGAATGGCGGCCTGCTGAAGCCGGAGCAGCCGGGTCATGTCATGGCTAAGCTCGCAGTCGATGCACCCAAAGAGCTGAGCGGCCGATTTTTGAGGCAAGTTACGAGAATGTTGTGTATTTTATTCGGTCTACTGACGCTATCTACCCAGCTGGAACGACGACAGCCTCAAAGCATTCCAGGAGTGATAGCTGACCGTGTCGTGCCGCTCTGCAGCCCTTGAGCCGGTGATACCTTCCAGAATCTGCACAGAAGTGTAAGCCTATATAAGCGGAATATGTCCGATGAAATCTGATCGTCCCAGGGTGCTCAGGTGAAAGATGAAAAGGCTCGCATTGTGACAGCACAAGGCCAAAGGCCTTCAGTCTTAGCATGGAATGTGATTTTGTCGTCATAGCAAGCGAGGTTGATGCGAACAGGGGAAAAGAGGGCATATTACCGGTCGAGCTACCACCGCGCCACTAACGCTGGATACCCAAAGTGTAACTGAACTCAGGTCAGCCTCAGTCAAGACCAACGACGAGTAACAACGTAGACATAAAAGCGTATCAGGTAATCGAACCAATTTTGATCGTCATTAGGATCTGTATTTGATAGTATATTTGTTTGCTCATCATAAGAAAGTAACGGGTGTGGGTGACGAAAGACAATCTTGAGGACTTACTTCAGGTTTACTCTGGGTGAATGTTGATGCGAACCTTGCCTAGTCATCCAAGAGATCCATTACTCCTACCTTACGTACAATACCTTACAAAACTTAGCCGTGGCAGAGCTGTTTTTATACGTCTCACGTTTCAGCGCGGGGTAACAGTGGCTTCTTACGTCGAGCATTGGTCCTGCGAGACAAGCGAGTTCCCTGCATGAGTGTTCTTGCATCGGCTTTGAGCGCTTCATCCGCTCGTGGGCGGGTATCGGCCACTGTGGAAGGGCTTGAGCGACGCTAAGGACCAACATATACGCGATACGGCCATCTAAGCTCTTGGCGGCAGCACAGACATTGCCGCGGAACGACTTCGTGGGATATCATACACTCGGAGGTGGCTTGAGGAGCTCATAGTGCGGTTGATGTAGGCGTCCGCCTTGCTGTTCTGTCGGCGAAGGGTAAAGCGACATGGACGAAAATATGGTCCCGAGCTGCGCAGCCCGACTTCGAGCATAGCAGTGTCGACGGCGGAGGGACCGCTAATCAAGACGACAGACGGAATACCTGCGCACAGGGGGCAAGGTTAGCTGTGCAACTCTTGACAAATGCTGCGAACAGAAGTGACTGATTTCATTCTCAGCCGTCCGTTTGGCTAGGACAGGTAAATCACCACGGGAGCGAAAGCTCGTTGGTATGATAGGGGCGACACGAATTTCATCTTCGAATGAGTGTGAGTGACGGAGGAATGGACTCTTACCTTCGTGTCTGGATGGTGGTGAAGGAGGATGCGGCAGAGGTTCGAGCAAGAGTTTTGAGCTTCGAAAGTTTCGCGCGTTAGCAGCAGTGGCCTGTGCGGGCGCCAAGTGCCAAGGCTGCAAGGCACACCAACGGGGGCAGGCTGGCAAGCTGCAGCGACTCGGAAGAGCTCAAATGCTTCAACTCTCCCACCATGAAACCCATGATGTACCGCGGACACTCTTACAGCTCTACAACCAACCAACCCCTCCAGATTCGCCGTCGGCGACTACACACAGCAGCTAGCTGATCAACACACCTTTACTGCCGCCATGTCTGACAGGGAATTCGGTGGTAAGTCGAACTAAGCTTCGAGCGCTGCTACTTCTGAGAAGGCGTCCCTCGTAGCTTCCTATTTACCTTACTGAAGCATACTGGAGCTAACCTAGCCTCTGCCAGGTAACGATGATCTTTCTCTGCCCAAAGGTATACTGCCTCTCAGTTCTCCGCCCGATCATATGTCTCAACTCCGACACACCTTATCTAACAGCGGTCTGGACACTATTTTGAAGGGGCTCATCAGGCGCTCTGAGCAAACCTAGACTCAAGACACTGAAAGAGAGCATGTTATGCTAACCGGCATGCTTTTGCCCTTACCGCTGTCAATTCGACAACAATCTTCGAGTTATATCATTAGAAGTCAACCGCTGCTGACCTTGCATAGCCACGGTGGACAAGATCGTCAAGGAAATCCTCCAGAACGAACCGGGGATGACCTTTGGGAAAGACACGCGCGACCTCCTTATCGAATGCTGTGTTGAGTTCCTCACGCTCGTATCTTCCGAGTCGAATGAGATCGCCGAGAAGGATGCGAAGAAGACCATAGGCTACGAACACGTGAAGCAAGCATTGGAGGATCTTGGCTTTGGCGATATGGTGCCTCACATCGCGAAGGTGGCTGCGGAATTCAAGGATACCCAGGCGGTACGTTCGATGTTAGGATTGGATATCATCCAGCTATGCTGACACCGATCTGCAGAAGCGCGAACGGAAGCAGACCAAGATTGAGCAGAGCGGAATGACTGAGGAAGAGTTGGTTCGCGTGCAGCAGGAGCTCTTCCGGTCCGCGACGGAAAAGTTCAACGCTGGCCCTCAAGAGTCTACTGAAGGTTCGTAGGAGAGGGACGCTCTACACAAAGCGGGTGTATGGCATCAACGAGTAGTTAGAACGGGGAGTTCAGGTTGGGGCTTATGTGTCTGTAGGCCGTTCAGTTAGTAGCGGCCGTCTGTTACAGCGGAGAGCTAGGGCACACGAGCTTGTCTTATTACACTGTGCTGGAACCTTCTACAGCACCGAGCGATGCTCATGCCATAGGAAAATGCATACAGTACTCTACTTTTTGCGTCCCTCATCGGCCCCTTTGCGTGCTGGCGACGCCAAGCCTTTGGCGATGACGCTCCGGTGAAACGAACACGCTTGAACCCTCACAGCCACCTCAGCCCTACAGTACCTTATGCCTGCAGCGTAGATTCATCTCTCAGCACTCTTCTAGCTACCACACACTTAGAGCTACCCCCAAACCAGCCGTCACCATGTCAGGCCTCGAGAAGGCTCTCTTCAACCTGAAGGTACTTTCCGCGCGAACCATACCCCACCATCTGCCCCGCGCTCACAGCTCCTCACAGTTCACCGCGAAGCAGCTCAACCGGCAAGCAGCGAAAGCCGGCAAAGATGAGCAGGCCGAGAAGTCGAAGCTCGAAAAGGTTCCAAAGCCCCTCCGCTCCGCGTTCTACACAACATCGGCGACTAAGCTCACACTGTACAATGGCAGGCCATGAAACAGAACCACCACGATATCGCTCGCATCTACGCACAGAATGCCATACGCAAGCAGAACGAGAAGCTCAACCTCCTACGACTAGGCTCGCGCATCGATGCTGTGGCTAGTAGGGTACAGACGGCGGTTACGATGAGGCAGGTCACACAAAGCATGGGGAACGTGGTCAAGGGCATGGACTCTGCTATGAAGAGCATGGACCTAGAGAAGGTATACGATCCCAATGCCCGTACGGCGGTTAACGCGTGGTTTCAACAACGCTGCCAGGACAACGGCTGATACGGCGCTCGCAGATCTCAGCAATCATGGACAAGTTCGAATCACAGTTCGAGGACCTGGACGTCGCGACAGGCTATTACGAGAACGCAACATCGTCGGCTACGGCAGTGGGCACACCACAGGAGGACGTGGACCGTTTAATGAGCCAGGCGGCTGACAAGGCTGGCGTGGAGCTGAATCAGGACCTGGAAAGCGCAACACCGGTGAAGACAAAGATCGGGCCTACGGAGCAGCAAGAAGAGGGTCTCAATGAGAGGCTTCGAGCTCTGAGGAGCTGAGCGGGATACGGCAGGCGTTGGCGGTGGGCAGCTAGTAGTCAGGCGTTTTGGGTACGGGACGGGCTGTTGGGCGACATAGATTATGCATGCTTCTACCGTGAGGTGTCTGGAGAGTGGGGTACCACCAATGTGAAGCGACCATCACTTCAGCTGTTTACTTTGGCGCCAGTCGTGATGGGGCTGTCGGCGAACTGGAACCTGACGCCCGAACCAAGAAAAAATCAATTACATCAACGAAGGTTCCTCCCAGTAGTCTATCTAGGTAGGGAAACGTACTAATTGTCTCCCCAGGACATGGGTTGCTCGTGGACATCTCCTCACAGGTACCTTGGTTCTTACTCATACCTTATGAAGGCAACATTGGCCGAGTGCGTCAGACCTGGGGTCGTCATCGCCACGAGCTGTGGCGGTGCTGCTGCGTCGATCACCTAACGGCCAGCATGGGTCCCTCCTGCGGAAAGACCAGGCGCTCTTGCAACGACACATCTAAAGGATGAGGACGAAAGGATGGATTCGCAACTTCCAGCGTAAATACGGAAACCCATGACGCACTTCACCTGGGGAGTTCGACAGACAAGAAGCCTTTCTAGAGTACCTTCGTGGCCCTTCTTCGCCTCATCCATGGAAAATAGAGTCAGGAATTATGCGTAAGCGTCCCAGTAGTTAAGCTTCCTGGGCTTTCCCTGCCACATCCTTGTATGATCGGCTTTTAGCGGCATACCCAAGCTTTCTTAATCATCCGTGCCCATCCATATCTCTGTCTTATCTACCTCCATCGGACGCGACTTACTAGCTTCACACCTCACTCACCACCCCACCACCTACTCCACAACTTCGATGGGAGAGCCCTCTGATGATTCGAGCTATTTAGACCGTATCAAGTCTTGGGCAAAGACCCATGCGTCCACCTCCACCAGCGAGAAGACAGCCTCCATCTTACCTGTGAGCACCGCCACTCGCAATGGCGCAAACCGCACCTCTCAGTCTACAAACAACCGCTCTGGTCCAGGCCACCAGCGAGAGAATGACGGCAGCAGCTCTGCTGCGCGCACCATCGTTGCGGCTGGTGCGTCCTCAAATACACACGCCGTTGCGCCGCCTCCAGTCGATAGCGCAGTGGAAGGAGGGGCATCTACCGCCGTAGAAGGCGAAAAGCAGAAGGAGAAACGCAATATCATAACCAGAACCAAAGATGGCTCAAAACGCTTCTTCAAACATACCAAAGATGCCCTGCTGCACAGCTGGATCAACGTGCTGCTTGTCTTCGTCCCTATTGGCATTGCCGTCAATGCTGCCGGACTGAGTCCTGAGATAGTGTTCGCTATGAACGCTATCGCCGTCATACCCTTGGCTGGCTTGCTCAGTTATGCAACCGAAAGCGTTGCGAGTCGACTTGGAGACACGTTAGGAGCGCTGCTCAACGTTAGCTTCGGCAACGCTGTAGAGTTGATCATCTTGTAAGCTCGTCACCAAGCGACCTGGCAGATTCGAAACTAACTATTCGACAGTATTATTGCACTCACGAAAGACCAGATAGCGATCGTGCAAGCATCTCTCATTGGTTCGATCCTATCCAATCTCTTGCTCATTCTCGGCATGGCCTTTCTGGCTGGCGGCCTTCGCTATCGAGAGCAGATCTACAACAGCACTGTCACGCAGATGAGCGCTTGTCTCCTCAGTCTGAGTGTTGTGAGCCTCTTGCTACCGACAGCCTTCCACGCGGCTTTCAATCAAGAGTCTACAGACAATGGCGATGCTGATCGGTTCACGCTTAAAGTCAGCCGCGGAACAAGCGTTATTCTGCTTCTGGTCTACATCCTGTACCTGCTATTCCAGCTCAAGTCCCATGCATATCTGTATGAGAGCACACCGCAGCATGTCATCGACGAGGAGTCACAACCCGGAATACTCGCCGATATTCTAGATTCGTCAAGTTCATCTAGCTCTTCGAGCAGTTCTAGCAGTAGCGACTCAGACTCCACATCAGGCTCTGAAACTACGGCGAAACGCATCAAAAGAGCATTCAAGGGCCGAAGTCGTCGCAAGTCCAGCGTGAGCACTCGCGAGGCGCCTTCGGTCCCTTCGTTTTCAAGCAGCCCTCCTGCGGACCTACATCAAAGCGTCTCTGAAGATGATCACGGTGCTCATGATCCTGCTCTTAGCAAGCACCAGCAGAGGCATCGCGGATCGACATTTGGAATGTTGATGAGTGGTGATGAAGCAGACGTCGATGTTCCGAGAGCAAGAGATTTCGAGACGTCACCTGCTGGCTCCGCTAAATCAGGCGGCCACAAGCGCAACAAAAAGACTAAAAGAAGGGACCGAAGGTACCGTAACGCTCGTGTAGAGCATCACGAGCTCTCTGAAAAGCAAGCCATGGAGAATACAGAGGAGCAATCCGCCGTAGCAGATCAAAGCGGTCCCCGAGTTGGTTTTGTAGAAGAAGTTGCGGTGGCATCTACCACACACCTATCGAAGCGCCCGTTCAATTTGCGGCAACTCTCATCTCGACCCAGTCTCCGTAGTACTTTGCCCAGCGTCTTGGCCAACAACGTCTTTTCGAATCCGCCACCATCTGGGTCACCGCACCTCGGCCCATCAGGGATTACTGGAACGCCTGCGCTTCGTCGTACCAATTCGTTACCGGAGCGGCTCAATCACCCTCAGCATACGGCGGGCACAATCCTGAGACCCGCTGTACCCGCTTATCCCAGACGTCCTGCCGAGTCGACAAATACCGAAGATGCTGAGGAGGAGGAGGAGGAGACAAAGCCGCTTATGTCGCGTACCTCAGCAGTCGTTATGCTTCTAATTTCGACTGGCTTGGTTGCGCTTTGTGCGGAGTCCCTAGTGGACGCCATCCCGGAGATGGTCGAGTCGTCCAGTGTCAGTCAAGCGTTCATCGGTCTAATTGTTTTGCCTATTATTGGTAATGCAGCCGAGCACATCACGGCTGTGACAGTTGCTGCGAAGAACAAGATGGACCTTGCTATCGGTGTTGCTGTGGGTAGCAGTATCCAAATCGGTAAGCACATTCTATCGCAGCTTCCTTCACCACAAACTGTAAAGCTGACCGATCAACAGCTCTCTTCGTTACACCTGTAATCGTCATCCTGGGCTGGTGTATGGACAAACAGATGACTCTTTACTTCAACATCTTCGAGACTGTTGCACTTTTTGTCAGCGCCTTTGTCGTCAACTTTCTCGTCCTTGACGGTCGGAGTAACTATCTCGAAGGCGTCCTCCTGATTGCAAGCTACATCATTATTGCGTAAGTCTGCTCCTGCCAACGTTTTAAGGGACACTCGCTAATGCGTTACCAGTGTTGCTGCCTTCTTCTATCCTGACCCTGCCAATGCCAGTTCGATTGGCGGATCAGGTAGAGGTGAAGCTATTTGAGGGATGTCTGACTTCTGATCTCTCTTTCTGTGCTCTTAGCCTCAGTTTGGGAAGTTTGCTAGATGAATAGAGATACCACTTCGCATATCATGGTTTACGGGCTTAGCAGCATGCACTTGTGCTCTGATGCAGCACTTATTCATTCGCCAATGAATATTTTTTTAACAAGAACAATATGTATGCCTTGGTGGTATATGCCACGAGCAGAGCATTCAAGGTGACTTCAGCGCTGTTGACTGTGATGCCGCAAAAGTGCGGAGTGGAGAGCAGCAGAAAACACGTGACGTCAGTCGACCGGCTATTTTGAGAGTCGCTCCTGCCAAGGCGCGCCGCAAACAGGCAGATCTCGGGGAAGAAGCAGGTGTGCTGGGGTTCCGTCGCTCACTCCGCAAAAGTTTCCACCCTTCACCACTCACGCTCCAACACTTCACGTCCACCTCAGCACGTTCGCAAACACTCATCTCTCGCCGGACATCACTCTGGCGGTCTTCACGTCCTACTCAGCTATCCCAGAATCACCATCGATGGGCTCCTCCCAGTCTGCCACCAACACCGCACTTTCAGTCTCCGTCCGCTCCTGCGACGTCGCGACCTCCGCAATCCTGAACCCAACCCAGACCCACGAACTCTCCAAGACCGAGGCAAGCTTCGCAGCGCTGATCTGGCTACTGGCGGGTGGTCCGCCTTGAACGGGCGGACGGTAATATCTGCACGGCTGTGAGGGTCGGAACAGTCAACACCGCTTGCTTGACATCTCGGACAAACCGGTCATTCCACATCTTGGCAGAGTTATTGTATACGCGCCTCATCGCTTAGCCCTGCTGCGCCAGTGCTTGTCGGCACTCCATAACTATGTTTGCCTTCGATGCTATAGACAGGCACTTCACGCCTCCGCTTGCGTCTCCTGAAGTTGTTCATGGAGCTGCGCGTCACAAGGCGCTCAGGCAGCGAGACTCAGAATCCAGTTCGAACGCTTCCATTGTCCTGAACAGCGACGCGATGGACCTTGATGGACCCGCTCCACCTGTCCGAAGCGCTATTGGCACTCCACCGATCCAAATCACGTCGCCTCGTCCCATGCGTCATATCAACGCCAGCATCCCGCAAGCTGTGGAGAATGGTGCCGAGAAGCTGAACTTTGATGATGTTTCGGCCAAGGCGTCAAGGAAGAAGAAAAAGAAGCGAGGCTTGAAACCCGCTCCGTCTGCCACCACGACCGTTCGAGGCTTCCACACGCCAGTGACGTCCGGGGGTGAGGAGAGCGACTTTTCAGCAGCAAGCACTCCGAGACTGGGTCCGAAGGTCCGGGATTTTGCAAGCCTCACCGGCAGCCCTGCGATGAGGCCTTCCACGCCCTGCAGCGGCATTAGCGCGCTGAAGCTACAGCTCGAGACCTTGAACCTTGCATCGAAATCTTCCAAGTCTACCTCTGAGCTTTCTAAAAACAAACCGAGGTCCAATGATTCGAGCCCCGGTACCATAACGTCCTCAGGTGCGAGCGATTCTGACCGCACCGAGATGGACCGCTACGAAGTTCAGCTTGGGCATGATTATGTGAGCCCCGATGCGAACGGCAAATCGCTTATCAGTGTTGTCGAAGGCGGGCTCAGACAAGACTCTATTGTACGGAAAATGACCGCCCAGGATTTCGAGCCACTCCGATGTCTTGGCAAGGGCGCCTTCGGCACTGTACTACTCGTTCGGCAGACAGCAACAGGACGTCTCTACGCTCAGAAGCAGCTTCGCAAGGCATCCCTGACCGTCCATAAGAAGCTCATCGAGCAAACCAAGACCGAGCGGGCCATCCTCGAGAGCGTGAACCGGCACCCCTTCGTCGTGAAGCTATTCTACGCTTTCCAAGACCACGAGAAGCTCTACATAATCCTTGAGTACGCGCAAGGCGGCGAACTCTTCCACCATCTCGCCATGGAGCGTATGTTCACGGAAGAAGTAGCCGCCTTCTACATGGCCGAGATGGTCCTCGCCCTCGACCATCTGCACCGCAGCGTCGGCGTCATCTACCGCGACCTGAAGCCCGAAAACTGCCTCCTGGACTCCGAAGGCCACCTCCTTCTCACCGACTTCGGCCTCTCCAAGGTTGCCGTCGACGCCGACGAGCGCTGCAACTCGAGCGTCGGCACCATCGACTACATGGCGCCCGAAGTCATCATGGGCGCCGACTACGGCTTCGCCGTCGACTGGTGGTCCCTCGGCGCGCTGGGGTTCGACCTGCTGACAGGCAGCCCGCCCTTCACGGGGAACAACCACGCCAAGATCCAGGAGGGCATCCTGAAGAAGAAGCTCGTGCTGCCGTACTTCATGGGCCCGGACTCCAAGGATCTGCTCACCCGCCTCCTCCGCAAGGAGCCGCATAAACGCCTCGGGTACAACATGCCCAAGGACATGCAGACCATCAGGAACCATCGCTTCTTCCGCAGGATCAACTGGAAGATGCTTGAGCGGAGGGAGCTGGAGCCGCCGATTAAACCGCTGATTACGGACCCGGAGCTCGCGGAGAACTTCTCGAATGAGTTCACGGATCTGGCGCTGAGCCCCGTGGTTGCGCGCAGGAGCTTCAGAGAAGAGATGGACGGCGTCGAGGCGGATCCGTTTGGGGGCTTCAGCTTTGTGGCTAGTGAGAGCTTGCTGCAGGGAGGGGACTGGGGGTTTTAGATTGGGGGATTCCTGTATAGAATTGTTGGGTGGGGTGGGGAGAGTACAGACATTGGGATTATCGGGTTTTGGATACATGTTGGATCATGCATAGCGTTATTCATCTGCAGGCGTGGGCTGGAAAGCCATAGCTAATAGAGAACCTACCGCTTTCTCGCGGCATTGATGCATCCGCCTTCTCCCTTGATCCCCGAAACCAATTCTCTGTGCTCATCGCCTGCTGCGCTTGCAGTCCCATACGAGCTCCAGCACATCTGGCCCTGATCTTTCCCGATCCGATGGCTGTGCTTGCAGAGGCGTGACAGTCTTGAACGAGTCGCATTGTTAGTGGGTCTTCTAGTCATGCTGTTGACCACATCTCATGACCTGGCAACCCACCTCAGAATTGTATTGCATTGCTCTGCCCTACTGTATGCTTCCACACTTGTCCGAAGCTTCTCGGCGCTAGTGACGCTGTTGAAGTATGGCAGGGTAAGATCCTGAAGCAAAGGCTACAAGGCGTTCGTCAGACACACGCTACTTAGCTTCCCGTCTCGTGATGATCAACCACTAAGAGAGATTGAGTTAAGTATTTGTGTTACACTGTCGTGTGACTGCAACTCGTGTTGATGTGACTCTACGATACCTACGTATCGTGGTTGCAATTCACTAGCCTCAAAGCGATCATCATCCTTTCTTCACGCATGTTCTAGTAGTGAAGGACTGCAAAGGGAGCGACTCTGCCAGTAAAGAGTGTAAGCATAACTAATGAGCGTGAAGTAACCAGAAACTTGATTACACAGACGGGAAAAGTAAAGAGTGATACAGACGACTAGTGTGTCCATCTATTGGAGGCTGTGTTCAAGCCACAGGGTAGTGGTGAAGGCTATACCGTCGGCAGTCTGTATGCTCCCTTGCACAGAAAACGCGCAGGAGGTCACTTCTGTCGCATTAAACCGTGGCTGGACGCTTCATGCCAGACATGGTAAGGGCAGCAATGATAACAGGCAAGACGCTGACAATCTCACCCAAGCCTGCATATGCCGGCGGGATGCGGACGCGAACGAAGGCACCAGCTGCAAGTAAAATGGCAAGGACATTGTAGACAGCGGACCAAACGAAATTGAACATGATGCGGCGAAATGAGGCCTTGGACACCTCAAGGAGATAGATGATACCATCCAGACCAGATAGGAGAACGACGTCGGCGGTTGCGCGAGTAACATCTGACGAAGAACCCAGCTGGATGCCAATATTCGCTTGGGCGATGGCGACGGCGTCGTTTGTACCGTCTCCGCAGAAGGCAACTCTCTTGCCTCGCTTGATGAGGTCCTGCACATAGACGCGTTTCTCAGCTGGTGACCTGCGAGCGGCCGCGTTTTGCTCCGGAATTCCGACCGTTTTAGCGACCGTTTCGACTGCCCTCTCTTCGTCACCACTGACGAGGTGAACGGTGATCTTCCTCGCTTGAAGCTCATGAACAACAGCGGCTGCTTCGGGACGTAGGACGCTTGTCAGACCAAGCACTGCAAGCAGTTCGGTGTCCTTGGTCAAACAGAGGGTAGTCATTCCCTGCTGGAGGAGGCGATCCACCTCCAACATCTGATCGACACCCAACCAGTGCGCATTGCCAGCCCGAAACGAGGATCCGTTCCATGTGGCTTCAACACCGGCTCCGGGTATGACACGGATATCCTCCAGGTGGACAGCTTTGTGATCTTGTTTTTCCAAGTGCTTCGCTACAGCCATCGAGACTGGATGCTTGTTGTCGCCTACCAGGGCCTTAGCAAGAGAGACGGCCTGTCCACGATCCGTAGATAGAATTTCTTCGACGACTACATCCAGTTCGCCAATGGTGAGAGTTCCGGTCTTGTCAAAGACAACGTCAGTAATCTTGTGCCCTCTCTCGATGGGCTCCGCAGACTTGATCACAACCCCACCGCGAGCAGCAACGCCGCCAGCGACAACCAAAACCATTGGTACAGCCAGACCAAGGGCGCATGGACAGGAGACGGCAAGCACAGCGATGGCATAGGTGATAGCAGTGCTAATAGCTTTACCCGCAGACTCATTCCGGATGCGGAGGGAGACGACAACCCAGACAATGATTGTGATGACGGCGATGGCGGTCACCACGGGTACGAAATAACCTGCGACTTTATCCGCTAGTTCCTGAACTCTAGGCTTCGTGTTGGAAGCCTCCTCTACCAGATTAGCAATGTCAGTGACAGTGTTCTTCCCAGGTAAACGGGTCAGCCTGGCTGTAAGTCTTCCAGATCCGTTGATAGTACCCGCAATGATCTGCGCGCCGTGCTGTTTTCCAACCGGAAGAGACTCTCCGGTGAGCATTGATTCGTCCACCTCACTCGACCCCTCGGTGACCTGCCCGTCCGTTGGAATCTGTGCATGGGGCATGATCATGAATCTGTCACCAAATTGCAACAGGCGAGCATCCACCTCCCTAGTTCCTTCAGCCTCAATGAGGACCGCGGTCGATACCTGTAAGGATCTCAGTGACACGGCGGCGATGGCTCTGATGCGGGCAAACGCAGCGATGAGCCGACCAAGGAGGACGAGCGTGATCAGCAACGTGCTTGTCTCGAAGAACTCTTTCGTATCAAGCGGCTTCCCGGCCATGCTAAAACCAAAGGCGATGACAGAGTAGAGGTAAGCAGCACTGACACTGATGACCACAAGCATGTCCATTTCAACAGTGCGACTAAAGATCAAAGAAGAGATGGCCGGTCGGTAGAATTCTGGCACAGACAATGCCTGGACTACGGTTGCGAACACGATGGAAATATACGCCCGCGAACGGTCATCCACTAAGGTATTACCCCAGGCAAGGACTACGACGGGGATGGTGAAGACCGCGGCCAAAGTCGTTTTGATGAGCATATCACGGAGTCTCCTACGTCCGCCTGCTGCAGATGCATCCGCGCGAGGGGGTGCAAGGCCGGTGGTACGATCTCCTAAGGATAAAACAAGAGATCTAGCTCCGACTACGGTTGGGTCATAGGTGATGCGAGCTGTCAGCTTATCAAGTACATCGATCTGCTTGACTCCTGCCGGCATGATATCTGAGAGAGCTTTGACGGACTCTCCGGTCATGAGGAGGTCGATGAACTGATCGTCGCTCGTAGTTCTCGCACAACGGAATCCGGTCTCTCTTTCAGCTGTCCGGATGACTTCTTCTACTTTGCTTGTCTGAGGGTTGATATCAAAATCGGCGCTTCCCATGACAAAGCTGACTCGCACATTGGAAACTCCAGGGATTGCCTCGAGGGTGCGGGTGAGTTTATTGCCGCAGCCGGAACAGGTCATTCCGTCGACGGCAAACAGAACGTGCTCATGAGCTGCTGTCTTCTCTACATCGGTGGGGTTTGTTGTCCTGGCGGCAAAGACGTTCACCGTGTTTCTCTCGCAAGGCTGAGTAATCCCATTGTCATCGAATCGAACTTCCGTGTTGGAATCCGCGTGACAACCTCCATGTTGCTCTATATCATTACACGAGGTGACAGAGGTCTGAACAAAGGCACGGCCTTGACCTCTGTGATCAGAACTGACTCTTGGCTTTACTACATGGCGAGCGTGCAGAGTCTCAGCTGCGCTTGCTCGAAAACTGTGACCAGTCGAACGAGCCTCTGAGACGGCTGGTGTCGCGGTATCCCGAGGAGCGAGTGGAGTACCGCAGCAGCGGTTGATTTGATTGTTGAGGACACTTCTGCAGAGACATCGAGCTGATTCCAAGTAGGTGCTGTATCGCTCAAAGGCGGACAGAAGGTGAGTGCTGCATGCCTGATCCGGGTGTCGTCCAGTCCGGTCGTGATCATGATCATGATCATGTTGGCTATCCTTCAGTTGGTCATGGCCGTCGGAGCGGTTGTGCTCATTCTCGAGACCTTCTAGATCTCAGCAATCATGTTAGCGGGGTGTTGTTGAGACATGGCAGGAGAATGGATTCCGTTGGATCGAAATGGAGGAGAAAGGTGCAGGTGTCAATATTTGATGTCGATACCTTGATTCTTCTCCTGCTCACATGCCGCCTGGCACTCGTATGCGGCTAACTTCTTGATACATTCCTCTGGAGTGGGGAAAGTCAGTCCACATCCTGGGGTTTGACGCATTGATCGTGACCGACCGTCGCAGCTCTCTTCAGTATCGCTATGACAACACTGTTCGCCAGGGACTTCAGAGAGGTCCGCTGGAGCGCAGACATTGTCTTGACTTTCGCCGCAGCAGTCTTTCATAGCTGACTCTTCACCGTGGTACAGGCGTTCTTCGCGATGTAATCAACGTAATTTGCTGGATTAAAGTGTGGGAAAGACAGAGCGAAGTCCTAAGCTTTGCTTCATGGAAGTAATTGGGGGTTTCTGACTAGAGTAATGTACAGCACTTGACCACGTGGCAGGCGGTGCGGTCCAACAGTTAGTGAACTCCCCATTTGAACTTGGAGAATGTTTGTTCACGGATTGGCCATCTCAAAAACCCCCGCTGGGAGGAAGTCTGAACGTAAATATTACCGAATCACAACCACTATAGCACTCATTTGGTATGACAGTGATACGTTACCCTCGTTAGTTCAATTTTAGATACGACCAAAGACCTACGTCTTCATCCTTGCGGTGATATCACTGGCGTTATTGTAGTATCCCCGCGATATGACTGGCCGATTCCGCAGAAACTCTGGAGAAAGTTTGATCACGGAGGCGCCGATCCGTGGAACGCCTGTGTTGCGCTCCGCAATGCAACTGAGTGATTACATCCGGGTCACATGAACAAGCAAGAGGTAACAGAGTCTTCTAAGGATCGTAGCTCTTTTAGTGTATCAAGTACGGCAGCCCCACCAGAAGTCGACAATCTACCCAACGCCCGGCATGGAGCTGCACGCATGCGGCTTCAACGGTCATAATCAACTAAAGGCCGACGCTGAGAGGCTGGATAATCCATCGGATATCTACTCTTTCACCAAGATTGCCTCTGGCCACGACATTGGCGTGGCTCACGCCGGATGGAGTCAAACACTGGGTAGGCAACAATTTGAGATAGTACACTTCCTCATTGTGAACTTGATTTGATCTCGAGCAATAGAACTGCTAGACAGATCGGGGCTGTTCTAAAGTGCAAGCGCATCTATAAAGATGGATATGTTTCCAAAAGCACCACCTTGCCTATGTCATTCGCTGTCAAATATGCTAGATAAAAGCTCTGTCTACCTCGTTCCTGGTTGCGCCCTTAAGGAAAAGTTGAGCTGATAAACCAAGTCAAACACAACACGACCCTGGTCGGCCTGGGACATAACCTACCCCCCGGCGTCCCCCTCTGGGACGGACCTCCTCTCTCCTCCTTCTTCGGAACGCACGGTGGGTTGATCGGTGCGCTAGGAGAGAAGGGCGAGCTCTGTCGCTTTTCACATGAGTCCTACCCCGCCTTCACGCTTCGAGGCGACGAGAGCAGTCCTAGGCTTGCGCACGTTGCAATCAACAATGCGGACCGTGTCACTATCATCTTCCTGGCGTCACCGGCGGCAAATCTCATGCACATCCTCGAATTCAGCTCGGTACTTGGATTCTTTGGATGGTACAGTGATCCCTCTGCGGATCCGCCAGCGAACGGTGTGTATAGCCATCCAAGCCTGCCAACCGACAAACCGGATAGTCGGGGTGAGATACCCGCAGGTCTTCGACCATCACTGAGTCGTGTCTCTGTAGTTGATCGCCGCCATTTCATGGTACCTGGCCGGGCAAAGAAGCTCGTAGCTTTCGCGACCGGCTTCGTCCTCCTGACAGAGACTGGCGAGGTCTACACATGGGGAGACGCACGCCATGACCGCTGCCTGGGTCGGTCCGTAGATGTGAGCAGACCCCATGCAACGCGCAGACCGAGAATAACTCTAAGACCATTTCTCGCCAATACGCTGATACGAAACTAGGCCGCAGACAACCCGGCAGACGAGCCTCGCCTCGTGGAAGCTCTCGCGGGCATCCCGATCGCTAAAGTCGCAGCCGGCGGGTGGATTTGCGCTGCTTTGAGCAAAGAACGGGACCTCTACATCTGGGGGTTAGGAACGCCGGGCTCAGAAGGGCGGAAGATAGAAGCCTTAAACAATGTCAGTCCGCTCCCACCACACAGCAAAGAAAGCGGCATCCTTTATGACCTAGGGGAAGAGCATAGCGCTGACTCAGCTGAGCAGGACGAGGATGTGACATTGATTGAACTGGAGAGCGGGCTAGACGTCGTAGATGTGGGTGTTGGGACCGGCCATGTGGTCGTCGTTGCGGAAGGGGGACGAATTTATACAGTCGGCGACAATGACAACGGCCAACTGGGGCTTGGGAAAGATGCTCAGAGCTTCCACAAAGACTGGACGGAGATAAAGGAATTCCGAGAAAAGAGCTTTAAGGGTGTCACCTGTGGTCCTCGTTCGAGCTTCATTCTTGTTCAGTAAGCCCGGGGATGGGTCAATGCAGTTGCAGCATGCAATGTGCGGCAGGTTCCAATGGTTTGAGAGTGGAAGCTGATCACCATAACCATTCCTACTTGACATTGAAAGTTTCCTGAGACGTGCGTTGAAGAGAAATTTGGTTGTGCAGTATGTGCTTCAGATGCAGCGGCAGTCTTTTCAGGCGAAGAACACAGAGTGTTGCACCGACTCACCTGTTTCCAAGCGAACGCAAAGCGGAGCAAAGAGGCTGAGAATCACGAGACTCTAATGGGACAGGGCAAGGGCTCCAGTGAAGCTCCAGCATGACTTACTTGAAAGCTCTCGTATAGGTATTACATGCAGCAAAGATTGAGGCCAAAGTGGTCGCTGGCCGAACGGCATATTTGGTGTGTTCAGTGTAGGGGGCTGCAAGATTAGTGGTTGTATCGTATCGTATCGTATCGGACTTCACTGTTAGTATCATGGTAGTGGCCGTGAAGAAGATCGCAGATCGGGTCTATGAGTTTGTACTGTTCAATAAGATTTTCTAAACCACACAGGTGACCAAGTGTGCACGAACCTTTCAGAAGCAGCCAAAGGGCCCATCGATTTCCAGAATCAAGGCGCCCAGCAGGAGAAAGTTCGTGTGGAGCGACCAAGCAGTGCCAAGGAGCCAGCGCTCGCTCCAGTGGCGGGTGCTGTGTTCCGACAGCAGGAATCCGGCCGCGTATGATGCCATCAAAGGACGTTCTCCTCCTTTCACACCGACTCCATGAGAGCGCTCACTGCAACCGCACTCCAGCCAGCCGGTTCTTTCTGGCTGTAGCACCCATGGCAGTGTTCATGCCCGTGTGCTGGCTGCTGTCAAGCGTGCTCATAGCCTCCCTCTTCTTCTCATCTTCAATCTTCTTGAGCCTCTTCTCCGTCTTCTGCTTGCCGGAGCCCTTTCCGTGGAACTGATGCGACATATTCTTGAAGGCTTCTTTCTCATTCATATGACGTCCGAACTCATCAACGTGCTTGATCTCGACGTTTGGTACATACTGGCGGTTGAACAAGTCCGCCAGCTTCCGCGAGACGTACTGTTCGCGCTGTTGGTTCACACGGCGAGCGTACTCCTCTCGCTCGCGAGCGGACATGTGGTCCATCTTGCCGTTCTGGCGGTCACGCTCACGTTGGAGTCGAGCTTGTTCTTCGGCTTCGCCCTCGATCCTCTTCTTCTCAGCAAGAAAGAACTGGTTCTTCCGAAACTTTTCACTTTGGTCGCCTGCGGACCCTCCGATCAGGCCACGTTGTCTTAGGGTGTTGAGTGTGCTGCCCAAACCCGTGGTAAGGGCCGCTTCCTCTTCGAGACCTGTTGCCGTGATGTCGGCGGCCGCGGATACGCTGCGTTCCTTGCGGTCGTCCACATCGTTAACGTTAGCGTAGGGTTGCGCCATGGATAAATCGCCGTCCGCATCTGGCTCTGGCGACGCCGCTTCTTCGGACCCGCCACGAGCAGTTAGTTGTGCTGGACTCTTTCTTCGCTGGTGTTCTGGTGCCGTAGGCTTCTGTAGATTCGAGACAAATTCTGAAGTCTCATCAATAACCAAACCTGGCTCTTCCTCTGGCATTTCGGTGCTTTCAATAACACCAGGGGTAGCGGACGCCTCCTCTCGCATCTGCCGAGCTAAGTCCTCCGGGCGCATTCTCTTCTGCTTTTTTAGGGCCGCTCGTCGTTGCATGGAGAGACTGGCCTGGAGGTCATCGTCATCCACAAAATCTGTTTGGTTGAAGGCGCGCTTCCTTGATGCTGCGCCACTGCCATTGGGTGCTGCTCCGTCGATCTCCATAGCACCAGTCTCTAGTGGGGCAGATGCGGTGTCCTGGACTGGGAAGATGTCATCGTCGTCCACAGCTTTCTTTCTGGTTGATTTTGATTTCTTCTTTTTCGGCTTGCTGATCTTGACTTCTGAAGGATCAACGTAATCAGAAACTGGCACGTCGTCCTTCAGCAGGTCCAGGCTAATCTTGATGCCCCTGTCTTTATGTGAACCGTCCCCTACAGCTGCTGAAGCGGCCTCCGCAGTGCTTCCTTGACCATCTAAGGTAAACACCTTTCGCTTCTTCCCATCAATCTCTTCATCGTATTGAGCAAGTATGGTCTTCTTGCCATCTTCATCCGCCGCATTGGGATCGTACACCGGCTTCCTCCTCGCTAACCGGATCTTCTCTGTGAGCTTCTCTTTCGCCCGCAAGTCTAGATTCTCCAACTCGTCTCCCTCGTCTTCATCATCCACAGCGGCGTCTTTGAGTGTCAGGATGTGTTCTCCGCCTTCGTCAAACTGATCGAACTCGTGTCCAACTTTGACACCTGCCAGGTCCACCGATGTATACTGTATTTGCTTCAGCACCTCGGCTTCGCGTTCCGCCTCCTCCTGCTCTCGCTTCCGCGCCTTCTCGATCTCCTTTTGTCTCTTCTTCTGGGTCTTCAACCACGTCATGGTGTCCATATCTCCCTGGCCACCCGTCTCACCAAGGCCTTGACCCTCAATCTTCTTGAACCTCTGCGCCTTCTCCTGCGCCTTGCGAATGGCATCTTTTTGCGCCTGTCGCTTAGCCTTAGCTTCGGCTTCGTCCTGGAGCTTCTTCCAGTTGTCGTAGCCGGCGGCGGCACGTGTCTCGAGTGTGCTGGCTGGCTCATCGTCCGGGTTGTCGTTCCTCGACTCTTTGAATACCGGGCCGTCGTTGCTGGACTTCCCGGGCACTGGGAGAGGCTTCATGCCCATGGCCACGCGGATTTTATTCGCTTCTTCGATAGAGATGGCGTCCATGGTGGCGATTGTGGATGACTCTGGGACTGAGTGAGGTGTTGTCGCCGTTTGGCAGTGCTGCGAGACTCAGGTGCGAGGTTGTCGGCTCGCAAGGCGGCATGAAACTTGGCGTGCTTAGTCATGTTCGCTAGCGCGCCTCGCCTGCAGCATGCCTCCAAAAACTTCGACCTCTACGAACTTTTTCTTTATCACAATACAGATCTGTGTCGAGCGATCCCGACACCTGGCAACAGGTTGTTCGGTTGATTGCTCGACAGTTCGACAACCTATGGAGCCGCCAACATTCTTATGGTGTCAATCTTCCAGTCGACAGATCTCAGACTAACAGGATTCTCTGGCCTGAGCTCCCTTCGGGTGAGCTCGGCCAGCGGATTGCTGGGGCGTCATATTCCTAAAGCTTCGCTCGAGACCGTCGGTCTGTGAAGCGGAGACAAACCATTTCTGCCTACATGCTGTTCTCTATCGTTGGATCTATCTTCTGAAGATTGAAATTGCCCAAGTAATTGGGGAAGCCATATAACCAGATCAACAGAACCCACAAACAGAACCTGGATTGCATGGGAACAATGCCATCCTTTGGCGCCGTGCTATGCGTTCCGCTATCCCAACGCCGAGCTATGCAGTTTCAAAGGGCTGCCGGAGTGTCCACCTCACAGCAGCTTTAGATGTCCCGTAACCTGATCCACCATACTCTTTGGCGCCGGACCGATACCCAGCACCGTCGCGCTGCCACTTGCTATCTGTGTCCTGCCCGCATCATGGATGACCTGCGCACACATCCCCAGGCTGACCGCTTGCGCCTGCAGCATCTCCAGCTCCTCCTCATTTTTGACCTGCAGTGCCACCTTCATCTGACCGTACCGCTCCCAGCGCTTAAGTATTGGCGAGTCAGGGTTTTGGCGAAGGAAGGTCTTATAGCATGCGAGGGTTGCGTGAGAGCATTGCGCTGCGATCTTGCCTATAACGGGTGTCAGCAACCGTGTGCGCAATTCAGGAGCTGGCTTTGCTTGCCCTTCGTCATGCCCAGATCTGTCCTGACCACCAGAACTAATTTGCATTCCTCATTACTTCCAGGGAAGTCTCTGAGCTCCTGCTGCTCGTCTAGCAGTTCGTCCACCTCCTCGCTACTCGAACTCTCAGCTGACTGTGTGTGCTGCACTGCCTTGACCACGGAGGCCTTCGCGCCGCCGAAGACGCCGATGGAAGAAGCTTGGCCCAAGAAGTAGCCTATGATTGCTGCGATGATTGCGGTTCCGAAAGCTATCGAGGCAGTCGTTGGCGGCGGCCGTTCCTGCAGCGAAGACATGCCTGCGAATGTGATTGCTGCTCCAGTAGAAAGCCGAATGCTTTGGAGTGTGGAGTTACGGCGGGTTTCTCTAGAGTTGCGAATACCACGGATGTGATGCCAGCCCTAGCGCTTAAGCTGGCAGGTCTAAGCGCGCGCCTACGCGCCTACAGCAACTTCCATCTCGCATCAACCATCAAACCTCCCCAAATCATTGCATTCGTCGCCAACACCAACTCCACCCCCAACTACCTCTCGACCACTACGACACGATGATCCTCCGATCCTCCACCCTCCCCTTCAGCCACCTGCGCGCCTTCAGCACCTCCTCAACCCTGTGCGCCAAATCCACAAAATCCAAGCTCCTCTCTGACCACGCCAACGTCCCCCCCTACCCCTACGGCCCAAACCTCTGGTACAAACAGAGCAACCATGGCCTCTATGGTACCTTCTCCCCACCCTTCCCCCTCCTCCTCATTAATGCCACTAACACAAAGCACAACCCAGGCGGCGCAATGAAGCAATTCGGCAACAACATCTCCGAGCGGACCGAGATCAAAACCCGACGCACCTTCAAGCCCAACATCGTCTCCAAGCGCATGTTCAGCAAAGCGCTGAACCGGATGGTGCGGGTGCGTGTCAGCACGCGCGTGCTGCGGACGATTGACAAGGTTGGCGGGCTGGATGAGTATCTCCTCGGCGAGAAGGCGGGACGGATAAAGGAGTTGGGGATGAAGGGGTGGCTGATGAGGTGGCGCATCATGCAGACGGAGGCTGTGAGGGAGAGGTTTAGGGAGCAGAGGCGGCTGCTGGGACTACCTGACAAGGAGGTGGAGATGGTGGGCATGATGGGTGAGGCGGTTGGGGAGGCGGAGATGAGGGAGCAGATTGCGGGTGTGGATCGGGAGTTGGATGAGGAGGAGAGGAGAATGCCGGGTGAAGAGGAGGTGATAGAGGAGGGCGAGGCTCAGGCGGGCTTCATGCAGGAAGAGCCGGCGGGGGAGCAGCGTGAGATCGTTAGTAGGACGGGGACGAAGGCCGCGCACGCGGCTGAGGTGTAATGCTCTACACTTGTTTTCTTGGGACATGGATACCTTGACGCAAACGCAAACCGCCTTCTGGAATCTTGTACCAACTTTATATGCCTAATTATGTACAGTTCAAATGTACAACAGCTGCGTGTATAGAGGAACTATAGCCAACGAGGAGAAGATTTACCTGCCCGTCCGCTGTCTCTCAACCTCACTCCTAAAATGATTCCTCGGCTCGTCATCCTGACTGACCAAGCTCCCTAAACTCGTATCCCTCACATGCCCCTGCGCAAAGTTCGGCCGCGGAGGTGCTTCATCCCTATACTCAGCCTCCCGCGCCCCTAGCTCTCGCTCCTGCAGCAAAACATCACTCTTCTTGCGCGAATCCATCCGCTGCCGCCTCGCCTTTCTCGACCCGTACCCATGCCTGCCCCGACCCATGACACTCCCCAGCCCAATCCTCCGCGTCTTCCGCATTCCAAACCAGAGACCCACCACCACGAAAAGGACAAAGCCTAGCGCAACAGGCAAGCCGATCATGAGGCCTGTCTTATCTATCTTCCCACCCGTGGACTGGTTCGGCGCGTGCCGTGGCGGCTCGTGTTGCAGGCTGACTTCCGGCCCATCGTATGTCTTGCCATCCGCCGTGAGGAAGAAGGTCAAGTTGTTGCGGCTATAGCCTTTCAGCCAGGCTTTGTCCATGTCGACGGTTAGGAGGCCTTTGAGGTTATCGGTTGGGGGCGAGGACCAGGCCTGGACGGCTGTCTCGTTGGCGTAGTTGAGGATGATGGTTATGTTAGCGTGCTCGGCGAAGTATTTCCGGTTCCATGTCACTAGAAGCGCCTTGTGAGCTGGTCTCTCCCCGCTAAAAGGGGATAGGGCCAGGTTTACCGTAATATTTGCTGCCTACGTAGACTTCCTGATGGTTGTGCGGGAGACAGAAAGGTTTCGCGTTCTCGTCCATACATTGCAGAGGGTGTTCGCTCGGATCGAGGGGGGCAGCGGTGCTGCTGTACGTAGCGCTCGAGGTGGTCGAGGAAGCGATCGCTGTCCGATCGCTGTCGGCCGTGGTGGAGGCCGCAGCTTTGCTACTTGTCGGGGCTGCAACCTCGATGGTGGTGGCTTTACCGCTGATTGTGGTCTCGACTAATGCTGCTGTGGGGAGCGAGGAAGTTGCCGTACTCGTAGCTAATTTCTGTTAAAACCTGTTGCAATTGTCGTGGGTAGGCAATATATCTACTCTGCCTCCGATCCAGCGGGCTTCCAGATACTCCCAGCAGCAAACCCGAAGCTGCGAATATGGTGCTCCAAGTACAAAATTTAAGATGCATTTTCAAGTGCTTCTACTCCTGAAAAAATGCTTAAGGGCTGATAGGAAGAAAAGCGCGGCTGATCCTCTTCGGAGGAACTTCAGACAAGAACGACTGAGGAAAAGGCTTTGAGACTAAACAATTGGAGAGGAGGAGAGAATTGGAGGGGAAACTCTAGATATTTACAGCCATTATCCCGCGCTCTGGGCCCCGGCGTGTCGCAGCATGCCGTTTTGGGTCAAATCTCAGGGACAACGCGCTAGAGCCGCCCGCGCTCGTGCTTCAGGGCGCTCTCGAGCGGGAACACTGTTGATCTTCCCCAGGCTGCTGTGTTTGCCTAGATATCGAACGTCTTCAAAAGCTGTTGCTCTTGCTGCTGCTGTTCAGTTGAGCTTCACACAGCTTGAAGACTTCTCTGCGCGGTTCCTCTGGATAGATTTCCTATCGGACCCTGGTGCACTCACTTGCCCTGCACGATTACACCATTGTTCCCACCAGCGTCCTCCCGCCGACAGCTCCCCTCCTCTCCACCTCACACAGCTTCACAACAACGTCCAAAAATGCGCTTCTCCACTTCTCTCGCTCTTACGCTTCCCGTGCTTGCCGCCGCCGAGCAGCAGGTGCCTCTCGCTGATAAAGTGAGAGGATGGATCAACAAGGCCACGAACTACGTCTCGGCCGCCGCACCCTCTGTCACAGGGAATCCCATCAAGGCCGCCGCTGGCAAAGCCGCTAATGCCGCCGTACACGATTTGACGCTCGAGAACTGGAGATCCATTGTCAAGCCCAGCCCTGCCGCTGCCCATCAGGGCCCAGAAGAATGGATGATTTTCCTCGACGGCGGGAACAAGACGTGCTACGGCTTGTGTGCTAACGCGTCGGCGGCGTGGAATGTGTGTTATACACTCAAGTTCCCTCCCAATTTTGGTCGTGTCTGACAAGGTCCATAGGTGGCTGCTCCCATCCTGGCCGCTTCCCCAAACCCACCCAAACTCGCCAGAATCGATTGCGATGGCCAGCAAATCCTCTGCAACACCTGGGCCGCAGGTCCTCCCTCAGTCTACCACATGCTTCTCCCCGCTCCGCTCCCCGACCAGTCCAAGCCCGCAACCACCATCCACTGGATCGGACTCAATCGCTCCAGCAGCGTCACTCACACCGCCAAGGTCATTACGGAGATCCACACCAAGGAGACCTACAAGCAGAAGCCCGTATACGAGGGTTACTTTCATCCGTTCGATGGCATTGTGCAGAAGCTTGGCCTTGACTTGCCCTTGGCGTACGTGTTCTGGGGCTTCAGCCTGATGCCGAGCTGGCTGCCCATGATTGCCATCTCGCTGTTCTCTAGGGTCTTCATGTGAGTCGCTCTTAATAGCATTGAGGTATGCAGAACACTGACACCAACGTACAGGAGCCGAAGACAGGCCGCACGTCCTGGCGGGATTGGCGGCCCCGGCACTCAAGGTGGCACTGGTACTCAGCCGCCTCAGCCCCGCCGTTAAATGCAGAGACTTTGCTGGGATAGTACATGGTGCATCTTTGAAACAGCCTGCAGTCTTGCCCAGCAGAGTAGTATCCTTCGTTGATCTGATACCCAGTTTACGTGTTTGAGAGTCAGAGGTTCCCTTGTAGGAGTAGATAGCGGATGGGGTACTAGGGGAGGTTTGGTCAATTTGCAACGCTAGACCGTGCAGCATTTCCGTCACTCAACCTGTCACTCATGGTCAAAAATGATGTTCCTTACCGTAGGATCGTGCATATACATGTCACGTGCAAGCCCAGTCCACTGAGCCCCAAACGAAAGCACAACCTCTCCCAAGACTAGAATCATCCAACAAAGAACTCATATGCAGCAACCCTACCTCGATATTGATCATCCAGATTGATCGGTCTACGGAAGGCCTTGTTCTTCGGACCGCTTACAAATGCAGATTACGGCAATCGACGTCATTGCCTGAATAGCATCCATATATGCGTCCGCATCGTTTACTAGTACCTGATCCGTGAATTCCTCTTCCGTTGTCTACGTCTCCGTTCAGGTCCAAGTCCCTTATTCAATACGCAATGCCCACCGCAGTAGTCACAGGCGCCAACTCCGGCATCGGCCACGCCTTCGCCCAGATCCTCGTCAAAGAAGGCTACGACGTCTACGCCTGCGACAAGATCCTCGGCGACAAAATCAATGCCCTAGGCTGCAAAACCTTCGAGCTGGATGTCTCCTCCCAGTCCTCCATCAACGACTTTGCCAAGCAAGTCCAGGGCAAGCCGCTAGATCTCCTCCTGAACATCGCCGGGATGATGGCAGGTCACGAGGCCGACAGCCTGGAGAAGGTCGACCAGGCCACGCTGGAGAAGGTGTTTGCGGTCAACACGTTTGGCCCGTTGCTTTTGACGCAGGCTCTACTGCCGAGTTTGCTGAAAGCGGAGAAGCCGAGACTCGGGTTCATGAGTTCAAGGGTGGGGAGTATTGCGGATAATAGCTCGGGAGGGATGTATGCGTATCGGAGCTCGAAAGCAGCGCTTAACAGTATATGCAAGAGCATGGCTGTGGATTTGAGGTAGGTCCGGTCTTGCTACTCGCTCTTCTGGTTTCTCTGTGCCATTTCTTTGTCTGGCTCCTTCAAACGATATTCTTGAAGCGGGCAGTTTGAAGCAGCGCCAGCTGATTGCGAGTCGTTAGGGACAAGAACGTGGTCGTGGTTATTATGCATCCTGGCTACGTGAAGACTGGACTGGATCCTTCGACGCATGATTTGCCGGAGGCGGTCATGCCGGATGAAGCGGCTAGTAAGTTGTGGAAAGTACTCATGAGTAAGAGTGTCGAGGATACAGGCAAGTTTTGGCACAGAGAGGGTCAGGAGCTTCCCTGGTGAGCTGTGAACGATGAAGCTGTCTAGTGTTCTGTCGAAGCAAGACTATCGAATTCTTCCAGTTGGGTCTGTCTACTTGTCATCTTCGACCTACTAATTGTTTGTCTCTCTGGCGTGCCGACTGGACAGACGCCAATAAGAACACGTAAAGACACTGGTTCGATTCGGACACTGGGGCGTAAAACACTAATCATAAAGCGGCTGCAGAAGGGTCCTTTGGCGCAGTCCAACTTGTGCTGGACCAACGCGTTAATACTGATGGCGAGCAGCAATTATTTAGTAATGATAGAGCGGTGTTAAACGATGTGAGGGAGCACGGGTAGAGAATTTCTGAAAACATCGTTCCAAACTCAATACAACAGAGACCAAGGCTACTAAAATAACATTTAGAAAACACTTCTTACTAGTATCTCAGAATAGAGTTCTACTATCACAAAGACCTTGCCTTTCCGTTTTCCTTCATCAGGGTATCAAATGCCGCAATCACCGCATCACGATCCACATACACACCCGCTTCCGTCATCATCATCCACTCCCCCTCAGCCCACTTCGCTGCCTCAACGCCCTTTCTGGTCGTCGTCTTCACAGCAGCGCGGATACTCTTACAGATTCCCAGACCGGGATACGCCACCAGTCCCACAATCCCCGCCCCAGTTTTCCCCGTCATGCTTACGAGACCCTTGCCAATCCCTTTAGCAACGCCCAACGCGCCCTCCTCCTCCTTCCCCTTGTACGGCAAGACGAAGATATCCGTGAGGCCCTCGTAGATGCCATGGCTGAACGTCCTGCCCGCCACGGCCGCACCGCTCTTCCAGTCTGTCACCTTGCCGTAGTCCTTGGGTTCCTCGCCGTACAGGCGAGGCATCACGCGCAGGCCTTCGGTCGCTGCGAGGGGGATGTCGACCAGCGCGCCTTTGTAGAAGCTTACGACGAATTTTCCGAGGCCTTTCCCGGATGCGGCTGCCATGGCGCCCGCGGTGCTCAGGCCTGTTTTGCGGCTGCTACTGGGGTCCTCAGTCGATGGGGCGTTGATGCTGGAGCTACCTTCGCTGCGATCTGTTCCGGTGGAGATGGAGTCAATACCTGAAGGACTCTTTGCTGATACGACTGCAAGAGCGTCCTTTATTTGCGGGTCCAGGTCGCTTTCGCGGTGCTCCATAAACCCGCCACTAGCAGTGAAACCTTCTCCGTTGTCAGTGAAGCGGACAGGGGAGCTTTCGCGGGAAGCCGCGTTGGACTGGACCGGAGAAGGTTCATGTGAGGCGTTACTGGCATGAGATGTGCCGGTAACGGTACGCTTGACGCGCCTATGCTGGTATTCTTCGTATGGCTTGACGAACATGCCGGCCGTGGCTCCAGTCATGTCCCTGACGGTACCGATGGAGGCCGACGAGACGGCCGTAACCGGGTCCCAGCGCGCATTTTCGATGATTATAGGGTTTGTATGGTGCCTGAGACCATTTAGTTGGCACATGCATTGTCCATGGAAGCAAGTCTAGACTTCACTTACAGTTTTAGGTTTTTCCGGTCTGTCTTCGTATGCTCACTTAGAATCCATGCCGCCATCTTTGACATCTTCACCGTCTTTTTCCCCACCTTGCATGTCCAGGCTGCAGGCTGAGCTGGGAGAAAGTCGCACTGCAGCTTTTCGAGAGGAAGGTTCGCATGGAAGGATTTCACAGCTGCTTTGACACCGGACTCGGTTCTCATTTTGGCGGAAATCTTCTCAGCAGCCGTTGCTGCTTCAGGCGTAAGACAGAACGAGATTGCTTCCGCAAGATTTTGTGAGGAAAGCGACTTGTATGGAATAGGCTTGGGTCCTGCTCCGGCAGCGGCGACCATATTACCCCAGAATGGTTGGCTTTCGGCGCATAAGCTTCGCTCTCACTTGCAAATTGATGCGATGGACACTTACTCTCCGAAGAACGGCACGATTGTAGTGGGCTTTCCGTTCAGCAAGCCACATGCCGTTGTTCCTGCACCACCGTGATGCACCACTGCAGCAACACGCTCGAAGAGCCACTCGTGCGGACAGTCTCCCAAATAAAAGACGTTCGGATGATCCCGGCCTCCTAGGTTACTCCACCCGCGCGAGATGATCGCACGGACACCGGTCGCTTGGATGGCTTCAAGAAGCATAGCTGTTACCCTTTCGGGATCATCGATTACGATGCTACCGAACCCGATGTAGACAGGTGGAGGACCGGCACGAAGGAAAGCATCTAGCTCGGGTGGCGGTGTGTAGTCCGGCGGATCACGGAAGAAAAAGCCGCAAACATCTGTTCTTTCTCAGCATGCCGACATAAAGACAACGCAGCAGTGGACAGACCTATGTGGGATTGCCAGTCTGCCGGCTTTGGAACTAGAGCTGGCGACCAGCAGTACGTGAATGGAATTTTGAGAGTTTCCGCGAGAACATGGCCTTCTGTAGTTGGAATGGGCTCCAAGTCCAAAGTGTTTCGCCGCCATTTGTTGATCACGTCTCCTAGACTAAGGCAACTATTAGTATTCCGAGCGAGAGAAGCCCACAAATCTTGTGTTACTCACCCTTGCCACGTCATGAAATCCACGATATTGTATGAGATGTAGTTCGCTATCTTGGGATCCGTGTCCGAGTATTTCAGGTTCGCCAGAGGGTGTGGAAACGCCCTAGTGCTGCTCCATGGCATTGTGAACATCATGTGCACCGGGACGCCTAGCGCCTGCGCACAGTGTACATGCGCAAAGCTTGGGGGATTTGCGATGATCGCATCCGCAACAAAAGGCACGTTCGAGAGGAGATCGGGCTGGATGCACGAACTCCAGCACCCCTCGAGCATCTCAGCAATCATAGCCCGCTTGCGTTGAATATCGCCGGCCCGCAGACTCCTCATGTTGGGTATCAGACCCGGGTTCTTGACCATGTATGCCATAAGGTCCGCTGGATCTCCGCCGATAGGATAGAACTCGAGTCCAGATTTTCGCACAAACTCTTCGAACACATCGTGCGTCGCGAGGCGTACGCGGTGGCCGCATTGCTGCAGTTCGTTTCCGAGCGCGATAAACGGCTGAACATCTCCGCGACTTCCTACGACTTGGATCACGATATTCAGCCTTACCTGCAGCTCTTGCGTAACGGTGTATCTGGGCGGCGGTTGGGGAAGGTCATCGGAGGCATTGCGCACAAGCCTTGAGAGAGTCCTGGCGAGCTTCGAATCGAGGTCGATGTCAATGCGGCCGTTTGCTGTGGAAGGTCAATGGGAGCTCGACTGCGTGCGGCGCCGCTCCAAGTCTGCATACCTTTAACATCTGCGATCTCCAGAACGGAGTTCTCAGATGCGGCCACCGTGGGATAGGGTGGAGGGTCATCGGCGGGCAAATCCAATGCTTGGTCCAAGAGGTTGCGGTCGGCCATGGTGGTATGGTGGAACACTAAGACGCTGGAGCAATGATATGGAAAAGATGAAACAGTGAAGTGGTGGAGTGCTTGAACTGGCAGAGAAATGGAGAAATGGAGAGGTGCACACGCGCGCACACGACTACTTATATGAGAAGCTGGAGACACTAGACATGACGCATCACCTTGTCATTGCCAAAACGCCAGGCTGTGTAGAAGGCTGTGTAGATGAACTGTGATATGTTTCAATTGACATTGGTTTCTATTCTCATATGAATGCATGTTGGGTGAAAGCGGGGACCGCCGTCCACCTGCCTGCATGACGCGAGGTGAAAGTTCGGCAGTCGAGAGTTCGGATTCGGGAGCTAAGCCGGATTGGGCCCATTTCTGCGTATTCGTATTCTCCTGCCAATCAAAAGAGTCAACCGTTGTCCCACAATCCGCCAAGCCACAACCCGTCCGCGTACTCGAGTAGATCACGCTAGCCCCTTACGCTACAGTATGTAAAATGATCCTACAGCCAAACCTTCCTCACAGCAAACTTCTCAAGTTGCAACTGCTCATTCACCTCTCAACGTCGTCTCACCGATCCATACACGTGCCATCAACTTCTTGAGCGAAGCCCATCAAACGCCACCATCCTACCTCGCTGCAATTGCTATTCCTTTCGCGAAGCGGCGTACTTGAACAATCACTGCAACATCACATCGTCGCCCAGTGACCACGAACTCCCTTTCAGGCTTTCCCAATCGAATGAGAAGGGCCCGAAGTCCAGCTGCCCCCTCCATTATCCGCTATGATCGACGGCTACTGGCATGACGGCGGCTTCGGCGGACGCATCGTCCGCACTACCATCCGCACCCTTCAGTTCGCCTTCGCCATCATAGTCCTCGGCCTATACGGCGCAGATCTAGGCAATGCAACCAAGGACGGGGTTCGCGCAAACACAAATTGGGTGTACGCTGTGGTCGTGGGGTGCCTGTCCGCGCTAACGTGCATCGTGCACTGCTTTGTGACGGTCAAGCGGGTGCTATGGGCGGCCTGGGACTGGGTTCTGTTGGTGCTGTGGGCTGCCGCCTTTGGGGTATTTGCGAGCATGTATGTGGAGGATAGAAACACGAGGGACGCGGCCGACACGACGTCGGTACAGAGGATGAAGATCGCCGTGTGGATCACCATGGTGAACTTGGTCTTGTGGTTTGCTTCTGTGGTTCATGCGGTTGTATGGTGTATCGGTGCACGCAGGCTGACTCGGAGGACTAACAAGCCGGAGCCGTCCCGGGTGGAGCAAGGCCAGGCTCAGGTAGAGGAAGTGGAAATGGCCACCCATATCGGATCGCGGGTCGGATCTGAAGCGCCGTCATCTGATACGTTGCTTGCGACAGGAGTCAGAGAGAAGTGAGGGGTTCGGGCGGTAGGCACTATGGCTGGGGTTTTTGGAATGGTGAAGAGCACGCAGAGCGCCTGCTGTGGATCCGCATATAGGGAATGTCGAGCGGAATGGTCAGCTCAAGTAATGGCTTGATCCGCTGTCCAGTCCTCTATAGTACTCGTAGACATGGTACTTCCAACCGCAGGTCTGTCCTAAATGGGTGCTGGATAAGTTTTGTACAACAGCTTCGGAAGTCGGAATAGCTTGATTTACAAGCGCTATCTCAGGTATCTCGAACTTGATGACGATAATGATGAAAACACAGAAAGGTCGAGGACTTGCTAGTTGGCCACCGTGTGTCTCCCAAAGTCCTTGATAGGAGGTAACTTCGAGCAGGGCCGCCCCCGGAGATCGCCGGCAAGGATAAAGCCGGGCCAATGCGCGTACCTTGCACCGTGCATTTTAGCGCGGCGGTACGCAGCGGATACGAATACGATCGGAGTTTCCTGATCTGGTAAAGCCGGATGAAGCCTGCCGCGGTTGATTGAAAGCATCTCTTTTCAACCTTCACAGCCATCCGCAGAGAATTTACCGTCATCAGAAATGCAACCTGCGCCCGTCAGTTTTGTATCAGCTTTGTTGAATTCTGCCGCGTCAGCGCTCACGAAGCCTTGATCTACACCTTCGTCACATCTCTCATATGGCTCGTCGTCCTAAGCCTTTCTGACTTCAAATATCGGGGTGCCGTCCGAGAACCAGGCGAGCGTAGCACCCAGCCTTCCCTTAAGTAAGAGCAGGAGGAAATCTTCATCAGCCCGGATTCCATCCAGTTTGTTCCATCGGCCACTGTAACCAGATCCGGTAGTCCTCGGGGAGAGAGTGGTGAATGCCGCTCATTATATGCGGAACCCACCCGCTCATATACCAATCGAGGTCGAGCTCTTTGAGCAATACAGTATAGTATGCCAGAATGACGAGTGCAACTGGTTCTTTCCGCCGCAAACGGAGTGAAAAGTCTTCAGACGTTCGGTATAGCCAGGCAAAGATGAAACTAGAGTGATAACTTCCCAGCGTGCCGTCGGTGCCTTCGTAGAAACCGGTAAAAGACTGCGCGACGCCATCGAGAGCTTCGATGTATGTTTCGATGTCGGGATCTCCGGCCCGCTCAACAGTGATAAAACGACGAAGGCTCTCAATGTTCTCCTGGTAATCTGGAGGAGGCTTGCGCCCCACCGGCGGCTTTCGCTTATGGGTACCTGCTTGCATTACGGACGCCAGAATACCCGGGGAAAGAAGCAGAGCCTTAGACTGAGCAATCGCACGGACGCCTTTCAGGAGTTTCATCCATTCCGCATCGCCTTGGTCGCTGAACGCAAGGTATTCGCCCGGTTGAGGACCTCTGCCAAGTTTGTACAGACAGATGAGGATCGCCGACATGTACATGGCTTCGCAATTGACCGCGTCGATACGCGGTAGGAGGACAATGACCGATCGAAGTGCAATCCCGTAGTGGTGCTCACCTTGCGCCATATACGATTCTTTCAGTTCTGGCCGGAAGCGCGCTAGATGTACTGCCGAAAGAGCAAGCATGAGATGGAGGACGAAAGGGAAAGAGAACCCCATCTTGGGAATGGTGGTTTGCCAGAGGACAAGGCTCTCGAAATTCTCTGCAAAAGCGTGGCAAGTACACGTCGAGAAGTTGTGCAGTAGCTCGAAATCTGCGTAAGTTAATTCGAACGGCTTCAGTCCGTCCGTAGTATCCGTCAGGCGATGCTCTGGTGTATCGGATCCTCTACTTGTGTCGCTTATATTAACTTCTGGGACAGGCGTTTGGATAAAACGGAACTGTTTGGTCGTTGCCAGGGCTCCAGACTCATTCTGCTGAGGAGCTGCTGTAAAGCTGCAATGGATGGAGTGTCCGACGCAATTGGTACAGGCAGGCTTTATCTCGTCACACTAGGAACGCATGAGCATCTAGAGATGAGGCTTATGTATGCAGTAGAGCGAAGTTGGCGAAGACACGCGATTAGACAGCATACGTTGGGGCATCCATGATATTCACGGTTGCATATTAGAGAAAGGGAGATTTGCAAATGAGAGCTTACCTTGATTCTACGCCTTTTGCAATTTTCACACCCCAACCGGGACTTCCGGTGGGACTTCCGCGCAGCTGGTCTGGCTTCACTGCTGCTCATTCTTAGAGATGGCTGCAACGGGTTGCAAGGCCTTGGATGGATCGACCGGACCGAGTGGTCACATATTACATGTCTGCGACCTGGTGCGGTAGGAACAAGTTGACCGGTTAAATGCGCAACGGCAAGTCATCTCGAAAGACAAGCACCGAGAATGATCCGAACCACGGGGAAAGCCGAGTTGATATTTGCAAAAACTTCGGGATTCATGATAAGGATTTCATATCCAAACATGTAAAACTATACTATATAAATGATAATGCTAGAGTAGCTTCGTCCCTTCTTTTCCGCGCCTGCCATGATGTGATTTTTTTTTAGCACACTCTCTATCCTGCCAAGCACATGTCTATCTCTGAATATATTTCTTCAGTCCTCGTAGTCTTTCATGCGCCTGTTCCAGGACATCATCATTTTTGCACACCGCAAACCGCAAGTAGTCTTCGACAATGTGCGCGTTCTCCGGCGTGAAGAACTCTGTTGGCGGAATCGCCGCAACGCCAATTTCCTTGATCAAAAACCAAGATAGCTTGAAATCTTTCGGTCGTTCGGCAACATGCGGCGGAAAATCGTAATCTTCGGGCACTTTTACCTTTGCCATGTTGACGAGGACGAAGTAGCCGCCCTCGGGGTCGGAGTACTACAGAGCGACCGTCAATACTAGATGACGGGCAGTCATGGAATTCATGAAGGTACTTACCGGCAAGCCAAGCTCGTCCCAGATCTTGTTGAACTTGTCCATCTTGCCCTTCATTTCTTTCTTACTCTCATCCCAGAAACCATGCTTGTCTGCCTGCTCAAAACCGATAGCCGTGGCCTCCTGAAGCGGGCTAACACTACTGTAGCAGATTCTCGTGTGCGCCGCACTCACGTACTTGATGAGATGATCGGGTCCTATGAGCCAGCCCACTCTCCACCCAGTAGCATAGAAGTTCTTGCCACCAGAGCCTACCGTCAGCGTTAACTTCGCTATCTCGGGAGACAGAGTAGCTATCCGTGTAAACGGAACGTAATACAGGCGGTCGTAGACTTCGTCCGAGAGGATGATGATGTTGTGCTCGACGCAGAGGTCACCAATGGCCTGCAGCTCTTCGCGAGAGAAGACCTTCCCGATCGGATTGTGCGGGCTATTGAGGACGATCATGCGCGTCTTCGGCGTGATGGCTTTTTTGAGCTCGTCCATGTTGATCGACCATTCGGCGGCTGAGGACGTCTTGGCTGCACCGGTTGAGGGTGGATGCATGGGTACGTAGACGACTTTTCCACCGGGCATCTCGATGTTGGAAATGTACCTTTGCGCCGGTTAGCGGGTCCAGGCTGGTCGGCTACAAGAAGAGATAACGAACTGGTCGAAGAAGGGCTCGAAGACTATCACCTCATCGTCTTGTTCGAGGAAACCCATGAAGGCCGAGAGCATGCCTACGCCAGGTACGTCAGCCGGTGGTTCTCTCTACGCAGATGCGTGGGCATACCCTCATTCGCACCCGTCGTGATGGTGACTTCAGTCTCCGGATTGATCTCCCGGCCGAAGAACGGCGAGTATGCGGCCGCAATGGCCTTCTTTAGCCGCGGTCGTCCCTACTCGAGTTATACCATTGCTCTTCTGCACGATTGTGAACCAGGCGGTGGTGATGCACCTTCGTGGGCGAGTACTGATTGCAGTCGACCTTGTCCAGTGCCTCCTTTGCCGCGTCCAGGACAAACTGAGGAGGGTTGTATCCGAAGAACCCTTGGCCCATGTTGATGATCGGTTGGACGGGCGAAGCGGCAGCGGCTTCATTGACGATAGACCTGTATAGAGCAATGTTTAGCGGTCTGAATCTCTACAATCAGGCTCTCTGTGCATACCAAACATCTTGCTTCTGTCCAGCTACCCGCTGCGCCGGCTTAAACGGGTCTGACCGCATCGCGCTCCCGAATAACGTTCTGATGGTGTTGGACGTGTATTGCGCCGGAACAGCTTGAGACCGTAATGGATGCAGGAGTCGTATGCTATATTTGAGGCCTAGAACGACGGGCCGGCCTAACGCTTTCATAGCAAACGAATATCAATGCTGTGTATCCACATACTGAGTCACTGAATTGCCGTGGTTGCGCGCTGTCCAAAGTGCTCCCCGCCGTCATCATCTCGACCGAGGTCGGCGGAAAAGAGGCCGACATCGCCTAACGCGTCTCCCCCGAACCTCACCTGTGTTAAACGCGTCGTACTAAAGTTGGGTGTCCGCATACGATCTCGGGATGATCGCCTGCCCAATATGCGACAAACAAGTCAAAGAGCGCGATATCAATGCCCACATCGACTCAGGATGCCAGGCGCTCGTCGTCGATCAGAGCGAGGACGCCTCCAAAGCTTCTCCCGTTTCGTCGTTTTTCCAGCCGCAGGCAGCCAAACGGGCGTTGAGCTCCACCGCGACCCCAAAGGCAGCACCGGGAGGGAGGGAACTTGCAAGACCAAGAGACGGCACGTCTAATGGCGAGGGCCGACAAGATGGTGCACACATCAATGGGAAAAAGAGAAGCATAGAGCCGGAAAATGAGGTCGAACTATCACCACACGAAGCAACTCCCGCTCAAAGCCATGCCTTAGCTACCCCGGCGCCCAAGAGAACGAAACTAAATGCCCTTCGTAAGGTTGCGCCCTTGGCCGAGCGCATGCGGCCCCGCACACTGGATGAGGTTTGCGGACAGGGGCTTGTTGGATCAAACGGCGTCATCCGTGGGCTTATCGAGCAGGATCGTGTACCGTCAATGATCTTATGGGGCGCACCAGGGACAGGGAAGACTACCATAGCACGTCTCATCGCAAACACAGCTGGCACGCGCTTCGTCGAGATCAACAGCACAAGCAGCGGAGTTGGCGAATGCAAGAAGCTTTTCGCGGAAGCGAGAAGCGAACTACAGCTTACGGGCCGGAAGACGATCATCTTCTGCGATGAGATACATCGGTTCAGCAAGAGCCAGCAGGATGTCTTCTTAGGACCTGTGGAGGCTGGCGAGGTCACGTTAATAGGTGCGACGACTGAGAATCCAAGCTTCAAGATTGTGGATTCGCTTTTATCGAGATGCCGCACCTTTACTCTTGCGAAGCTCACCAATGAAAACATCATCACCATCCTCCAACGTGCGCTCCAAGCTGAGGATACATCATCCCAGTCTACCCTTGTCGACGACGGGATGATTAGATACCTGGCAGCCTTCGCGGATGGCGATGCCCGCACCGCACTCAACCTGCTCGAGCTGGCCATGGATCTCGCGAAGGGTCCCGGAATGACCCAAGACGAGATCAAGAAGTCCTTGACCCAGACACTGGTCTATGACCGCGCCGGAGACCAACACTACGACACCATTTCCGCTTTCCACAAGTCCATCCGCGGCTCAGATCCCGACGCTTCACTCTATTATCTCGCGCGCATGCTTCAGAGCGGCGAAGATCCGCTGTACATTGCTCGACGGCTCATCATAGTTGCCAGCGAAGACATTGGTTTGGCCGACAACAGCATGCTGGGTCTCGCTACTGCAGCGTATACAGCTTGCGAGAAGATTGGGATGCCTGAGTGTCGCATTAATCTTTCACACGCGACTGTTGCGATGGCCCTATCGCCCAAGAGCACGCGCGTATACAGAAGTCTGGGAAATGCGATGAAGGCGCTGCAGGAGCCGGGCATAGCTGGCTTGCCAGTGCCTGTACATCTACGCAATGCGCCGACGAAGCTGATGAAGGAGATGGGCTATGGGAAGGAGTACAAGTATAACCCTGACTATGTTGGTGGAAAGATTGCACAGGACTATCTGCCTGAAAGACTCCTGGGAAGAACGTTTCTTGACGAGAGAGATTTGGGCGAGAAAGTTGACATGGATCTGTCTGCTCCGGAGAGATGATTCCAAACACACTCGAGTCCGACAATACTGAGAACAAAGTCGAGCCTCACGAACTGGGCCGCCTGATCTGAGACAGAGTCTAAGAAGCCGAGCTGTGGAGCTCTAGAGACCAAACCAGCTCACTCTCCGTACATTAATGACCGCTCAGGGGGACCTGTTCGGGATCGTAGCCCAGCCGTGCGTGTGATGTTATCAGGCATTGAATCTGCGGTCAACGTTCAAGAGCTGTTCTTCGGAAGCATCCAGCATTTACAAATCGTAGAACATGGAGCTCCCCCGGGTGCTCCCGCCCTGCGCTATTGGCCTAGCGCTACGGTGCATGCTGGCACTGTGCTGCTGTGGGTGGAGTTGCCGAGCCTCTGGACTATGCGTGCATATTTTAGCCTGTAAATGGTCAGAGTAGAAGGTGTGATGGATCAGCGCGGCAGCGCCCCGCTGTGGCAAGTCATTGGACATGCGGTCCGGAATGTAAGTAATGCGATGAGGGTTTCCGCCACGGCTCAGTTATATACGTGCGCAGCATTCATATCTTAGGTTGATCGAACGAGTCTAGAAAGAGGGTTGTTCAATAATGGTCGTGCCATCGCATGCTGTCTGTCTAAGCTCCGATGAGTCTATGTCCATGCTACCGATTCTCAACGTCCTTCCTTGGATGCAGTCCGAAACCCATCCCGGCCTCCACTTCAGCGAGAGTAAGAGGGCACCGTTCCCTATGAAGTGAATGTCGTCCAGTCCCAGACGGTTCCGAAAAACTCGGCGCTCCTCCCCTTAGGGTAAACTACCAGCTCAGCCTTGTGAGCGTGTTGGCGATTTAAGCGCAGTCCAAGCCATCGAACAGACCGGGTCGATGTCCGCGATATTCTAGAGGAGCGCTCGCGTTCACATAAATCGGCGTCCCGTGGACAATTCAGACTCGGGATTCCGTGGTTGGATATGACAGAAGTTTTTGGCGCCTATGGTTGGCAGCCCGGATGGGAAATGGTCTCCAGGATTGTTTACAACTCTGTAAGGTACGATCCTATCATGATTATTGACCTCAAGACCTAATATAATTAACGCTACATAGCTCCCTCGTAAAAATCAGTCAAGGCCGCAGTCTTGAAAGCTCTTCTATATCCGATTCTAAATAAAGAAGAGTATCTGTAGCTGGTCCAAAGTGCTTATAACACAACAAGTAAGAATAGACTATGTTGAAATAAGATGCATTTAGTTGCTAAAGGACCCTGTCATAAACCCAGGCCACTAACACCAGATCACCCTTTCACTAGTAAATGTACACAAACTCATCGTTCTTGCGGTCAGTGAGATCATGCAACGCCGCGGCCCCATTACCGTCCTCAATCTCATCCTGAGCAGAATAAGTGTTCGTCATTGACCTGTCCGTAATCTTCGCCGGCTTGCCATTGGCCACGCGCTTCTTCTCTTGGCTGTTGTTCATCATGATCAGCAGAGCCCACTGTGCAAAAATGAACGCCACCATGGCAATGAACATCCCTAGCACAGCACGCAGCCCTGGCAAGTAGCTTGGCGCATCCGCAGTGGTGAAGAGGAGGGGTCCAACGATATTCCCGACTGAGACTCCGATGTTGTAGATGACCATCAACACGGACTTCTTGGTTGTTCCGGCAGTGTTTCCCACAAGCCAGGTGACGAGGAGAGGGTTGCCGCCAAAGAGGAAGGCGAGGAGGTAGAATGCTACTAGGTTTGGGGCAACGTTCGCTGACGTTCGGGGGAGGACGTAGAGGACAATGAGACCGATGACCACAGGGAGCATGAGGACAGCCAAGACAGCGCCCTTTAGCTTCGCCTTCTGCGCCGCAAATGAAGAAATAATAATGACAAGAAATTGGACGGCGCCAAAGGGGATGTTGAGGAGAGAGGTAACGTAGCTGTCGAATCCGAGCCCGGACAAGATGAGGGGACCGAAGACATTGGTTACTGCTGCGCCGACGTTAAGTAGAAGAGCCATGGAGAACCAAAGATAGGTCTTAGGGTCAACAAACACCTCAACGACGTGACTCCACTTAAACTCATGGGACCCGATGCCAGTGTTATTTGCGCGAAGGCGCTCGATGGCTTGAGCGCGCTCTTTCTCGTTGAAAAAGCGAGCAGTCTCAACGTCGTTGTCGAGCTTCCAGTACACGAATGGCGCGGTGATGACTGTGATAAGACCGACGAACAGGAAGATACTAGACGGGAGTTAGTTATTGTTGAACTCGAGGTTTTTTGGCTTGATCGGATGAACCTAGGAGGGAGTCGAGCTTACATTTGCCACGACTTAAGCGTGCTAGAGGGGATATGTCCCAGACCGTACGAAAGCGCAGATCCGAAGATAGTCGCGAGCCCATTGGTTCCGTACCAAGCAGCAACACGCAGCGGTTGCTCTGCACGACGGTACCACTCACTGGTAATAACACCGAAAAGGGGTAGACATGCAGCCTCAAAAAGACCGAGGAAGAAGCGCGTGGCTAGGAGGCCGGCGTAGTTTTTCGAGGCTGCCATACAAGTCTGCGAAAGACCCCAGCCGAAGACAAGTGCGGACATCAAAATGCGATGCGGAACCTTGACAATCAAGATAGAGGCGAAGGGCAGCCAGCAGAGTTGCGCGATAGGTGCCATTGAGCCGACGAGGGAGTACTGCGAGCCAACTAGACCGGTGTCTTTCCGCAGACCGAAGATGGAGCCATATCCAAGGACAGATTTGTCGAGAATCTAGATGATGTTAGATTTTGTTCATTTAGAGCCTTGCATTTATAAGAGAGGATACTAACTTGGAGGAAATACACCCAGACGAGGATAACGAGAATTGCCTTATCTGTTTTGCGGAGGATTAACTTGTTCTGTTCATAAGGCAATTGTCAGTACGAAAGTCTGGTCGCAAGTATGTTTCTCAGAGATACAAAACTCACGTCTTGCTCGGTAAGAATCACGCGCTCTTCATTGAGCTGGACTCGCTTGGCACCAGACTCGACATCTTCAATCTGATCATGGCTAATCTTGCTATCGGCAGATACCCATGACATTTCCTCGGTCTGACGATTAATGCCGATTGCTGCCATTGAAGTATGTAGGAAGTCTCATATGGGGATGGTGAAAATTATTCGTGATGGATAGAGAAGAGCTCATTAATAGACGAATAAAGGAGGAATATATACCTTCGTCCAAGACTGCTGGAGTGCTCCAGGGTTTGCTTCGTCGCGGGGGCGGGGGCCTAGTGCTGTCCCCCACAGAAGAGCTAAAGTATGTCAAGGATAGATCCTCAAGACGGAAAAGTCTATGCGGCAGTTGGCAATGGTGCAGGGTAGAAGGCCATCGCAGAGCAATCGCAATGCAATCCCCTAGATGTCCGCTATGCCTTGGGTGTTGGGGTAAGGCGGCGCTATTGTGCACTAAAAGCGCCACTTGCTGGATGTAAGCTGGCTGGAAGATCACATCCGCATAAGTGGACGGGAAGGTGACCGAATCCCGCGCAGGGTACAACTCGCCCCCACAGCGTCTTTATGGGTCGGTGGTCTCTTATTCGTGCGAGGAATTGAAGCTATTTCGTTTATGTGGAGGTTCTGCATCCACTTGCTCGACCCCCAATTTTAGGCCGAAGTTGGCTCACCACGCGGGATTTTAGCATCCTACAACTCTACACTCCACGCTTCACGTCCTAGCACTCCCGCTCGGACCCGATCCTATCAAAAATGAGCGAAAAGGTTGATGTGCTACTTTTTGGCCTCGGAGCGTAGGTCAATTTTGCATACATCGTGACATTTTCCTCAACGACCTCGATAGCTACGCTTTGGAGCGATGCTGACCGGGGCATCATAGTATTGGCTCATTCTACGCATACGTCCTCAGCAAGTCAGATAACGTCCGCCTGACCGTTGTCGCGCGCTCAAATTACGATGCCGTCAAAAGCAATGGCCTCACCATCAACAGCGAAGTGTACGGGTCGCATACTTACCGCCCTTATAAAGGTACAACAATCCTACCGACTAGCTTTTTGTGCAATATTCACAGCGATTATAGTCGTCAGAACCCCTGCAGAAGCACAACAGACATTCGACTACGTGGTGTGCGCGCACAAAGCCATTGCGCAGAGTACCGTATCCGTACAGTTGGCACCGGCTGTGGATGCAATGAAAACTACTCTCGTAATTATCCAAAACGGAGTTGGCAACGAAGAACCCTTCCGTAACACCTTTCCAGACAACACGATCATCACCTGCGTGGTACGTCACGCTACCTCTCTTTCTTGCTTCCTCTTCTTGTATCTGACATCCCATAGACCTGGGTCGGTGCTCTCCAGACTTCCCCTGGGGTTATCAAACACACCAGATCCGAACATACTCAGCTCGGGCTCTTCCCTAACCCAAAGCTCGACAAGAGCGTAGAACAAGGTCGTCTAGACACGTTTACGGTGCTGCTGAAAGTAGGCGGGACGCCGTTCAATGTGGAGGGAAATATGCAAGTCAAGCGCTGGGAAAAAGTCGTCTGGAACGCGGCGTGGAATTCAGTTACCACCCTGACCCTCCTTGACACGCAATCGTGGCTCAAGTCCGAGAACGGGAACGCTTTGACCCGTCAATTGATGAAGGAAGTCATTGATGTCGCAGGGAAGTGTGATGTGCCGTTATCATACAACCTCATCGACGAACTCATTGACAAAATATTGAAGATGCCGGGGATACACAGTAGTATGCACGCGGACCGCGTTGCAGGGAGGCAGATGGAGGTGGAGATCATTCTGGGCACCCCAGTGAGGAAGGCGAAGGAGTTTGGGATAGCTGTGCCTGTTATTACCACCGTCTACACGCTACTTACTGGATTGAACATGTATTTAGAGCAGGAATCAAGTTCGCACAGAGCGGAAGTGTAGGAAATAAATTACACGCTTTTAACAGTTGATAACGCTTCCATGCTACATCCTGGCTGAAAACACGCAATTCACAAGGTCTATTCCTTCACAAAACCTTGCGAGCTACGAAGTGATGAGAATACAAGCTGGTGTTGTTTACATTCCGCGGGATCTCTCCCAGCTGCCCAGAAATCGAGTCCCTATTCCGTTTGCTCTTCTCCACAGGCCGAAACAGTAAATCTAGGATGCCAAAACGCCGAAAACGAAAAGGTGCCAAGTTAAAAAAGCCTCCACGGATAGGCTGTGGCCTGTCGTAAAATAAGTGTGGGGGTTCTATATCTAGCAACCCCGCATCGTGGTGGCGCCTGGCCAACATGACAGTTCCCGGCTTCTACGGCACAACTCCGACTCTACATGATGCTAGTGGAGGGGTGGGGGAAGGCTCCCGTTCCCGATGTGCTTCTTTGCTCGACAGCGGACTTTGAAGCTCCCCAAACGTTTCCCGCACATGTCGAATATCGCAGAAGCTGTAAAGCTCCCTTCCAATTTATAACCATCTATACCCCGTATAGCTAAACGTAGGCATACGAGCGATCTTATCTTCTTGGTACTTTTGGGAAAAACTTGAAAACCTATTGGGGTCTCTTAGGTCAAGATGTCCACCTCAGTCATGGACATGTTCTTCCTCACAGGCCGCACTGCCGTGATTACAGGCGGCACACGGGGAATCGGTGCAGAAATGGCCATTGCTTTGGCAGAAGCAGGCTCAGATATCATCCTGATTCAGGTGCTCGATATCCATCTTTATTATGCCTGGAACGCATAGTTAATGCCCCGGCAGAGAGACACAAGCAACACAACCACCAAATCGAAAATCACATCGCTAGGCCGAAAAGCGACAATCTACACCGCAGACCTGGCCTCAGATACGGAGGTATCTGGGTTGACGAAGAAGATTCTTGATGATGGCCATGATGTCAATATCTTAGTGACGTGCGCCGGCATCCAAAGACGCCATCCTAGTCACTTGTTTCCAAAGAAAGATTGGGATGAGGTGAGCTATCTTCAACCACAGAATCACTTTGGGCTATACATGCTGATGAAATGGAATTGTAGGTCCTTCAAGTCAACCTCTCCACAGTCTTCACCCTGTGCCGTGACATAGGAGCCTACATGCTCACGCGCCCAGGCCCCCACCGCGGCAGCATAATCAACGTTGCATCACTGGTCTCCTTCCAAGGCGGACTGACTGTGCCAGCGTATGCCGCAGCTAAAGGCGGAGTTGCACAACTTACCAAAGCGCTGTCTAACGAATGGGCGTCCAAAGGCATCAACGTGAACGCGATTGCGCCGGGCTATGTAGCAACGGACATGAACGAAGCTTTGATCAATGATAAAGAGAGGGCGGCGAGCATCATGGCAAGGATCCCAAAGGGTAGATGGGGCAAACCGGAGGATTTTAAGGGCCCTGTAGTTTTTTTAGCGAGCAACGCGTCTGGATATGTGAGTGGGGAAATTTTTACTGTTGATGGGGGTTGGATGGGGCGATAGATATGAGTCTGAATGTCGATTACTGTGTCATCTTCGTTGATCTAGAGTGAAACCATTAAACAAAAAATTAATGAGTTTCAATAATCAGTAGTTTCCGTTTAGGTGTTTCAAATCTAAAATCGATCTAATATCTATATTGTAATCTAGAAACAGCTATCATGAATTGGTCCCTTACCACTCCCTAATACTTCCATCCGGCCCAAAAAACTCCTTGCACTGCCACGGCTTCGTATCCTTACTAATTCTCCTCACCATCTCCTCATCAATCTCAATACCTAGCCCCACGCCCGTCGGCGCCTTCACATACCCATCCGTGATATCAAATACGCTCTGATCCTTCATGTATGTAAGTAAATCAATATCATCCCCTGCTTCGGTATTATAATGCATCCCTAGACTCATCTCCAAGATGGCGAAATTTGGAGTCGCCAACGCAACCTGGAGCGACGCAGCAAATGCCACTGGGCCGAGAGGACAGTGCGGCGCAATGGCAACATCGTACGCTTCGGCCATGATGGCGATTTTCCTCGTTTCGGAAATTCCGCCCGCGTGCGCGATGTCGGGCTGCAGGACGTCGACGCTGGCGTCTTCAAGGAAGCGCTTGATATCCCAGCGCGTATAGAGCCTCTCACCAAATGCAATCGGAATCGTTGTGCTGTCGCTCAACTGCTTGATAGCCTCTGGATGTTCACAAAGCAACGGCTCTTCAATAAACAGTGGACGATGGGGCTCCAACGCTTTGGCGAGTTGTTTAGCCATCGGCTTGTGCAAGCGGCCATGGAAGTCGAGTCCAGCGTCCAGCCCCATCGACTTGACAATCTTCAGGCGCTCGACTGTCGCGTCGAGGATTGAAGGAGAGTCCACCCAGTTGGTGTCTTCAGTGGCATTCATTTTGACGCATTTGAGGCCTTGGGCTATGCGTGCTTTGCTGAGGAAATGTTAGAGGGGGTGCGCGTGTGAGAGATGGGACGTACGCAGCCGTTGCGACGTCTGCGGGTCTGTCGCCGCCGATCCAGGCGTAGACCTGCACTTTGTTTCTGACTTTTCCACCGAGTAATTCATAGATGGGGAAGCCCAGAGTTCGGCCTGGAGTGGAATTGAATTGTCAGCCTTCTGGGAAACACCAAGGTCTTGTGAAGTAAGGGGAAATCATACCTTTGAGATCCCATAACGCGATATCAATTCCAGAGAGCGCGGACATGAACACCGGACCACCACGGTAGAAACCATGCCTCCAGAAGGTTTGCCATATGTGCTCGATTTCACTGCGATTGTCAGTAATCCATTTTGAGTTCCCAGTCAATGCGCTCACTTACTTTGCCTCATACCCAATAAGTCGGACAATCATCTCGTCGAGCGCCCCTTCAACAGCGAGATCGTGGCTCTCGAGGGTACCTTCACCCCAGCCATATTGCCCCTTCTCATCGATAATCTTCACCATCAGCCAGCGTGGCTTGACACGGAAGTATTCTATGCTCTTGATTGGGGCCATTGTGATGTTTGGTGGGAAAGGATTAGGTGAAAGCGCGTGGAAAGGGTTGGAGTCAAGAAGTGTAGAAGATTGCAATCTCACCCGAAGCTTTACCTGTCTTATTCTACTCCGCTGAAATTTTTTCAAGATGTCGTCCTTTACTAACTACAAAACCGGAGGTCCAAAGCACCTGAAGTCGGAGCGTGGGGGTCTGAATAATCCTTGACAATACTAATGTAGGGGTGTGGGGAAGCGGGACGACGCCACGCTAGGGAGCCCTGCAGCCGAGCCCAAAAACAGGAGTGCATGCATAAGCTTTTACTGGCTCTCGTGGGGGCTGTGGGGGCTGTGGGGTGCGGGTATGCTATCATCCACATGTGCTGCTGAGCGTACGTTACAAACGGGGGCACCTACTTGTGGATGTTGAAATCCGAGCCGTCGTTCTGGCCATGTTAGTCCTTGTTGGCCTTTGCCTTTCGTTTCGTATGCTCTTGCGGTATGTCTCACTATGGACCCCATCAACTCCGCACAGTAGCACACAATACGAGTACCGCCAGAGCCCGATGGCATGGCGCAACTGACCCGGTTTCGGGGACGTTCACACCGGCTCGTGGTTTTGAGTCGTTGCGAATCAACATAGCCTTCAGCTTAACTGCAAGCGCCCTGAAGAATGGTCCCTTCATGTGATATCTGTGATGGACGTCAAGCTTCATTCAAATATATCTCAAACACCACTTGAGATCCCCCAAATTCAACCAATTCACGTATGCTACTCAACGCCTGCAACATGTCATCTGAATCATAGACTCTTCTCCAGTTCCATCAACTCCGCAAAATCCAAACTCATCTTCTCCAAATCCTTCTTCGCAGGCAACGCGCAAGGTTTCCTCGGCAATCCTCCATAACCATGATACTTTTGCAGGGCGACCTTAACCGCCACAAACCCGCCCTTAATGGCAACCCAATCTCCCCTTGCGACAGTCTGCTGCAGTTTCCTGGCCTCCACCACCTTACCCGCCTCATACAGTTTCATGACCTTCACGCAAGCCTTCGGCGCCACGTTTGCCAAACCGCCAATAATCCCATGTCCGCCCACAACAAGCGTTTGTAGGATGAAGTCAGCAGATCCTCCCATTGTTAAGAAGGGAGTTGAGGCCTCGGCCGCGACCCGCGCAAGCTTGCCAGTATTCCCGCACGTGAGTTTGACCCCGACGATGTTCTCGTGCTGTGATAATACGAGGATAGCCTCCGAGCTGAGATCCAGCTGACTGCAGGCTCCAGGGTAGTTGTATATCATAATCGGGATTGGGGACGCATTTGCGACGTCTTGGAAATGCCGTAGGATCAACTCGTCGTTTAAAAGCCCACCATAGTAGGATGGTGGGAGAACAAGCGCAAACTGACCTCCCGATGCTGCGGCCTCCTTGCAGAGTAAAATCGTCTCCCGTGTTGATTGAGCGCCGCAGCCCACAATCAGAGGCATGTCTTGGCGATTGATGGAGTCGAGTGCTTCTCGAGTTGTTTTATTGATGAGGATTCGTTCGTCGTGGGAGAGATGGACAGCTTCGCCGTTGCTACCGTGGGTGACGAGGCCGGCGACTCCGGCTTCTGCGAGGCGGATGGCATGTTTCTTCGTCGTTGTGACATCGACTTCTTCTGCCTCTGGTGAGAAGAAGGCGACGGTTGGGACGTAGAAGCCGGGAGTCAGCTTCACGTGGCCGTTTCGTGGGAAGACCTCAGGAGAGGCGTTTGGGTGATCATTTAGGGGCTCGATAATTGATGGTGCCATCCTGTCGGTTTGAGGAGCAGAGGAGATGAACCAAGAGTTCTAAAACGCAGTTCTGGATATCCTAAGAACTCAGGTTTGCTAAGAGGCAAATAATCAAAAATATAAAAGAAAACCGCGATGAAAGGCAACAAAGTTTCTCTGTGTGGGTACTTTATCAGGGACCCAGAGAGAAGTCAGGCTTATAAGTGTCCAAGAAATGGTTATCGGCAGTACACTATATTTTCATAGTCATGATACTAGCTCCTCCGAAAAGCTGACCTTTTTGGGGCTTATTGACCGGAGATGCTCTGCACAGAGCCGAAGGATCGGCAGCATAACTGCTGTCAGCTTCTCCGCCATTGAAATCCCACGATAGCATGATCTAGCCTCAAGTAATATGTGAACCACGCCAATATTTGGTTGGTAAAGTGGAGAATCCAGAGGGTGGGGAGGACTAATTTTGGGGGCACTACCCCCATATTTAGTGCTATGGCCTCACAATACCTGGCTTATGCTCCACATTTCAATAGTTGAATATTTTCTAGAGGCTCGAGGGGTGTTATCTACACTCTTGTAGTGGAACCTGCGGACAATTGATCCCACGCTTCCCCCGAAGTTCGCCTTCTGGTTTGGAAGATCATGGGGCTCACAGCCTCCACGCTTCTACCCGAGGGTCCTGAAGATAGGAACCAGAGGTCCAGAGCTCCGGACCTGTGCGGCGGCCCACCCCCAAAGTCTCGTCTTAACAAGAATCTTGTAGTTGCTGCATCATGTTGCAAAGCGCGGAACATCTCAGGAACGTGGAATTCTTACAAAAATGCTGAGGCGAAGCTAGTGCTTGCGATCTGGGATACTTGAACTGGGGCTGATCGTCTTCTTAAGAGCTGGTTTTAAAGTGTAAATTAAAAGACTTCTTAGTGCATGAATTATAACATAGTAAATGCTGCATCGACGCATCGTCAGTCCTGAAACAGCAGGTTACCACAATAGCAAGATATCAAGAAGCCTAGGAACTATAACTTGTAAGGATTCTCGCATCTCAGTTCTCAGCTTAGTGCCCTCAAACTGACCTCAGGGTAGCAAAGCATTTCCTCCACCCATCGACTTAGTTGGTGACAGCTAGCTTGAAGTCACTCATTCGAACAACCCCCTCTGTAGCCCTCGTCGGCAAGTACGAGATCGTCTACATCAAACAGACCAAGAGACCCCAGGTCTCAGTCACTTCTGGTAACGGTAGCGGGCACAAACCCTCCTTCGCAGCGTTCGTCGGCCATGGGCTTCTAAGTGGTGCTGTGGCAGGATCAATCTTTGCAAGTCCTTCAGCAGAGCAGATTCAGCAATGTCTTCTACGATATGTGGACAACACCGAGGGCATCATAGTTATTGTGATGAAATATACAGGTGACGCGCTGCATTTCGGTGTGGCGGTTGCGAAGGCCAGAACGAGGGGTGTTAAGGTTGATATGTTGGTTGTGGGTGACGATGTCGGTGTTGGGAGATCGAGAGGTGGGAGCATTGGGAGAAGAGGCATCGCTGGGGCGGTGTTGGTGCAGAAGGTTGCTGGTCCTTTGGCGGCTACAGGGCGAGTAAGTGCGAGTACTCTGAATTATGGAAAGCAAAAGCAGCTAACGAAAGAACCTCAACAGAGCCTCCCTAGATGAAGTTTCATAGGTTGCCAACCTCGTCTCCTCCAACATCGTTTCCGTCGGAGGAGCTCGGGAAAGCATACGCCTGCAAAACCTGAAGATCGTACGCTGGTGGACGCGTTACAACCATTTGTTAAGACAGTGGCAAAGACATAAGATGTCTCAAAGGCAGCAGAGGCGGCAAAGCAGGGTAGTCACTAGTGAGAGCACGAAAGGAATGGAAGCGAGTCTGAGTCGCTCAGTCTATGTAGGTGGAAATGACTGGAAGAAGTGCCCAGATCCTGGAGCTTTTGGCCTCGCGGAATTTTTGTCAGCCATGAGCACGGCATTTTAGAAGACCCAAGTTAGTTGACCACAGTCTCACTTTCCAGCGTCATCTGCAGGAGCTCATGTCTGTGATTTTTCGGATTATCAAACCTTCGGAGAGTTCATGTCTCCAGCCTACGCTTTTGGAGAGGGTAGGCGTGTTGGAATTCAGGGATAATTACCTAGAATTGAGTCACATGTGCTGAGCCACATGATAAGCGGCAGCAGACAGCAGACTCGTGATCTTCAAGCTGTCTACGGTTTGATCTTCTACATAAGTCACTCGTTACTCCCTAGATGGTTGAGGGGTAAGTTACATTCAATGCTTCAACATCATCGTATACTATAGTCTCAACAAGACGGAGTCTAACACCGAAGGCTTGACTTGATGATTATGGGCGAAGTAGGTACAATCAAGCTACTCCGCAAATATTCAGCTCTTATGTAATGGTGTGAGTTCTCAAATAAGTATATCATAATAGATTAATGGGTGGCGATGGGCTTTGGGGAGAGTTATGTATACACAAGACTTTAGCTGTACAAGTGCCGAAGCTAACCCTCGTGGAACGGTGGCGTTTTCGGGCGTTCTGGCTGAGAGGAGGACGTGGAGTAATCCGTGTAAAAAACGATCTGGAACCCCCCACGGAATATGCTTGCCGTTTCGGCCCACGAGTCAGATCCCCGTAGCCCACAGGTCTCGGGTGTTGCCTTCCACGCATTGAACGTTCTTCCGTGCTTAAGATTCCATCGCGGGACTATGTTTCTGCTCCTGCTTTTCGCTTCCCTTGTTACTCTTGTGCCGAACAAATTATAGCCTTGTTATGCGAAGTTGCCGTCAGTGGCCGGCTACATCTAGGAAGTTTGCACCTCAGCAGATTCATCTAAGCCTTGTTTCATCATGGCCGTTCCATATGGGATCGATAATATGAGCTTGACACGAACGAGTCTGGAATGCGAAGACAACACATCGACATGGCCGACACAATCCACTGTTCGGAAACAAGGCCACCGGCGGTCATCCAGGAAGTATCAATGTCCAGTGGACAGTTGCGGCAAGCTGTACTCTCGAGCAGAGCATCTGTAAGTCAGACAAAAAGATTTCTTCTGTCAAAATTCGGCTTATAATCACCTAGGATACTAATGATTGATGAGTAGCAGCCGGCATCAGTTAAATCATGATCCAAAAGAGAAATTCAGATGCGACGTCCCGCGCTGTAACCGCACTTTCGTCCGTGTGGATTTACACAGTCGACACAGAAACCGTCACATGAGTGAATATCTGCAGCAGCAAGGCAATCGTTCTTCAATCAACCAAAACGTAAAGTATATTAGTCCTGATTGCGTCATATTCTGGTGTCTAATTTCCTTCACAGAATTCGACACAGTCTCTAGAGTCTATGGAATATGCTGAAGAGGTCACATTGGATCAGGGGAGGCAGCCTCAGATTCCACCACCATACGCTACAGACCTCATACCCTCCGCAACGCAGCATACTCAGACCCAGGGAGCAGCTGCCTTCTCAGTCCGCGAAGGAAACGGCCCACTGCCTACAATGTATTACGACATGCACCAAAATCCCACTACTCCGCAGGAGCAGCAACTTCCAGATATTGATACGTGGAGAAACAACGCACCCTTTCTGACCGGAATGCCAGTTTTTGGTGGTGACAGCCACGCTCGTTCGCCGTTTACGATACCTGATGATTTCATCCAATTTCTCTTCAGTGGAAATAATCTTGATCAATCAACAAACAACGATAACTTGGCCGTAAACCATTTCCCAAGGTAATATTTCACCCTGGCTATGCTAGGCCAAAGCTCAATTTGAGACTCAATGATGTGTTTCATGCTAACATATTCAGCTATTCAAACACACAGGGTCAATTCTCTGAAAATCCGAATCATAACATCTTCAGTGAGAGCTATCATCCGCAAACTCTCTTCACTTCGAACAAAATATCATGCGAGATCAACTTGCCCTCGACGTCATTATCAAACGAGAAGAGTCAAGAACTTTTCGATCTCGTAAAGCTCAGACTTAGTGGCAACAAACACACGGCAGTCGCAGATTACCAAGATTCTGTCCTCGGAGGAGATCGTTCTCAGGATCTCCATCTTATGAGTAGGAAGATGATGCAAAGCCATATCGACAGTTACTGGCAAAACTTTCATTCTCAACTACCCATCTGTATGTGGAACTCTATCATTCTGCAGAGAATAACGTTAATAACCAATGCATATAGTACACTCACCAACGTTCTCCCCGAATAAGACTCCTAATCTCCTCCTTATTGCGATCATGATCCTCGGCTCCACTTGCTCTATCAAATCAGATGACGATGCTGAGGCGAAGTCCACAACCGAGTTCGCAACCGTTCTAGCATGGTATTTACGATGGGAGATATTCGCCAGTATGCACATACAATCCGACAATCTTTGGGTATTCCAAGCCCTCTTGCTTCTTGAGACTTATGAAAAGACCTACGCCTCAAGGACTTGCCATGAACGAGCGCACATCCACCACGCGACGACAATCACATTGATGCGTAGAGGAAGCTTCTTAGTAGGGAGGTCTCCTTTAGACTCGCCTCCAAGCTATCAGGAGAATCTTTCTGAAGGCGAGAGCATGGCACGATCCTTTACCGAACCGTGGTGGGATGAGTGGATCAGGAGGGAAGCCACAAGACGAGTTGCTTTTGCCGCCTTCATGATTGACTCCACTCATGCGGCAATGTTTGGACACTCGATGATCATGGCCACCCACGAAATGCGCCTGGTATTGCCTTGCGATGAAGTCCTGTGGTCAGCAACGAGCGTCCACGAAGTCCAGATGATTGAGATAACGCTTCGATCCAACGGTATCAAACCTCTCTCGTTCCTTGAAGGTCTGCAAAAGACTCTAAACGGGCAGGAGATCTATACCAATGCCTTCGGAAGGTCAATATTGCTGTCCGGGCTGCTTAGTGTGAGCTGGCACATAAACCAGCGAGACCTGCAGCTCAAGTCTCTTGTAGTAGGAGAGCAAGAAAGGGATAGAGGCACTAAGTGGCGAAGGTCCATTACGCGAGCATTAGATTTGTGGCAAGGCGCTTATGGAGTGGCAACAGAAAACATTTCAGACAATGCACTAAGGTGGTATCGAGGCGAAGAGGCCGTCCTTCGAACCAGAGCTGCTCTTTATCACTTAGCTCGATTCAGCATATATGTGGACATTGTCGACTGTCAAGTATTTGCTGGAGCAAACCGAGTACTAGGTCAGAGTATCCGAAGACAAGAGGCAGAAACCGTTGGGCGGCGGATCCGAAATATCTGGGCGCCGACGGCAGAAGCTCGAAAAGCAACATTCTATGCGTTACGCTTTTTGTGTTCGGTATTTCTTAAGAACAAAGAGGGGGGCGATCAATTTTGTGACCGCGATTTTGTTCTCGACTATGCAACAAGCAAGAACGCGCCGCCAACGCATCTCTGGGTGTTGTACTCTGCCGCTCTGGTCGTTTGGTCTTACAGTTATGCTGTTGATGGGCCTACGCATATCGCGGGACCTATGTGTCCATCAATTGACGACCACATTCAGGATATGCAGAACTTCCTAAAGAGGGTCGAGAACATTAAGTCCCCAGAAGACATAGCCTATCACCGTCTTAATAGCTGCGCGGGTATGCTGAAGGTTTTGCGGTTTATTTTTAGTAAGGGAACATGGGAACTACTTCACGAAGGCGCAGAATTGTTAAAGACTTGTATCATGTTGATAGATAAAGTCAAATAGAGAGGTTTATTCTTAGTCTGCCACGAAACTAATCTGAGCAAAATCTGACTCGGTTACTCAGCATCGCCGCTTCACTTAGGCACTAAGCATCCTCGGCTCACCCGCTGCTTAGGTTGCTTAGGCTCTGCTTAGATTGCTTAGGTTCTGCTTGCCCGTTCTCAGTCACGTCCCTGCTTCTAGATAGGATAGCAGTGCCCCTTATTTCTAGCGTTGGAAAGAGCCGGCACGTACTCAGCCTCAGGAGCCATCTCGGGCTGCATTGTTTGAATTAGCAGTCTGAAGGAGTCGTTTTGCGCCCCAGAGTGAGCCTGGGTGAGTTCCGGGTGAGGGTTTGGGCGATGTGGGTGTATGGGTGAGCGAAGGTAAGCATCATCACCCTGGCTTGGGTGTCGCATCACCTGACTCACCCAGCTCAGCCGCCTAAAGCGGCATCGTCCACATCTGGCGACGGCGGGGGTATCGCAGATAATCCATCGATTTGTTTACCTACCTAATGAGCTACTTGCCCTGTTGGACCAGGAGTATGTAGCAGAAAGGGAGATGAGTCCTTCGAAGGCCTCCAGGGTTGGGTTGGCGTGGTGCTGCGGGAGCTCGTGCGTCAACCTCTCCACGAACCTGGAATCGCGATGCACAAGCTTCCTTCTAGCAGGGACCGCGCCATTGGGCTGTGAGAGAAAAGAAGTACCAGTCTCGTCTACGGTGGATGTTGTCGACTAGCATAAAGCACATCACCATGCTCAGCTTAAAATCCCATCAACCTCCCTCGCCTTGACATTCCACTTGTCCCCTTGACGACCACGAACAACCCATTGATCGGGCAGGCACGACTGCAATGAGGCACTGAGATGTTCCTCACGCTGAGCTATCACCCCCTTCGACTTCCCTGGTACGAGCGATGTCGCTCACGCCCTCAGACTCCAAGATGATAAACCCAGCCTGGGGGTCGAGACTTACGCCGTCCAATTCGCCATTTACGAAAAACGCATCTGTTAAAATACCGGCCAAGCCGAACAGACAAGAGCTCGGTCTATCGCTAAAGCAGGTCATTGGCACTACGACGAACTCCGCCAACGCATTCGATATCCTCCCTTCAGCCAGGTGCTTCGCATTCACAGCCGGCGCCGCAGCAGTCATTGCGGCTATCGACGATGCCCATCAAGTATCGCAGCGCTTCTTTCGAGCGCGGCCGAACGCATCCCCACTGAATCCTACTGCTTCAATATATGACGGACCATCCACTCCTGTCAATGGCGCAATCGATAGTCGGAACAGAACCGCAGCGTCTTTAAGAGAAGCAGGCATAGGCCCGTCTACGCCAGGCGGAGACTGGGCAGACTCGCCGGGGAACAAATTATGGTCAGCTAGAGAACGGATCAAGGCTGCAACATGCGTTTCGCTCAGTCCAGACGGAAAGTACCTGGCGGTTGGAGAGGTATATACGAAACTTTAATGGCCAGATGAATGGACGTTAACATACGGCAGACTGGGTACAGACCGCGAGTACTCATATTCTCAACGTCGGTGGATGCCCCCCCTGACATACCATTAACGTGTCTTACGGAACATACCTTCGGTGTCCGTGCTGTCGCATTCAGTCCAGACGCGCAATATCTCGCAACTCTCGGTACCGCTAACGACGGATTTCTCTATATCTGGAGCATCAATGGCCGGAATGGTCCCGCGAGCCTGTACGCAAGCAACAAGTGCACCAGTCATATCAACAGGATAGCATGGCTAGGGAGCAGCCTCGTTACGTAAGTTGAGCTGAACCACTTTCTGAGGGAACCCAAGAGTCGAAGTATGCGCCCTATTGAGATCTGTCGTTCGATTTGCAAAACTAGACTGTGTTCTTTAAACCATACTGATTTCTCATAGTGTCGGCGTCAGACATGTGAAAATCTGGCGAACGGATGGTTCCGATATTCGTTCACCGAGACGGCCGCGTCAAAGCGACGTGAGTTCTATATTCGCGGGCTCCGTACACAAGACTTTGCCGGGAAGAAACTGCGTTCTTGGGTCTCTCGTAGATGCCACATTCGTGTGCGTGGTCGCACTCGCGCCGGACAAAGCCATCATATCAACTGATCGAGGTGATCTGTGTCTCCTGGATGACAGCGCGGGCTTGCAGTCATTCACCAAGGTCGCATCGGCAGGCTTTAAAGTGACGGCAATGGCAGCAGACCCAAAGGGTCTTGTATATCTGGGAGGCGCTCAAGGAGAAGTTTTGATGCTGACTGTCAGCGACCTTCTCGCGATACGCACGCCTCCAGTCTCACCAATATCTCCTCTGAACACGGATGCAACTTCAGCAGCCCAGCGCCCAGCTCACATCGAGGCGTTGGGGTCTCTGCCGGATTGTGTTGTGATGATAGACTCTAATCACTCTATCCAGCTCTTGGGCCAAACTTCCGAAGAGGGGATACTTCGTAATAATGTCCTCCAGCAGTTGCCTGCTCATGGTGACGCCGTGTTAGGTGTTCGAGCACTCTCTTCACCGAATGTTTGTGGGGCTTCTTTCTTCACCTGGTCAGCTGACGGCACTGTTCTCTTCTGGGATCATGATGGTCTCTGCAAGGGCTATCTCCAGGTCGAGCTGGAACAGTTGGACGGCAACGTTGATGAAATTAACGAAATGAGAGTGGTCGGGGCATCACTTGGCGCGGAGTATTTGGTTTCTGGAGATAAATATGGTGTCTTACGGTATCGACTGATGCCCTTGATTCTCGCGGCTACACTAACGACAGTCCAGATTTATTGACACCGCGACCAAGCAGAGTTTCTTCGATTTCCGAGCTCACGCTGGCGAAATCACAGATATCGCTATTCACGAAGCAAAGGCTACCTACGTGGCATCTTCTGGTAGAGACCGAACAGTGCAGGTCTTCCAGCGACGGTCGGATTCTTGGGACTTGCTGCAGACTCTCGACGAACATGTAGGAGCAGTCACGGGCCTGCTCTTTACGCCAAGCGGAGACAAGCTGATATCGAGCTCCTCCGACCGAACACTGGTTGTCCGCGAGTTTTTTTCGAGAGAAGTCGATGGCCGGCAAGTTGCCGCTTACCTAATTCTTCGCACGATTACTTTGAAAGCGACGCCAACATCCATGGCGCTAGCCTTGGATCAGAACGATACTCTGTTCCTTTCGACAATCGATCGGCATGTACATCGGTACGATTTGGGGTCTGGTCAAGCAATCAGTAGCTTCAAGGCCTCCGACGCAGATGGCGGAGATGCAGTGGTTCTGTCATGTCTCGTTCATGTGCCCTCGCCTACGGGCGCCTCTCTTATTGCCGCAGTCTCAAGCACTGACAAATCGATTCGTCTCTACGATGAGAGTGGGTCACTGCACGGACGCGATTGGGGCCATACCGAAGGCATCTCCGACATCGCTCTTATAACATCTGTGGCGGAGGCGAACAGACCAGCCCAGAAGTACCTCGTTACGGTAGCTGTAGATGGCACGGTCTTCGTCTGGGACACGTCCCGAGCACCGGTTCGCCATGACATGTCCAGATCCGTGGACTTGACCAGTCTTACGCCGGCAAGCAAAAAGCTCCTGGTGAATGATCCTCCTCTCCGCCGCGTACTCTCACAATCGGAACTCGCCCGCTTTCAACGCTCAGCTACTGAAGAAGTATCAACACCTTCAGGGAGCCGCTCACCGATGCTCCGCAAAAGAATATCGAAGTTCTCGCTCGTGCAGCCACCGAAGCTGGATCCGTCACCCATGCCCAGCCCCCGAAACGGCACTTCTGCAGACGTAGCAAGCCGTAAGGCGAACAAGAACCGCTCGCCATCACCGCCAAGCCCTCGCAATCCCAGGACGTTCAAGCCTCAGCGGCCATCACTCGACGTCTCATCAAGAGCACGGAGTGCAGACAAAGTAAGTACGTTCGGAACTTTGACCAACTCGACCGAGCAGGTCTGTCGCACGCTACGAGCCTACCGGAAGAAGCTAGCCAGCAGCTCGGAAAACCTGAACCTCACAACGATGAGGGAGTTGGAGCGGGAGCTAGGCCTCACGGCTAGGGCTGTTGGCGAGAAAGCCACGCAAGCCCAGGGCCTCGACGATAGTGTCATGGTTAAGATGTTGGATCAGTATTCGGAGAGGCTTGTTGAGATGCTGGATGAGAAGATTGCAGCGAGCGTAGCGAAGCAGGTGAGGCAGGGGAGTGAAGCTTGCACACCGCGGCGGGCGAGCAGTGGACTTGTGAATGAAGACAGGGGCACTGAGGGGATTAGGGATGAGAATATTCCTAATGTAGGCGCTACTACGGCAGGCGCGCAAGAGAAGTAATGGTTATGGTACAATGGACATGAAGAGTACTACGGTTGCGGCATTGAGGGCTTTGGCTATTCAGTCGGTGTTCATTGGATTGGGTTTGATTGTTCTGGATGGCGGCACTCTTCCCGTCTTGCACATACCTGCAAGTCGTCGTTCTTCACTCTTAACTCATGTCTTGCTCGGCCATTGGTGGAGTCTACTGGAATGAAGCGGATATGCCAGCGCCATGGGTGGAGACTCCTTCGTTGCATGCTCCTGTACCTCACCTATAGCAATTCGCATGCAGTTATATACCCTTTCTCACGAAACTAGCAGCATTGTCGCGCGAGTGAGTGATCAGCGAAGACTAAGGGCTTGTGTTTACGAAGCATGTGCAATTATTGGATTATTGGCCTTACCAGGCTACAACCCCATATCTTTTACTCGAACTTCAATCGTCTGGACTTGAGGATGCCACACGAATCTCAACCCCTTCAATACTGCATAGCCCGATCTCACTCGAATTGTCATGAGAGACGTACCGTGGGATCCATGGGTGTCTCCGTCGGCAATAAGGAGCTCAGCATCCCGGAAACTTCGCCGGCCCTGCGTTTCGGGCCCGACAGCCATGGACAGACTGAGGCATGTGCTTGCTTGCCGCGTGCCTGCAGCCGGCTAAGGTCCCAGCCATTCGGTCCTCACGGTGTCAGAAGGAGACTCACAAAGGACCCTTTGCAAACCAAGCATTTACATACCGTAGGTAGTGGTTTCCGCAGAGAGCCTTGACCGAGCTCGGATGAGGTGCCGTGGGGCCGTCCTCAGCCCTCGACGCCAAAGCTCTTGTCATGACAAACTGCTGCCGGCCTGAAGCACCACTGGGCCAGTCCCAGGCGGTCGTCCACTAACTAGACCTCGGGAAGCTGTGAGGCACGCTGCAGCTCCCGGGGCAAAGGACCTGTCGGCCAAGCCCAGCGCGAGGAGCTGCAGAGCGGGGACGGACAAGATGACGCTCCAGAGTGGCATCAGAGCTCTCGAACGAAGCGTGGGGCTTCTGACCAAGCTCAAATAGCACCATTGCCCCAAGACCGATTCATTTAGCCCCCTTACCGTCCCAGCTGTGAACCTTCCTGCTCCGCTTGCTCCAGCACAGTCTGAGATTCATTGAAGAGCTACACGATCCCACGTATCTGTTCTCTGCTTCATCACAGCGCACTGCTTGTCAGATACGCTCACCGGCGGCAAGGCGATATACCCCAGCGGTTAGCCTTTCCTTCTCTCGTCTCTTCTTCTACCCCCGAACCACACGTCTCCGCCCGGCGGCGCGCTTCACCACCATGTCTGAAGGCGACACCAAACCCCCAAACCCTGTGGTGGCCGAAGCCCACCAGGTCAACACCTATGATGTGCCCAAGGCGTTCTTCGAGTGAGTCCCCCTTTCCACTCTACAGGACGTCATGCGAGCTCCCCTCTGCGCAAGGCGGGGTTACCCCGCCATTTCCGAGACCCCTCAGCACCGGCGATCTACCACAACCGCCGCAACGCGGAGGCTAACAAGCCCTGCAGCAAGCACCCCAAGAAGCCGCACATCGATGGCTTGGACCACTACAAGCAGATGTACAAGGAGTCCATTGAGCAGCCGGACAAATTCTGGGGGAACCAAGCCCGCGAGCTCTTGACCTGGGACCGAGACTTCCAGACGGTGCACAGCGGCACCCTGGCCAACGGCGACAACGCCTGGTTCGTAGAGGGCAGGCTCAACGCCTCGTACAACTGCGTTGACCGGCATGCATTCAAGAACCCAGACAAGCCGGCCATCATCTACGAAGGCGATGAGTCAGGCGGGGGCCGCACCATTACCTATGGAGAGCTCCTCCGCCAGGTCTCCCAGCTCGCCTTCGTGCTCAAGGAGATGGGCGTCAAGAAGGGTGACACCGTCGCGCTCTACCTGCCCATGATCCCCGAAGCAGTTGTCTCTTTCCTTGCTTGTTCTCGTATTGGTGCCGTCCACTCGGTGGTGTTCGCGGGTTTCTCATCGGACTCTCTCCGCGACCGCATAATCGACGCCGAATCCAAGGTCGTCATTACTACTGACGAGGGCAAGCGCGGCGGCAAAACCATCGGCACGAAGAAGATTGTAGACGACGCGCTCAAGCAATGCCCAGACGTCAAGGGCTGCCTCGTGTTCAAGCGAACAGGCTCAGACGTGCCGTGGACCAAGGGCCGAGACCTGTGGTGGCATGAGGAGGTCGAGAAGTGGCCTAACTACATCCCGCCAGAGCCTATGAGTTCGGAAGATCCCCTCTTCCTGCTCTACACCTCCGGCTCTACTGGCAAGCCGAAGGGTGTTATGCACACGACCGCTGGGTACCTTCTGGGCGCCGCATCTACCGGCAAGTACGTCTTCGACATCCACGACAGCGATGTCTTCTTCTGCGGCGGTGACGTTGGCTGGATCACCGGACATACTTACGTTGTCTACGCGCCTCTGGTGCTCGGTGTCACAAGTGTCGTCTTTGAGGGCACGCCCGCCTATCCCGACTTCTCCCGCTACTGGGAGGTGGTCGCACGGCATAAGGTCACCCAGTTCTACGTCGCCCCTACTGCGCTGCGTCTGCTTAAGCGCGCTGGCGATGAGCACGTCAAGCACGAGATGGAACACCTGAGAGTGCTAGGCTCGGTCGGCGAGCCGATCGCTGCTGAGGTTTGGAAGTGGTACTTTGAGATTGTCGGCAAGGAGACGGCACATGTTGTGGACGTACGAATCTGCTATCTCCATTGGACTGGGTACATGACGCTGACACAACTGCAGACATACTGGCAAACGGAGACGGGCTCCCATGTCATCACGCCGCTGGCTGGCGTGACGCCTACCAAGCCCGGCAGCGCCTCCCTGCCTTTCTTCGGCATTGAGCCCGCCATCATAGATCCCGTATCCGGTGAGGAGGTTCACGGCAACGACGTCGAGGGTGTGCTTGCGTTCAAGCAGGCATGGCCGAGCATGGCACGCACCGTCTGGGGCGCACACAAGAGGTACATGGATACTTACCTGAACGTGTATAAGGGATACTACGTAAGTGGCAGTGCAGCGTGGCGATTGATGTTGTCGGAGCTGACGTGACCAGTTCACCGGCGATGGAGCTGGCCGTGACCACGAGGGCTACTACTGGATTCGTGGCCGAGTAGATGATGTTGTCAACGTCTCGGGTCACAGACTGTCAACCGCTGAGATTGAGGCGGCCATCATCGAGCATCGTAAGCAGGGCATCTCAGACTCTGTGGAGTTCTCACTGACAGCCGTTAGACTCCGTCGCCGAGGCGGCCGTAGTTGGCATCAACGACGAGCTCACCGGCCAGGCTGTCAACGCCTTTGTGGCGCTCAAGGACAGCAGTGAGTCGACCGAGCAGATCAAGAAGGATCTCATCCAGCAAGTCCGGAAATCCATCGGTCCGTTCGCCGCGCCCAAGGCCATCTTCCCGGTTCCAGACCTGCCGAAGACACGGTCCGGCAAGATCATGCGCCGCATTCTGCGGAAGATTCTCGCTGGCGAGGAGGACCAGCTCGGCGACACATCGACGGTAAGCTGATTGAGCTGCGCCCGTGGCTGAAGATTCCGCTGACGATTTGGATTAGCTGTCGGATCCCTCGGTCGTCGACAAGATCATCGAGGTGGTGCAAGAGGCGCGGAAGCAGAAGAAGTAGATGGCGAAGCCAGCAATGCTCGGATCTGACGGTGGCCTGAGTGAGATCTTGTAAGGCTGAGGCTGGGGCCAAGGCGGCGGAGGAGGATTAGCCGCGGGGTGGCGTTGCAGCTCTGTTTTTCCTGTTGTCGTTGTCGAAGGCGTCCCAGTGCTGGACTGTGTGTGCTGCGTATATGAATGAAAACGGTTAATTGGACTGGACGAGAATGGCAGACTGCAATAGTATCATGCGGCGCGATATGCAGGAGATGCAGGAGATGCCCATGTCTTGAGTGAGTTTCGCACGCAGTCGTCCGCGCGTCGCCAAGGGCTCCCAAGACGTTGGAGCACAGCCTCCTTCGAACGGCTGCAGGCGCTGACACCACGACTTTCCGACTCCTGCCTCCCGCCTCCACCATATCCGTCTGCTCTCTCGTTCTGTGTCGATAATTGCATCACCCGTTTCTCTTTTTGAGCCTCTCCAAGTGTCTCTCCTTCTCCGCCGTACACGAGAGACACTCGCATCCTCAACGGGTGGCACAAACCAAGGCATGCACTTTCTATGGCCCCTCGTCGCCACGGTAATCGCGAGCGTCACCACACGACTGCCCTTTGCTTCAGCAGACTCGACGAGTCGGAACCCCATCACCAACCTCGCGGTTGTCAAGAGCCCTGACCTGCATACGCCCAATCACCGGGTCACCGCGCTCTCAACCTTCGACCTCTCTTTCGACGTCTTCGACCGGCGGATAAAGCTTGTTCTAGAGCCGAACCACGACATCATACAAGATGGCGCCACTGTCGAGTATCTTGGGCCGGACGGGCAGGTCAGGCACAGGGAGGTCATTGACCGGCTAGAGCACAAGGTGTACAAAGGCGCTGCCTGGGCGCGGAACGGGCAGAGAGAGTGGACACGGACAGGCTGGGCGAGGATAACAGTGAGGAGGGATGGCATATACCCGCTGTTCGAGGGCGCATTCACCATCGACCACATCCACCACCATGTGCAGATGAGCAGCAACTACATGCAGACACGACATGCGCTGGACCCGGAGCTTGTGCTGGACGCTGACGACTTCATGGTCGTATGGCGGGACTCTGACATCGCTGGGTTTGGGCAGGCGGAGCACTCGGAGCTCAAGCGCGATCTCGGCTTGGGAGGACTGGAAAGCCGCGATGCGTGCCAAAGCGACCGGCTAGACTTCAACATTCAGCCCGACCACCCCGTCCACAAGATGCTCCGCCGGGACGACAGCTACTGGAGTACGCCTGTTGAGTCTCTATTCAGCAAGCGTCAGAACGACGGCATCCCCGGCTCCGGCAACTCCGCAGGCGTCAACCTCGTCTCGACCATCGGCCAGACACTCGGCTGTCCCAGCACCCGCAAGGTCGCTCTCGTCGGCGTCGCCACCGATTGCACCTACACGTCCGCCTTCAACTCCACGGAGACGGCGCGCCAGAACGTCATCAACCAGATCAACTCCGCGTCAGATCTGTACGAGAGCACGTTCAACATCACGCTGGGGCTGCAGAACCTGACAGTTAGCGACGCGACGTGTCCTGGGAGTGCGTCGAGCTCGACGCCCTGGAACATACCGTGCTCGGGTAATACCAATATCCAGGACCGTTTGAACCTGTTCAGCCAGTGGAGAGGCGAGAGGCAGGACAGCAACTCGCACTGGACGCTGCTGACGACGTGCAACACGGGTTCCGCAGTGGGATTGGCCTGGCTGGGCCAGGCATGTATCCAGGGCGTCCAGAACTCGAGCTCAAGCGGATCACAGGAGTTCGTGAGCGGCGCCAATGTCGTCGTGCGCACGGCGTCAGAGTGGCAAGTCATTGCGTGAGTTCCCCTCTCCCACCTCCACCCACCGCCCACCCCAGCTAACCCCCGTCCACAGCCACGAAACCGGCCACACCTTCGGCGCCGTGCACGACTGCACCTCCTACACCTGCGGCTCCTCCAACACCGTCTCGGCGCAACAATGCTGTCCGCTCTCCGCCGGCACCTGCGACGCCGGCGCGCAGTACATCATGAACCCGTCGACGGCCGGCGGCATCGCGCGCTTCTCCCCATGCTCGATCGGCAACATCTGCAGCGCCTTCGGCCGCAACAGCGTCAAGAGCGACTGCTTCACCAACAACCGCGACGTCACGACTATCAGCGGGCAGATGTGCGGCAACGGCATCGTCGAGGAAGGCGAGGAGTGCGACTGCGGCGGCCCTGAAGGGTGCGGCGATAATGCGTGCTGCGAGCCTGCGACGTGTCAATTCCGTGCCGGGGCTGTGTGTGATGATGCGAATGAGGACTGCTGCCGCGGCTGCCAGCTTGCATCCGCAGAGACGGTGTGTAGACCTTCGACGGGGGTCTGCGATCCGCAGGAGACGTGCTCGGGGAGCTCGTCGTACTGTCCGGCGGATAACACGAATCCGGATGGCGAGAGCTGTGGCGATGGGCTTAGCTGCGCGAGCGGGCAATGCACGAGTCGGGATCTGCAGTGCAAGACTGTCATGGGGAGCTACACAAGAGGGAACGATACCTATGCCTGCGACAGCAGCAGCTGCATGCTGACCTGTGCAAGCCCGGAGTTTGGGCCGGGTATCTGCTATGGGCTACAGCAGAACTTTTTGGATGGGACTGATTGCGCGGGTGGGGGGAAATGCCAGAACGTAAGCTTGCCTCTCTTTTTCATCCCTCTTTCTTCTCTATAGCCCTTCTTTGCACAAAGCACGACAACCCGCAGCAATATGCATGTTCGAAGTACAGCCAGCTAACACCCCTCCCCGCAGGGCCAATGCCGCGGCGCCTCCTTTACCGGCGCAGTCGGTTCCTGGATCGACGACAACCTAAACGTCGTGATTGGTATCGCCGCCGGGGTGGGCGGTCTCATCGTCATCATCATCCTGTCCTGCCTCATTTCCTGCTTCCGGCGGCGCAGACGGCGCGGCAAGCGCGTGCAGCCGCCGCAGGGCTGGCAGGGGCAGCATAGGGGTCACAGTGGACGAAGCGTGCAGATGGGACAGATGCCACCGCCGCAGGGTGGGCAGCAGAGTGGGCAGTGGTATGGGCCGGCGCCGCCGCAGCCGGCTTATGCGCGGCAGAGTAGTGTGAGGTATGCATAGAGGGGTAGATACATATAAAGTGAGCATGTAGTTTCGGCGTTGGTGGGAGCGCTTTTTGGATATCTTCGTCACTGTAAGGCCGGGACGGGAGGATCTATTGTGCGTATTGGCATGTTACATATGCATTGGGACGGCTGTGCATGAGAAGATAGTTACGAGAGCAAGATTGATGGATTTATTCTTATGCTGGACTGTCCTGGATCTGGTTCCAGTAGCCTTTACAGAGCTTGTCCAGGGCGAATGGACGATCATGTCCTTGCATCTCCAGCCATCCATCTTTCGGATTCTAAAGACCACTAGAGGAGCCCTTCCTCCACCAGGACATATGGCTTCCATCCACAGCATCGCATACACACCCCTCACGCCACCTCCTCAACCATTCTCCCTACGGCCAGCGTTCCCTCTCCGCTAGTCGAAGCTCGTCCAGCCTGCTCACTTGCCCACGCGCCCAAAGCACTCGCAGCAAGCACCTCCTCAGGCACACCGATCCGCGCACCCTGTCGGCTCTGTACATAGCGGACGAAGACCGGGTGCGGCTTCTCGCGCTGGGCGTCGTCGCCGTCCGCCGCGGCGGCATCGGCAAGAATCTCAGCACGCGTGCGGCGCTTCGGGGCTTGTTTTTTCAGGAGGCGGTTTATCGTGTCTTGCTGTTTTGGGGATTGGTCGTTAGATGCGAAGAGGGTATGGCAGGAGAGGAGCGAGGTGGGAGGATGGTGTCAGGGGATCGGGTCTAGGGAAGAGGAAAAGGGGCAGAGTGCTTTTGGGTAGTTATGAATGCACATACCTTCTCCTCCTCGTTCCGCTTCTCGCTCAAATTCTTCCGCCGCCTTGCCATCTCCGCCCGCCGCATCGCGTGTTCCTCAGGCGTAAAGACTTTCTTCTTCTGTGCCTCGTTCGACAGCGCCATCAGGCCGCCCTCGTACTCCTCGAATGCAGCGCGCTGCCGTCGCGTCAGCTTGCTTAAGTCGGGCGTCGCACTTCTACTGATCCCCTCCTCATCCTCGCTGCCGTCCACATCCGCGTCCTCGTCGCCCATCTCCTCGTCCTCGCCTTCGGCATCTTCTTCGCCTTCGGCGTCCTCTTCGTCTTCTTCGTCTTGGGAGTCGAGCTCCGAGAGCGAGTCATCGGATCCGTCGTTTGCCATTGCGAATTCTTTTTCTTCTACGCTCCGTGCGGTTGTGTTGCCGTCTGCTGACGTGACCGTGACAGCAGGTGCGGCGGGTTTGGTGGTGCGCTGCGCAGCGGCAGCCCCTTGCGTCCTCGGTGGCGGATTAAAGGGCACCTCGACCCGTCCAACAACGGTGGGACGGGCAGCCGATTCTCGGTGAGGTTGTTGCACGGAGGGCCCCGCGTCCTCCATCTCCGCGTCTTCATCTCCCTCTGCGTCTTCATCTCCCTCTGCGTCTTCATCTCCCTCTGCGTCTTCATCGTCCACCTCCTCTTCATCTCCCTCCTCTTCTCCTTCCTCATCCTCATCGTCCTCTGCCTCCTCGCCCTCTCCATCCTCCTCATACTCTCCCTCCGCCTCTTCCTCTTCGTCTTCCTCCGAGCTCTCCTCAACAATCGCCCTCTTGTTCCTCGACCTCCGCGCCCCACTCAAAATCTCCCCGCCCTCGAACCGATCCCTCGAATTGACCGCAACAGGCTGCCTTGTCCTGTTCGCTGGAGCCTCCTCCGGCGCGGTGTGGCTGCTCGTCGCTTCGCGCAGCTTCGAGGGCGGCGCTTTGACGGTCAGCCGAATCGACTGGTGGTGTGTCTCGGGCGAGGGGTGCGAGAGGCGGGCGCTTGCGGGAGCGGCGGTGCCCCGGCGGGGGCGGTCGGTGGAGGGGCCTGAGGCGGCGGGCGCGCTGGTCGAGGTGCTGGATTTTGTTAGGGTGTCGGCACGGGTGCGGGAGCGGGGGGTGGGCATTGTAGAGGATTACGGGGATCGTGTGTTTTGTGGTGGTGACAGAAGGGTGTACAGCGGGAAAGTAGAGATAGGCAGATGTAGCAAAAGGTATTCGAGCGGAGCCATGAAGTTGTGCTGGTGATTTCCCCTCTAGGAAGGGAGGCTACCCACGGGAAAGTGAGGAGGCTCAAGTATTTGATTAAGCTCCAGCCACATACCTTTGTGCGCTTCCCTTGTTGGGCACAGGAATCCAGTCGTCGTTGCCCTCGCTATCATCGTAGTCGGTGCTCAGCCTGCGCAGCCGCTTTACCGGTCGTTCGGCCATGACCGGATTTGAGGGGGAGAACTATGTGCGGGAGGTAGTTGGCCTTCGCGTCTTTGCACGAGCTGCGCTTCTCGATGTCGTGGATCTGGGGTTTAACTACTCAGATGGCTTCGATGAAAGCGAATGGTCACAGCCAGAGTTGCTGGAGCTTCGCGGTAGATATTCTGTGATGCTTTGTACGCGGCCGTGCTGAGAAGTGCGCATGGCCTTCAATCCACCAGCCACATCGGAAAGCCGTGATAATGCTGGTATATCGCGTGTAGATGTTCAGGATCATGTGCTCTAGAGTAATCCGTACGATGGGAACCGTTCCCGGGTTCTGTCTCTATCGTGATGGGAGGCCGTGGTCCTCTAGCCTCGACAAACTGCAATCGCCCACACAGAACCTCTTCACCGGATAGTGTATCTGCACGACATGCTCTGGAATAGGTAGGTAGTTCAGGAACGGGACTACTGGAAAGTGCCTGCAGATGCAACAAGGGCTCTCCGCGTTTGAAGTCTTGGCTCTCCTATCCCATTCAGGAAGTTGGTGAAGAGCTTAGCGCTCGAAGCACTCCTAGCTCCCGTCCCTTCAATCTGGACGCATCTCGCCCATTGGACACCGATGTTCACTCCTACTAACTATTAACATTTCAAAACAGACAAATGGCAGGTCGTTATCGAGAACAAAGATGACTCCATCACGCGGGCGCTCATCTCGGCTCTATGTGTTGTTTGGGAAGCTGGAAAACTAACCTGCTCTGACAGGAGAGTGCTCGAGGGGACTATATAGGGACGATGCATTCCTCATCTCAGAAACAGACGTGCAGACGAACTCTAGCATACAGGTTCAGCTTCCACGAAAGGTCTAACCATCATGAAGTTTTCAGTCTTTCTCGCTGCAGCCGTGGCCTCGTCGGCATCAGCGCTCTCCATTGGGAAGAGGGATGGCCCAGAAACGTTTACAATTGAGCTCGCTCCGGGCGATGTCAGGACTGTTACTGAGGCTGAGAAGTGGGATCTGAGGAGAGTATGTTCAGCTCCTTATGTTTCACGGTGAAGGATTAAGAGATATGCGACCAATCGCTCCTGGTTTACTCACCACATTGTACAAACTTTCAAAACCTCTCTCGCCTCCTCTCAGCATGTGTCTGCATTCAACATAGAACCAAAGGACATTCCTCCTATAGCCGCCTCTTCCAGAAGCCATGTTTCCGCCGCTTACTGACGATGCTGTGTTCAGGAGGGAAAGAATTTTATGGACATCACCGACTACCCCGACCTCGCCGCCCACGCCCTCAAGGAGCGCGCCGCGGTCGTCTTTCCATCCAGAGTCTCGCAACAAGCAGCCGTCACGCCGCTGCTGCCAGCTCTAAGCAAAGCCAACATGCAGTCGAACCTGGTGACCTTCTCAAACTACTTCAACCGCTACTACCGCTCGACCTACGGCGTCCAGTCCTCGCAATGGCTCCAAGGTCGCGTCCAGGCTGTCATCACCGCCTCTGGCGCAGACAAGTACGGCGCCAAAGTCACCGCGTTCCAGCACTCCTGGGGCCAGTCAAGCATCATCGCAACCATCCCCGGGAAGAGCGCCAAGACCATCGTCATCGGCTCGCACCAGGACAGCGTCAATCTCAATAACCCGTCTGCGGGCCGTGCGCCGGGCGCAGACGACGATGGCAGCGGATGCGTGACGATCCTGGAGGCGATGCGCGTGCTTTTGACCAACCCGACTATCAGGCAAGCTCAGGGCGCCAATACCATTGAGTTCCACTGGTATGCCGCTGAAGAGGGGGGTCTGCTCGGTAGTGGGGCGATCTTCCAGTCCTATGCCGCCGCCGGGAGGGATGTAAAGGCTATGCTGCAGCAAGATATGACGGGCTACGTCCAAGGAACGCTGGCGGCGGGAAAGCCAGAGAGCGTGGGTGTGATTACGGATTTCGTCGATGTTGGCTTGTCGGAGTTTATCAAGAAGGTCATCACTGCTGTAAGTCTCGCCTTTTTCTTGGTGCGCGTGTCGCCCCACCTGCAGTGGATTCCAGGCTGATCACAGCGAGTGCAGTATTGCCGCATTCCCTACGTCTCCACCAAGTGCGGGTACGCCTGCTCGGACCACGCTTCTGCGTCCAAGGCCGGCTACCCGTCGGCTTTTGTCATCGAGGCTGCGATGGAGCACACGAGCAAGCTGATTCATACTACCCAGGATACCGTCTCGACGGTGAGCTACGACCACATGCTTGAGCACGCGAAGATGACGCTCGGATTTGCGGTGGAGCTGGCGTTTGCGACGTTGTAGTGGGCTGTAGTCTCGTATATAGATCGTACAGGCCTGATGAGGTAGTCATGATCTTTTCTGATATTGACGGTGTGAGCAAAATTTATTCTGAATTCTCCCACTGCGGTTGCGATCCGGGACCTCTCCTACCTGCCTTGCTGTCCTACTGCGTTGATGTTTCGGCTGGCTTCGTATGCAACCCGCGCATATTGGCTCCCGATGGTAATAGTTCTTGGTATACGCGGCCGATTCTTTACCCGCGGTTGATACGTGAGTGGAGTGTGAGAGTGGCTCATGCTCACCAGCCACACGCGGTGCGATGCCGAGGTTCGTCATGCGCTCAGAGAAACGTCGAACACTACCAGCACCAATGGACAACCAACACCCATCCTGCAACCACAATGGCCGAGCGAAGGATTCCAGCATGGCAGCGGGCGCAGGCGCCGTCAACTGTCGACAGCTCCTCCCTCAGCACCGAACAATCCACGCCTCCACCTCCACCTACCCCGGCAGAACCGCCAACGACCGCACAGCAAGCGCCTGGAGCGGAGGAGTCGACAACGAGTGGCAGCACGCAAGCGCAACCCCCGTTGATAGAGCAGGCCTCGAAATTCCTCCAAGACCCAAGCATAAGAGACGCGCCGCGAGAACGCAAAGTCGCCTTCCTCCAGTCGAAGGGACTGAGCAGTGACGAGATACAGACGCTGCTGGGTCCAGAGCAGGCCGCAGACATGCCCGAGGATGCCTCGAGGCTGTGGTCACAGGTCAGTGCCCCTTCTTGCTTACTCTCCTTATTCGAGAGGTCTACAGCTCATGCCATAGCAGAATCTCACCCCCTCCTCACCGCCCCGGCAACAACAACCACCCCGCGACGTCCCCCCAATAATCACCTACCCGGAGTTCCTCGCCAAACCCCAGAAGCCACCGCCCCTCATCACTATTCCCCGCCTCGTCAACGCCGCCTACACCATCGGCGGCCTCTACACTCTCGTCTACGGCGTCTCAAAATACCTTATTGCGCCCATGGAAGCCAGTCTAACGGACGCGCGGCACGACTTCGCCGTGCACACCCAGTCGCACCTGGACGCCCTGAACGAGCGTCTCAGCAGCATGGTCTCTACCATCCCTAAAGGCATGCCAAGCTCATCCGGCGCCACCAAAGACGACACCGACGACGCCTCATCCATCACCAGCGACCCCACCGAGCTCTTCCACCGCGACCACGGCACCCAGACCTCGCCCGCCCTCTCGCGGCGCCCCTCCACCACCTCCCTCTCCTCTGCGCCTCCGCGCGCCTCCGACCCCCTCACCTCCCACACAAACCGCCTCGCAATCCTAACATCCCACCTCTCCGAGCTCTCCTCCAGCGCCGCCGCCACGGACTCCTCCACCGCCGACCTCGGCACCAGCATCGAGGACCTGCGGTCCTACCTCACGGACCTGGCGTACGCGAGCCCGTATTACGGGGGCGGAGGGCTATATGGCGGGTACGGTGGGGAGGCTGGGAAGAAGGGAGATGCGGTTGAGGCGGTTAAGGGAGAGGTGAGGGCCGTGAAGGGGGTGTTGCTGAGTGCGAGGAATTTTCCGAGGGTGCAAGGGCGGGCGGGATGAGGGAGGGAGGGTTGGTGGGGTGAATGTAAAGAGTTCTATGGGCTCGGTGGCGGAGCGGGGCAAGGGGACTATCGGAAGCGGGCATGCTGAGGAAGGGACGGGGCCGAAAGCGGGGAGGATTCCTGAGACGAATTTGCAGGAAGTTGATGCGCTCGAGACGGCGCTCCCGGTTACTCTGCTCGCCGTGTAGAGGAAGCTGGATGGCTAAGAGGGCATCCCCTGTGTCTTCCACTGCTGCCTACGAAGAGTCTACGGCGGAGCTGCGGAGGCAGAGGACGAGAACGGCAGGCTATACAGGTGTTTCCAGGGTATAGGACCACACGTCTAGCTCAGGCGACCTCTCTCCAATTCGCTGCGTCTGAATGTAATGCGTTGTGAGATACGGCTGTGATTCTATAATGTGTCACCCATTGTCCGTCTCTACGCTCTATATAGTATTTACATTCTACAAACACCTCTTAGCCCACATCTTCAGTCTCATAGTACACCTCCCCCGGCGCATAAGGGAACTTCCTAACCACCGAATCCCCCTTATACCCCCACCACTCCGCCTGACAGCTACTTTCCGGCTGACCAAACGTCTCAACCTCGCCCACCGCGCCGGCCTCATACTCAATCTTGACCTGATGCACACTCTCCATGCTCGGATCGCCCTCCAGATAGTTCAATGGCATGACCTGCACGCCACTATGGCTCGTTGTAAAAACTGTGTTTGGCAAATCGCCCGTATGCGGCACATGGTGCATACCCAGATTAACCCACACGACCATATCCTCCTGCAGCAAACTCTCCCATCGAAAAACTGGGCGAAGTCTACAGGCGGGTCGAACACGTCCTGCGAATTATAGGGATGCGCGGCGCGGGGCTCTGAGTCCTTCTGTCGCGTGATATATATGTCGTGGGTCGCCCAGTTCGCGGCATTGACGATGTTGCTCGAGTCCTGCACGGTGAGGTGCGCGGTGCCGAGTGAGGGCAGGATGCGGTAGCCGCGGGGCTCGCCGTAGCTATTTGGCTGATCTGTGTTTACGACCGTGTACTGGGTTGCGCCGTTCGCGCCCCAGAGGAGGCGGCTGCTGTCCTCAGAGGCGATGGACTCGCGCACTAGCTTCATGGTGTTGCGCGGCTTGCCAGCGGACCAGGGGTAGGTTTCTGTAGGGGGTAGGTTTCTGTAGCAGGCACGAGGGTCGTTGCGATCATCGTGTTGGCGGTGCCGAGCACGTCGAAGTCTATCTTGTAGTTCAGCACGTGATCGTGCATCGAGCCGGAGAGCGCGTCGTGGATCTGGTGCCCGTAGTCGTGGTTGTTGGCGAAGTAGGCGGCTTGGATGTAGCCCGAGGCCCGCACGTTGACGTCGATGATGCCATCCATATAGAACTCGTACGAGAACATGTAGTCGTAGTTGCCGACGGTGTTGACTGTGCGCACCGTGAAATACACGTTTTTTGCGGCCGAGACGTAGCTTGCTGTGCTGTGGCGTTGCATTGGGTATGGGGCGTCCATCTCGAAGAGACAGATGCTATCGGTGTGTGTATGCGTCGTCTCGCGAACGTAGAAAGAGCTGTTCAGATACGTGGCGTGCGGGGGACAGTCATAGCCCTTGACAAGCTCGAAAGCATATGGTCCAAACCCGTAGAAGCTATCCAGGTAAGCTGTTCCGCTCTGCATGGGATCCTGGCCCGCGTAATGAGCGATTGCTTCTTGAAGGCTGAGCTCGTAGATGATCCTCTGGCCCTTGTACTTGATGTCGTGGAGTGAGAGTCCAATGTCGCGCGAGAACCCGAGATAGAACTCAAAGTCCATCCATTTCACGTATTGTTGTTGTTCGTCCACAAAGAACCGGGAGCCACTTGGCGCAACCATTGTTGGCGGGTACGCTGTGTCAAGCGGAGGCACAGGACCGCGTTGGCCTGTTTGGATCCACAAACCGTCCTCATCGGGCGGCAACTTGACGAAATCAGGCGAGAAGAACGCTGACCTGAGCTCCTCTGTTGTGCTGTAGAAGATGCCGTTGTAGAACCATCCTTCCACGCTCCAGCCGGCGGGATCCCTCCCAGTCACGTCAGCCTTGAAGTAGAGACCGAGCGGCAACAGAGTCTCAACGTCAAAGTCAGATGTTGGTAAGTTCCAGAACGCTGTCCAGCGGATGATGCGGCCGTCATCTTGCCATGGCGGATCAATGCCCCAGAGATCTAGTGAATCCTCATCTCCACCCGTGGCCATACCGCCCCAAAGTTCCTGCGTGATGTCTGCGATAGACGCGCTGATGTTGTAGAACCACGCCGACATGGTCTCCGAATCTGCGTCCAGGTTCCGCACGCGACCGCCGGCTGACTTGGTGTAGGGGTACGTCAAAGGCTCGTACCGGATAGTGCCGTTCTGGATAGGTAAAGGACCGACAAGCAGGTCTACGAGATACGGCTCGGTTGTCGCGCGATGATCCACGACAACGTGGGCATATCGAAGAGGTGCAGAGCCATTGGAATTGAGATAGCTCAATGCTTCAGCCTTTCCGGGAACCATAAGCTCAATCAGGGCCACGGTGTTGTCCCATTCTATTGCATTCTCCGAGACTGAGAGATTGAGCGCCGGCTGAGCAAAGAGCCACTCCGCGACTGATACGGTCTCAGCTTCTAAAGAACGGTTAGATGTACATTATCTAAGAACCGCCTGAGTCCTCTCGAGTACCTGTGACAGACATTGGGCTTCGGTGCTGTAATTCCTTGGGCAGGGTAAGGAGCGCAAGGAGGACCGTTAACCTGGCGCTTGACGCGCGTGGACCGCTTTTCTCTCCATCGTACGTTCTTTGCCCAGGCGGACTCTGGGCGGGGACGAGAAGCTGCTGGAGCAACGAACAAGAGGAAGGATGATACAGCCAGCCAAATGAGAACTGAGAAGGAAACGGTGCGCCGCAAGATTGAAAGACCGGCTACTCAGAACAGCAGAGGGATGAGAAGGCTACGAGTACCAGAGTTATCACCTACGGGCTTTCTACATTTTGCTTTTGATCACTGACAAATCTCAAGGCCTTATCCAGCGCCGCCCTGGGACTTTTATCTGGAAAGATCCATGCAGATTAAGGGTCCCGCATGGGATTGACGTGCGAATACTAAGCCGCTTCTTGGTCTACAGTAGTAGCGCGGTGATTTGTATACCAGACAGCTTACCCACATTGCTGGTAGATGAAGCGGAGGCGAGCCAGCAGTCAATTGAGAGTGCTATCGAGAAAGCTGTCCAATCCCAAATGGCAAGGCGGCCTGGTATGAGCAAAGAGCTTGAAATCCGAGGTACGCATCTTGGGCAGCTGTGTTCGTGGGATTTGCATTAAACGTGCTATCAACTCAGGAGAGGGAGGTAGCGTGGGGCAGCCTACACGACTGGTACGGCTTCGCATGATCGCCAAGGGACGACTGTGATGATTGTGTCCACTGCAAGCCAATCTGAGGCGACATGCGCCACGATGCGTATCTGCAGCTGGGAGATGCAGGTGGTGGGTCGGTGGAGAGCTAAGGTTGAGAGATCTGCCAGGGGAGCGATAAAGCTGGCTCATCCTCAGTTTCGCCCAAACAGGTAACTCTAGGCGAATTTCCTGGCCAGCCACGGGAGTTGGGCGAGCTTTTGCGACTTCACTCGTTTAACTAATAGCCTTTCGCTGCCCCGACACAACATCAGCGTCCGACATTCGTAGGTCATGCTCAGCGGTGAGTTGAGTCTCATGTCGGCTCTCAAACTGGAAGGCCAGGTCAATGCTGCTCCTCGTCGAAATGTTATTGCAGGACGAGAGGGAACTTTAAGAACACTACTGCTTCGGAACCTCTGAGAATACCGGAGCCGGGTTCTCCTTTATAAATGTTCGTCGTGGAGGCTCAGTAACGGGAGCTTCCGCAGGGTGCAAAGTGTCACGTAAGTGCGCAGCGTTATGGCCTTCCACAGCTCTTGTTCGCGAATGCAATCTCCTTTCGTACCAGTGTTATATTTTACATAAAAAGAGCTCCAGATCACTCGCGCTGCCATTCACAATCTATTGTGACTCAGGGATAACCGGTGTACCGGTAATTCCCTCCTCCGGTGTTTCTTGAACTTCTGACCTGCCACTACCCGCCTGCTGTTCCGATGATTGCTGCACTTGGACAGCCGGCTCGTGTTCCACATGCTCGTTTTCCGCCTGGTAGAGTTCCACCTGCTCATTTTGCGCCGGCTGGCCTCCTCCCTCTGATGAGCCGGGGAGTTGAACATCGTATTTCTCCCAGCCTGGCGTGTGTCGCACGTATTCCTCCCACCGGCCATCCTCTACGGCGCGCCGTCCCCCGAGAATAATCTGTGCCTCCTCGTACATCACATTGATACGGGCATGGATGTCGATCAGCCTCGCCATGGCTTCGACGGTCTTCTAGCGGTTTAGCATGCCCTTCGCTTTGGCTGCGTCCCCTGCCTCGGCTGCCTCTATGGCGGCGTGCTTCTCGTCGATATTCTTCTTTAGGAACAAGCACTTCTCCAGTTTCGCAGTCGTGCTCTTCAGCAGTTCCTCACGCCGAGCTTCGGCTGCCAAAACACGCCCTTTACTAGATTGCGCGTAACAATTTCGCCGCAGAGCGCCTTTCTCCAGCGTATGTCCAAGGAAGCCTCGCTACTCATCATCATCTCACAAGTCATACGCGCTATGAACGCTGATCCCAGTATGGCAGGTGGAGAACCCTATACCGGAGAACGTGTAGCAATGGGCGTAGTATGAGGTAAAGATCCCTGTGATAGCGGCCGTTTTGGAATCGAAGATGTAAAAGATCACATATTGGTTAGGGAAATATTTGCCAGGCAACAGAGACCCACGCCGAGGACTTTGCTCCCACCTCCCCGGTAGCTAATATACCTGTCCATTCAGGCAAGAGCTACAGGAAGCTGAAGAAAGACTTATGAGTGCAAGGCGCACCGGCCTTGGCATGAGCCTGCGGCAGACGCCGCCTAGACTTCAGGCTTGATCGTACATCGCGTGGCATAGACTCTCTTCTGTCTCCCCCGCAAGAAATCTGTGGCTCCTTTATGGATCTCAACTACCTATAGCGTTTCGTTTGTTCCATTTTACGTTTACTCTTGCTATAATGTGAGGAAATTATTCACCACATTCCTTGAATCTTCTAAGAATCTTTTAGGAAAATCGGATGGATTCTTCTGCTCAATTGAACGCTTAAGTTTCGTGAAACTCGGAGTGTAGGAAGTTTAAACAAATCGACTCGGTTTTTCAAATAAATCGACTCGGGTTTTCCTGCTAAGACGCTAAAAGCGGTGTGAGAATAAAACAAGCACACCTAGTATTGTATATTATAGCTAGTAGTAATTCGGACACTGCAAAAACTATAAAAAGTATCAATAGGAGAGGTATATAATATAAAGAGATAAGGATAAAGATTAGGAGAGGATAGACATTAGCTAAAGCAAATTCAGTTGATTTTAGGGGGGGAGGTTATATCAAAATTATTTACAACACTAAGCTAAGACTCGCAATACTACTGCCGCCCGCCCGGCGGGGCTACCTGCGCCATGTTCAGCCCTGCCCGCCCGCCCGAAGGCACCTCCTATCGATCGCCCGCCCGTCTGCTCCCTCCCGGCAGAGGCGGGCGGGCTTATGACCAAGCTGGGGGATATACGGGAGATGTCATTGAAGCTCTTGGCGGTCTTATTACTCCTCTGTAATACCCCTGACTTGCAGAAAGGCTGCGCAGAGTCGCTTCTATTTCCTGAGGGGACCTTTTGGATAGATGCCCGTAGGGTGATTGGAAGCCTGACAATGGTATATACGCGTGGGGTCGCGGGTCATGCCTAAGGTAAGCGAAAGCGAGACACTCCTGAACGGGATTCTGAGAGGACGAAGTCTGCGTTGCGTTGAGCGATGCCAGGGAGGAATCCTTGACCTGTTCTGACTTCGGGCTGCAGCATGAGCCGTGGTAATCGCTTGTAGCATCCAATCTACTAGCTACCCGTATGTCTGCTCTCAGTTCAGATGCGGTAGGTCGTGATTTTGGAACACGTTCAAGCATCTGGTGGATGATCGTAGTAAGTCCGTTATGTTTGGGGTCAATTCTGGGGTATGGACGAAGTTGATGGAACCACAAGTCCACGTTGGCAAGGTTAGCTTGGAATGAGCGATCCTGTGCAGGCCGAAACGATTTCAGAAGTCCAAGGCAACCACCAATGCATATGCAGAATAGCTCAAGATAGACGCATCCTAGAGAAAAGATGTCCGCCGATCGGCCGCTGATCTCGTATTCGGCAACCTCTGGAGCAAAGTATTTCGGGGTACCGCGCTCTCCATTGTTGGTCTTGCTGGTGGATAAGAGAGCGAAATCTGTTGCGGTCCCAAAGTCAGTGAGCCACACCCCATCTCTAGAGAGAAGCACATTGGCCGGTTTGAGGTCCTTATGACGAACATTTTGACTGTGAAGATACTCGATAGCATGGGCCAGGCAGCCAAAAAGTCGTGACAAGCGGCTTCGAACAATTAGCGGCTTTCCATCGTGCTCTAGATCGTCGAAGCCAAGTGCCGCCAACCGAGCAATAATGGCTTGTTTCTCTTCGTGCTTGCCATCAGAGATTCTGGGTGATATAACGCCTCCAGATCCTCCAACACAGTGGCAAGGTCACAAGTCGCGACTGGCCATAGAAGCAGACCCAAGAACTGTGCGTGAGAATAAGTGCCCACAAGCCTGACAATATGCTCATGCCTAAGCTTCTTGAGGAGTTCGATTTCCTTGCGCTCTTCGTGACTTATACCGTGACGGCAGTATATAGTTTTCCAAGCTACTGCTACACCCTTGCAGGATGTTTCGTATACGTCTCCGTTTATGCCTCGGCCAAGCCAGCGGCCTCGAACGAGCGGCACAGCCTCGTTATAGGTGTAGTCAACGTGGCTGCCTCTTCCAGACCAGTCACTGAGAAGCGAAAGCTGCTTGTCGAGAACTGAACACAAGGTATCTGCTGCCTTGGCGTATGAGGTAGAGCTAAGATGGAGGATAACATCCGAGCCGGGGTCGGTTGAGGGGATCTCGTTAGAAGCCAGTGAAGAGCGAATTTTGGCTGGCTTCTCAAGTTGATGTTTGAGGGCTTCTTCCCGTATGTGGCTATCGTGATTCGCGTGTGCGGATACGAGTAGCGGTAGTGGCGTCTTAGCCCCAGGCTCCTGAAGCGATTCAAAGGCTTCATGGAGAGTACGAGTGCCCGCCTGCAATCCAGCTTTTGTACGAGCCAGCTTCTCTTCCTCGATAGCCTTCAGTCGAGCGTCCTTGGCCTCTTCAGCTTCTTCCTCCCGACGCCGCAGGTATGCCCGCTCCGCTACCGACTCATCACGCAGCGAATATCCCTGTTCACGCTCCTCTTCCTCCAACTCGAGCAAATCCTCTTCTTCACGCCGCAGGCGCGCGTGCCCTTCGTCAGGAGGCTGAGCTCCACTTACATCTTGTAGAGCTTGCGGCGCCTCTTGGATGTCTAAGGCCTCGTCCTCAATCATGCTTACTCGGGCTTTTGAGCGCTTCTTCTGTCTCTTGGATTGCTTGAGAATGTGAATCAATTAGAGGTGGTATAGTGCAGGCTTCGTCACTCGTGGATTTGTGGTCTCGGGCTTGTGATGCAAGCCGCGGCGGACTCCGCAAGCATAGAGTAGGGCATATTCGCAGCGCGGCTTGGAGGGGTAATACGAGGTCGCGGCTTGGTGGTTTAGGTCTAGCGCGCTAATATTTGAGGCTTTAGTGGCGTTGAAGGATACTTTTAAGATACACCGCCGCTTAATTAAGTTGCGGCGTGTCTTGCAGGCTAAGCGCTATATCTAGTTAGCTAGTTAATAAATAATAACTCTAACTATAAGCCTATCTACTAGAATTTCATATAAAAAACGAAAAACCTATAAGCCTATATACTAGAATCTGATTCGGTTCCTAGAAATCCATTTTCCAAGGGTAAATTCCAAGGTTCTCATCTCTTAGAAAATGAATAGCACTTGGAAAATAGCTTATTCCCTTAGAAAATAGCCTATCTAAGAGGTATAGTAGGTGGATTACTAGTCCTAGATACTAACTAGACTATATTACTAAGTATAGTATAATAAACTAGTTCTAGAAGGTATTTCCGCTAGAAAAAACGTCTATTTAACCTTTAAAACTACTAAATTAATAATTATTAGTCTAAGAATATTTATCTAGATATATTAGCAGGCTTCTCTATTACTAATAGCTAGTAATAGAATACTCTAGAATCTTTACTAGCTAATCTATTTTCTATCCTAAATTTACAGGATTTAGAAAAAAGAAACTACTTGGAAAATAGCTTGGAAAATAGTCTATCTATTAGAAAATAGGCTATCTAAGGGGTATTATAGATAGATTAGTAATACTAGATAGTAATTAGACTATAACTCTATATTTAGTATAAGAGTACTAATTTTAGAAGATACTTTAACTATAAAAAGATCTTTTTAATCTAACAAACTTAAAATACTAATTCTTAGTCTTAAAACCTACTAACCGTGTCGATGGAATTTTGAGGGCTTACTAAGGATTCTATTTTCCATGCCGCTTTTCCAAGTCCTTAGAAAATAGAGCCTCTTGGAAAATCCCTTGGAAAATAAAGGTTTTCGTTGGAAAATAGAGTATTTAAGGGGTATTCTAGGCAGCTTAGTAATACTAGATAATAGCTAGACTAAAATAATAAGTATATCTAATTTACTAAATATTTTATTTTCTACCCCGAATTTCTAAGAGCTTAGAAAAACAAGCTACTTGGAAAATAGCTTGAAAAATAGTATATTTATTAGAAAATAGAGTATGTAAAGAGTATTCTAGGTGATTTGCTATTACTAGATAATAACTAGATTATTTTACTAATTATAATAGAAGAAAACTACTACTAGAAGGTTATTTAACTAGAAAAAAGACATTTAAATCTCTAAAACTACTATAAGTCTAATACTATATATATATACTCTAGTACTGCATGCCTAATTAGGATCTAGTACTACATGCTCTTTTCGTTCCAGCCCTTCTCCCAATTGTCTGACCCTCCCATTAGCTGCATTACCCTAACCCTACCCGCACCGAACTACTTTACACTAATACTAACTACCTGCCCTAGCAGAATAATACAATCCCCCGCCTCTAGAATCCTATACCGCTAGGCCTATCTATAGAAGCCTTCGTCCATCCACCCTTTCCCTTACATAGCCCTAACTAAATTATAGCCGCGCTAACGCGAATATAAATATAAATGCGTCTAGCGACTACTACGTGTCGCTAGGCCACCCTATACGTTCTTCTACCTCTATATATCCCATCTACCGCCCCTCGCCTATACCTTTCCCCCCTTTCTCTATACGCTTTAATATTCTATCCACGGTACTATAGATCTAGATCTATTCAACTACCTCCTAGACCTTAAGGTCCTTATCTACCAACTATATAAGCGCGCCATCGCTCTATCCTACATCCGGACCCACCTAAAGGACTACTATAAGAGCCATCCGTCTATATAGCCTCCCTCCACTATAGGCCTAGCCGTAGCCGCCCTTCTTAAGTAGTATCCGCTTACTAACCCTAAGGCGGACTCCTTTAAGCTCCCGGTCCCGTTCGCCCCCGCTATTCTAGACGTTCCAATCTTTAAGGACGGCCTACTATACCTATAATGCCCCTTTATAGGGCGGAAGCAAGAGACCCTATAGGGGCACCTCCGCATCTAGCATAAGGTAGGCTTTAGCCGTAGAGGCCGGCCTACTATCACGAACCGCGGTAGATGACGCGGAACAAAGGTGATCAGTGCCAAACGTCACGTAAGGGACTAATCACTCAGGATGCCAAGAGGTGCCTAATTAGTGTAATTAGTGTAATTAGGAACGGATTACTCTAATTAAGGGGATTATAGTGCGAGGCATTATAGTATATAGGCCGCACTATTCTCGTTTATTAGAATAGTGTGCTTAACTTAAATAAGAATCTAGTATTCTTTATAATATTAATCTAATCTCACTACGTGATATTAATCCTCACCTTATTAACTATATCTTAGCACTATTCCCTACCTCCTTAATTAGGACCCCAACCATTATAGTAACCTTTGTTATCTTATAATAGCACCTCGTTACACTTTAAGCACCACCTTTATAGAACACCCAAGATTAACACGTCGATATATCTACCATAGGATCGACTACCGGACCTATAAGGGGACAGGCACCGCCGCCACCCCCAGCACCGAAACTAATTAAGGTTAAGGTACCGGATAAGTATAGTAGAGAGCGTAATAAACTCGACTCATAGCTACTCTAATATAACCTATATATTTAGCATAACTAGGAACATTTCTAAAAAGAAAACGAAGTTATATTCGTTATTACCTATCTAAAGGGATAAGCATTTAAATAGATCTAGCCTCATCTTAAGGATTTCCTTAAGAATAATAAACGCAACTAGTCCTAGGAAACAACAGAACTATTTACTAATATACTCTCGTTTAAAGTAAAGATACGACGAGTATTCGGAGACATTAACGCGGCATATACTATAGAAAGAGAACTAATAAACTTAATCTAGAAGGGATTAGTAGTAAATTACGCTACCTAGTTCTAATTAGTAGCGTTAAATACCTTATAGGATGAGACAGCTTTAACCGCGCAGTACTACTAAGGATTAAAAGAAAACGTTAAGGACGACTTGATTAGAGGCGACTAACCGGATCATTTATAGAAAATGATTTCCACGTCAATTAGAATTGACAATCGACTATACGAATGAAGGTTAGAAAAGAAAGGCCATAACGCGCTAGTAGTAGTAGGACGGAAATAGAGCCACCCTACTTAGTATAACTAAGACCTATATAGGCTCAGGCCTATAGAACTTAACGTAATAGAAAGACATCCGGGACGTCTCCTAAAGAGAAGATCGCAGGGAGAACGCGGCACGCCCCCTAGAGGATAGGAATTATCCTCCGGACAAAGAAAGCCTTTTATAGGAAAGTGCTTCAACTGCGATCACATAGGACATATTACTAGAGATTATAGGCAGCTAAAGAAAACCTAATCACTAGTAAAAATAAATAGCCCGAAAAAGCAAGGCAGGCTAGCTACCACTACGACTCACTATAGAGCTATATCCTAGACTGCATGCTATAATAACGGGTGTTAAATACACCTAAGCGATAAGAACGGATCGGGATAGTTTCTAAAACCACCGCAATTAAAATAAGCACTACAAGTCACTAAGAAGGAACCGAGCTAGAGAACACTAACACGCAAAGAGGAACTATAACCTCTCTTAATTCGGGAAAGAGTTCAAGCAGAATCTAGTTACTAGGGTTTATAAGTAGAAGGCCCAGTCGCACCTCTCACGGTACTAAGTACCCTCTCCGAGGAAGAGGCCGTATCGTTAGAAGAAGAGTTATTAAAGAAGGAGTTCGGCTCTAATATCTCGAACCTAGTCCTAGACAAGGAACTAGAAGAAAGGGTACTAGAATAGAACCCTATTACGGGAGGATACCCACCTAAGGTATAGCATCAGGCCTACCACGACGTATACAATCTTATAGAAGAATAAGCGGGATAATTAGAGTTTAAAGAGAAACTCTAGAAGATTAAAGTCCGCCTAACTATATATAAAGTATAGTAGAGATCCGCTATTAGTTTTAGCGAGCTATATAGAGAAGTCTACAACCTTATCTTAGGACAACTAGTCGCAGTCACAGAACGTATACACTAGCTAGAGTAGATGTTAGGGTTAGGGTTAGGGTTAGGGTTAGGGTTAGGGTTAGGGTTAGGGTTAGGGTTAGGGTTAGGGTTAGGGTTAGGGTTAGGGT